>NC_089595.1:92785994-93119328 GCF_019320115.1 Miscanthus floridulus | reverse complement strand
ACCAGGATCCTGCTTGGTCGCCAAATCCGTCTTGATTCCTTGTGCGGGACTCTGATTAGGTGGACCGAGCCGCACGTCGTTTTTCGGGTGGACTGAACCCATCGATCCGGGCCAGCCCAAGCTTAGCCGTAAGGGTATAGGGGTTAATACCCCCACAGCTAGTCCCCGAGCATCATGTATTATGCTGCGACACGCCATTTTCACCTTCTCCGACAAGCGAGGCTTGGAACCTTGACGCCTCCGACCACCGTCATCACCGGAGAAGTAGGTTGTCCGAAGAATGTATGGTGCTCTTATAAAAAGAAAAGATTTCTGTCCTGAGAAGTGTGCCCACTTGTATTTCTGAAAAGAAATGTAAGTGGTCTTGAAGCATAGCATTCTTGAACATCAGAAGCGTAGGGGTCGAAAAACAAACACATTCACCGCAAGGTGAAGTGTGCCCACTTAGTCCCCGAGCCTGGTAGGAGGTGACGTAGGCACGTGGTGCCAGGGTCTAAAAAGAATTCATAGTTTAGTTGAGAACCCAATCGTCGTACAGGCGATACGAGATGCACCGGCAGGTGCATCGTACCGATGTAGTCCCCGAGCTTGCTGGAAGGCGAGGTATGAGCCTTGTAGCAAGGTCTAAAGAAATGTCTCTTAACTGTATGTGAGTACAAATCACATGTAGCCAAGGAAAAACACTATTCAAGCAGTGGTCGGGGCAGTCCCCGAGCATATTAATAATCCTTATAACCATTCAAAGCACAAACACATTCACCGCAAGGTGAAGTGTGCCCACTTGTATTTCTGAAAAGAAATGTAAGTGGTCTTGAAGCATAGCATTCTTGAACATCAGAAGCGTAGGGGTCGAAAAACAAACACATTCACCGCAAGGTGAAGTGTGCCCACTTAGTCCCCGAGCCTGGTAGTAGGTGACTCAAGCACGTGGTGCCAGGGTCTAAAAAAGAAATTCTGCTGAAGTTAAGAATCCAATTGCCGTACAGGCCAAACAAAATACACTGGCAGGTGCATCGTACCGATGTAGTCCCCGAGCTTGCTGGAAAGTGAAATATGAGTCTTGTAGCAAGGTCCAAATAAATGTCTTTCAACTGTATGTGAGTATAAATCACATGTAGCCGAAGAGAGCAAAACTCCAAAAAGTGGTCGGGAGGGTCTCCGAACACAGCGGTGGTCATAGCAGTTCCTGAATATAGTAATGGTCGGAGCAGTCCCCGGGCACAACCGTGGTCGGAGCAGCCTTCGAGCAAAAAAGGTGGTCTGGACAGTACCCGAGCACCGTAGTGGTCTGGGCAGTCCCCGAGCACCGTAGTGGTCTGGGCAGTCCCCGAGCACAGTAGTGGTCAAGGCAAATCCACGATCACGTGCGCTGCTTGTACTATTATTTGGTGTATTTATTTTTCTCTACTCTCTGCCAAGTCTAGTCTGTCCAGTCTGACACGTCTGGTCAAAAAAACAAATAGGTATAGTACGTCATTCTGTCTTCTTATTGTTTTCTGACAAACAGTCGGTTGACACCTGTATTGAGGTGTGTCAGTGTGGGCCCTCTTACACCATCAACGAAGAGGCGCGTACACTGTTATCGAAGGAGCGCGTTTATTGGCGCAGATTTCGGGGTTGTGTGAACAACCGTCCGCGGCGCGTGCGCACGACTCCCAATATTCTCGGGCGGACGAAACGACGGTGCCCTTTTGCTTTATATAATGTAGGTCTGGTAAGTTACCCTCACCATTCCCCATTGTCATCCGCCGCCGCAACCTTCTTCTTCCTCCTGCCAAACCCTATTCCCCAAAGATCATCACCAATCCCCTCGGTCTCCCGCATCCACCCACTTAGTAAGGACGAACAAATGGCGAAGAGAGACGCCCAGAAGAAAGGCGGGGTCATGGCGAAGGAATGGTGGAAGTCGCGGAGCAACGAGCAAACCATCGAGGACCTCGTCGCCATGGGAGTGCTCCACAACAAGGCACTTGCGGGATGGCGTGCACCCGAAGGAGAAAGCTTCCCCGATCCACAACCAGGTGAAATTGTGATCTTTGAAGATTTTTTCAAACGGGGTTTTGGGATTCCAGTGCACCCTTTCCTTCAGGGGCTCTGTTTGTACTACGAGATTGGGATTTGCAATCTGCATCCCAACTCGATTCTTCTCGTCTCTACCTTCATCCATCTCTGCGAGGCGTATGGTGGCTTCCAGCCCCATTTCGACCTCTTTCGCCACCTGTTTTGCCTTCGGAAAAAGGGAAGCGGTGGCTCGAAGATCGCCGGAGGCGTCTACCTGAACCTTCGGGACGGCATGAAGGCTCAATACCTGCACTGCCCCTGGAACACCTCTTTGGACGAGTGGTACAAGAAGTGGTTCTACATCTGTGAAGAGCCAAACTCCATCACTCTGTGCGATGTGGGACTGATTCCAGAGAAGAAAAGCAGCTGGTCGGAGAAGCCCGACAACTTGGAGCAGATCGCCGAACTACTCGGGTTGATTCCGTGGGGAAGGCTTGACGGCCCGAGCGTTGTCGGCAACTTCATCAGCCGTAGAATTCAGCCGTGCCAGAAAAGGATTCACCCCGGCTTCGAGTACCAAGGAGGCGCTGATCCGACGAGGACCAGAAAGGAGCCGCTGGACAAGCTGGAGATCAAGGCCAGGATTGGAGAGCTATTCAACCTGGCCGATCCCAACTATGTTGCATTGAACGCCATTGAACACGCCTTCAAGCTGGCTCGCCCTCCCCCAAAGGTAAATGACGCCTCCTTTTAACTGTAAAGTCATGTTGCACCAAGAAAATAACTGTTTTTTCCTTCATTTTGCGTCTCAGTATAATGGCCGTGACCGGGCAGGAGTGTTTGTGTCGCCTCCCCCCGGTGTAGAGTGGCCGCAAGTTACTGGACCAACCGCCCAGACCAGCGCCAGGACCGACGGCGTTCACTGGGCGGTACTCGAGACCGTTGAAGACGCCTCGACCAGAGCCGCCGGCAAGCGTCCGGCTACCAGCAAACGACGCCAAGCCATCATCTCCCAGTCGGACGACGAAGCAGAGGATGCGGACATCTTCCGGCTCATCCCCCGAAAGAGGAGAAGGCAGGTGGGGCCGTCGGAGCAGGGTGGCTCCTCTGTGCCAGCAGTGGTCACAGCACCGACCACGGCAACACAGAGCACAGACGAAGGGAACATGCCGCATCATCCTCCGACGCCCGTACCGGAGGTTGAACAAGTCCCGGTGGAAACTGCCGAGCAAGCAGAGCAGGGGCGGTCGAGGAGACGTTCCTTCGCCACATCCTTCCGCAAGTCAAAACTGTAAGTATATATAATTTGGATGTAAGCTTGTCATTTTGCATTGGATGCTATTGTCTTATGAATTTGTCTCTGAATGTATTAGATCGGCGTCCACCGAAAGCCCCGACCAGCTAGCTGGGTGCGGGACGTCCTTTCCAAAAACGGCGAGACAAACTGCACAGAAACAAGCCGTGGAGGAGCCCATGGAAGGGACTCTGCCTGGGCCTCGGCAGGCGTACGACCAGACGCCAGTCCCCGAGCAGAACACAAGTGTTCCGAGCACAAACCCCGATGAGGAGGATACCACAGCACCACAGGAGCTGGATCTAGCCGAGGGGCAGCAGCCAGAAGTTGCCCAGGACAAGGGTGCCGACGCGACGGCTCGCGGGAAAGCCTTGGTGGTCGTGGAGTCTGCGAACTCCGGACCACTGCCGCCTCCCGAACAGGAGGCTGAAGAGGATGAAGTGGAAGAAGTCCTGGGCCGTCCCCAAGATAGACGACAACATGTATATGTGTCGCGCTATCGGAACGATGAATGGGTCATGCACGAGGAGATCCCAGAGGCCGAGGAAACCTTAAGAGTTGAGCGAGCAGCCAAACGCCTGGTGACTGAAGTCCAGGTATATTTGGCTTTAGTCCTTAAACCTGTTGTGTAGTCAAGCTGTCTGACGTAGCTTGTTTGTATGCAGGACGTGATGAAAACTGTGAGGTACCGAAAAAGGTGCTTCGACCAGATAGAAGTAGTCATGAAGACCAATAAGGAGCTGACGGCTGAAGTTGAACGCCTACGGCGCCAACTTGAAGCCACCGACCAGGAGAGGACAAACCAAGAAGCACAGAACCAAAACCTGGTCGGCCAGCTCAAAAACAAAGAGCAGGAGAAAACATGTAAGTGTTCACCGTATCATAGCAAGTCCTGGACTTGTGTTTTTTTTTTGTTCCTGACAGTAATAGCTGTAATGCAGGTTTAGAAGCTGAAGTGACCCGCCTCCAGGGGGAGAACAGCCGCGCGCTTGCAGAATGTGGTCGCCTGAAGGAGGACAACGAGAAATTGGAACGCCGCCAGTCGGAACTCCAAGACCACACTAACAGAATGAAGGACGACCTGAAAAGTAAGCACTCCAGACCGCCTTGCTCATTCAACTGCCCACATTGCCTTGTCGTGTCATCACGTTTGATGTCTTGTAATATTTTCAGTTTTGAAAGTAAATGCCAAGAGGCACCTTGAGGCCGTGATCAAGGAGCGTGACGACTGGAAAGCACAATGCCTTAAGGCCGTCGAGGAGCGGGACACGTGGAGCAAGCGGTGCCAAGAAATGGCAACTGGCATTGTGCCCGTCCTCGACCTCATCGACCCGGCGCTCACAGAGGAAGAGCTAAGGACGCCTCAGCTCGGACTGGTCGAGAGATGCAAGCAAGCATGGGGATGGTTCCAAGACTTCGTGAAGGAGGCAGGTGAGTACACGGGCGCCCATGTGCTAAGCATGGTGCGTGCTCACTACCCCCTGATCGATCTCAAACGCTTGGAGGCTGGGTACCCGAAGGAGATAGACCCAGACAAGGCCGAAGAGCTTCGGACGGCCCAGCTGGACTTGTCGTCAAGGATAATTGGCGATATTAACCTGTGCGGAGGTGGGACAGCACCTGTGCAGGGTATGCCATCGACAAGCCAGCTGGAAATGCCATCACCTTCAAGCCAACCAACGAAGCCTGCGGTCTCGACCAGCCAGGCACCGGCGGGGCCATCCCCTTCAGCTTGACTAGCTCTAGAGTCCCCTAGAATCGAGTAGGGTATCGGAGGCGGCGAGCAGTAAATGCCATGCGCCCCGACCAGCCAATGTAATAGGCTTAGAGCTGTAGAAGGAGGACATAGTTGTGTTATTGTAAACTTGAGCCTTTTCAGGCAAGCTTGTAATAACGTAACTGTATATCATTATAAGCTTATTTGTTTTATACAAAACGCACTTTAAGCTTGAATTTTTTTTTTTGTCGGTGTAACTAAGTGGGAACGTGTTAACGCTCTGTTTTAGTTGTACCGTTTTGCTCGACACGTCATCCTGAAAAGTTTGTGCGGCCCCAGTCTGGCATGTGGTCGGAGTATGAGGTACTATGACCTGTGCATACGTGGACGCAGACAAGTCAAACCAGAGGGGACCTGCCGATCACCCGCAACGCAGAGAGCAGATCCCGTGCACGTGTTGGGAGGAACCGGAGACAGGGCCTGCTCCAAAAACCGTAGAAGGAGTGGTGGTCGGCTTGTACTGCCTTAGGTTAAAATAACCATAAAATTCGGAGTGACACATTAGAGTGGTCGGAGAAATCATAATTGCTTTATTAAAGTAAATCGAAAATGTAAGTAGAGTACATATCTCAGTAGTTAAGCATAGAAACGTCTAAGCTTGTCGATGTGCCACGAGTTTGGTACGTCCGTGCCGTCCAGGTGAGCTAACCTGTAAGACGTTGGACGTGTGACTTCCTTGATCATGAAGGGTCCCTCCCATGGGGTTGCGAGTTTGTGGACGCCAGCCTGGTTCGTCTTCCACTTCAGGACTAAGTCCCCGACCACGAAGAAACGCTCTTTAAAGTTCTTGTTGTAGTACCTGCGCAAAACAGCAAGGTATTTGGCCGTGCGTACGCAGGAATCAAGCCTTTTCTCTTCTGCGCTGTTGACTTCTAGCTCCCGTATTTCATTGACCCTACCTTCATCGAAGTTCTCTACCCGTGCTGATCTGAAAGCTATATCTGGTGGGAGGACTGCCTCAGCGCCGTAAACCATAAAGTATGGTGAGACGCCGGTGTTACGACTGGGCTGAGTTCGGAGGCCCCAGACCACGGCTGGTAACTCTTTGAGCCATCTTCCAGGAGCTTTATCATTTTCTCTGTACATCCTCTTCTTCAATGCGTCCAAGATCATGCCATTTGCCCGCTCGACTTGTCCATTAGCTCTAGGATGCGCCACCGAGACGTATTTTACAACTATGCTCCTTTCATCGCAGAAGTCCCAAAAAGCGTTCCCGGTGAACTGAGTACCTAGATCAGTAATGATGCTGTTGGGCACGCCGAAACGGTGGATGACCTGGTCGAGGAATGTGACAGCTTTCTCTGAGGATGCCTGTACCAGAGGCATGTATTCTATCCACTTAGAAAACTTATCAATTAGCACGAAGACACATGTAAATTTCCCAGGAGCTGGTTTGAAAGGCCCAATCATGTCCAGTCCCCAGCAGGCGAAGGGCCAAGAGGCTGGAATCGTCTAGATCTCATGTGCTGGTACATGGATTCTCTTGGAGAAGAACTGACAACCCTCACAGCGGCGGACTAGCTTCTCTGCGTCGGCCACTGCTGACGGCCAATAGAACCCTGCTCGGAAAGCCTTACCGACCAGTGTTCTTGAGGCCGCGTGGTTGCCGCAGGAGCCAGAGTGGATTTGGTCTAGGAGATGCTCGCCTTCCTCCTGGGTTATACACTTCATCAAGATTTCCTCCTTAGCGTTTTTGCGCCATAACTTGCCATCGGCGAGCAGATACTGCTTACTACGACGCATCAGTCGCTCATTTTCTGTTCGATCGATATAACCGCTACCATCTGTCAAGTACTTGATGAAAGGTGTTCTCCAGTCCGGCTCATGAGTGGTCGGAAGCGGCTCGGCTGTGCTCGGCGCCGGAACCGTAGCCACTAATTGCTGGTCTGAAATTTTGTTGGTCGTTGAATCTTCGTCTTCAATGGAAGGCGTGAGCAGGTCCTGGACGAATACGCCATGTGGGATTTTGGCTCGGGATGATCCTAACTTTGACAACGCATCCGCTGCTTGGTTCTTGTCCCGGACCACGTGTATGTACTCGATGCCATAGAACCTGCCTTCCAGCTTTCTTATTGATTTGCAATATGCGTCCATCTTTTCACTGGTCGTGTCCCAGTCCTTGTTGAGCTGGTTGATGACCAGAGCCGAATCTCCGTAGACATAGAGACGTTTAACCCCAAGCTCAATCGTAATGCGTAGACCATGCAGGCATGCTTCATACTCGGCGGCATTATTAGATGCTGGGAAATAAATCCTGAGGACGTACCGGAGCTGCTCCTTGGATGGTGACACGAAAAGAACTCCTGCTCCCGCACCGTCAATGTTGAGAGAACCATCGAAGTACATCGTCCAATATTCGTCGGATCCCGGAGAGGCAGGCGTGCTTAAGTCTGTCCACTCGACGATGAAATCGACGAGTGCCTGAGACTTGATTGTAGTACGGCTTGCAAATTCCAAGGAAAGGGGGCATAGCTCCATTGCCCATTTGACGATGCGCCCGTTCGCATCCTTATTGCGAATGATGTCCCCCAAAGGATACTCGGTCATGACTACCACACGATATCCGTCGAAGTAATGTCTCAACTTTCGGGATGTTATCAGTATGGCGTAGAGCAGTTTCTGAATCTGTGGGTACCTGGTTTTGGATTCGTTGAGTACCTCACTAATGAAATAAATTGGCCGCTGTACCTTATAGGCGTGGCCCGGCTCGTCGCGCTCGACCACCAGTGTAGTGGAAACCACCCGATCGGTTGCCGCAATGTAAAGTAGGAGAGTTTCGTCTTCTCTGGGAGCAGTAAGTACCGGAGGTGATGTGAGGTATTGCTTCAGCTACGTGAAGGCAGCGTCTGCTTCCTCCGACCACTCAAACTTCTCGGACGCTTTGAGCAGTTTGAAGAACGGTAGTCCTTTTTCTCCTAACCTTGATATGAAACGGCTTAGAGCAGCCATGCAGCCGGTAAGCTTCTGGACATCCTTCACCTTTCTCGGGGGCTTCATGTCTAAGACAGCTTTGACTTTCTCCGGGTTAGGGCGTATGCCGTCGTAACTGACGACGTTGCCAAGCAATATGCCAGAAGGGACACCAAAGATGCACTTCTTTGGGTTTAATTTCCATTGGAACGTATTAAGGGCTGCGAAGGTGCGTTCTAGATTGTCAACAAGGGTATGAGCTTCCTTGGTTTTGACAACTACGTCGTCGACATAAGCCTCGACGAGGCCGTCTTTTATCTCGTCGTTGAGGCAGGCCTGTACAGCGCGTTGGTAGGTAGCACCGGCGTTTTTGAGCCCGAACGACATAGTCGTGTAGCAGTAGGCGCCGAAAGGCGTGATGAAAGATGTCTTGATCTGGTCGTCTTTTTTGAGAGCGATCTGGTGATAACCAGAGTAGCAATCGAGAAAGGAAAGCAGCTCGCAACCGGCGGTTGAATCTACGACCTCGTCTATGCGAGGTAAACCAAAGGGGTCCTTAGGGCAGTGTTTGTTGAGATCAGTGTAATCAACGCACATTCTCCATTCATTATTCTTTTTGCGTACAAGAACCGGGTTGGCTAACCATTCCGGATGATACACTTCTTTGATAAATCCGGCTGCCAAAAGCCGCGTAACTTCTACCCTAATCGCCTCCTTTTTGTCGCGAGCGAACCGTCGTAGCTTCTGCTTGATTGGTTTGGCCTTGCTGTTGACATTTAAGGAGTGCTCGATCAAGTCCCGAGGTACACCGGGCATGTCGGAAGGTTTCCATGCAAACACATCCACGTTGCCCCTCAAGAACCTGACGAGCGCGTCTTCCTATTTGGGATCCAGGTCGGCCCCGATAAGGGCCGTTTTGCTGGGATCGCCTTCGACCAGCTGGATCGTCTTGTGCTCCTTGGATCTGATGTTCTTGCGCGGAGCCTCGAGCTCTGGGATCTCCAGGTGGTCGGCCGGGGTCTTCTTAGCGTCGAGCATGGTCTCGGCCATGCGAATAGAGAGGTCGTGGGCCTCTGCGATTTTGAAGCTGTCGTCCTCGCAGGTATAAGCTGCGTATACGTTGCCCCTGAGGGTTAAAACTCCTTTCTCAGTAGGCATCTTGAGCACCAGATATCTGTAATGAGGTATGGCCATGAACTTGGTGAGCGACGGTCGACCAAGAATAGCATGGTAGGTGCCGTCGAAGTCAGCGACCACGAAGTTGACGTAGTCGGTGCGGAAGTGGTCCGGAGTCCCAAACTGCACAGGTAGCGTGATCTGCCCGAGAGGTGTGGAGCTCTGTCCGGGGAGAACGCCCCAGAACTGTGCCTCGTACGGCTTCAGGTCTGCCTGGGCTATTTTCAGAGCGGGCAGGCTGTTCTTGAACAGTATATCAATGGAGCTGTCGCCGTCGATCAGTACCCTGTCGAATTGAACCTTGTTGATACAAGGATCAAGGACCAGGGGAAAACGCCCTGGCTCGGGTATGGCGGCCCATTGGTCCTTCCTGCTGAAGTAGATTTCACGGTGAGACCACGGAGGAAGCCGTGGATCGGTGAGAAGGTTGTCGGTGTTTGCCACGTTCATGCAAGCGCGGGCGAGCAGCTTGCGTTCTCGTTTGGTTTCGATGGACACCTTGCCGCCGATGATGGTGTGTACGCGATCAGTCGGCTTGACGTATTTGTGACGAGGGTCTGCATCGTCGTCGTCGTTGTCCTCGTTGCGCTGTTCCCCCACGTCGTTAGGCTTGTCGGACGTATCCGGAGCCTGTTGACGCGTGTAGATAGTCTTGAGGACGCGGCAATTCTCCATGGTGTGGTTCGACTTAGGGTGGAGCTGGCAGGGCCCCTTCAATGCTTTGGCGTAGTCGTCCTCGTAGTTACGACGTCCGCCACCCTTTTTCACGGTATTGACCTCGCCGTCGTCTTCCCGAGCGCGCTTGTTTCTGTAATCGCCACGGCGGTTGCGCCGCTGATTACGTTGATCACGGTGGTCGCGGGAGTCGTTGCGCTGGTTGCGGCGGTCAAAATTGTCGTTCCGACCACGATTACTGCGGTAATCGTCGCGGTGTGGAGGGTGGTCGGAGCGTGGAACCCTTGCTGCTTCTTCAACGATTATCTTTTTAGCGTCGTCAGCGTCCGCATATTTCTTAGCGGTGGCCAAAAGCGCTGTGACCGATTCGGGTCTCTTCCGGAGGAGCTTGTCTCTTAGGGCGTCGTGGAAACGGAGGCCGGTGACGAAAGCCTCGATTGCTTCGTTGTCGGATATTGATGGGACCTTGATGCGCATCTCCGAGAAACGCCGAACGTACTCGCGCAGTGGTTCATCCTTTCGATCTCGGATCCGCTGCAGATCGTACTTGTTGCCGGGTTGTTCACAAGTAGCGATGAAGTTGTCGATGAAGGCCTGCCTGAGCTCCTGCCAAGAGTCAAAATAGTTCGCTGGCAAGCTAACCAGCCATTGGTGACCTGCATGACCAACAGCGACTGGGAAGTAGTTAGACATGACGTGCTCGTCGGCCATGGCTGAGCGGCACGCAGTTTCGTAGAGCATGACCCATAATTCGGCGTTCATTGTCACAAAAGTCACCGTTCATTGTCACAAAAGTCACCGGACCCGGCACATACAAGTTAATGACCGAAGATGGAAAAGAAGTCAGCAATACATGGCACATTAGCCAGCTAAGAAGATTCCATGCGTAAAAACAACTCAGGGAAAAGCAGACATGCAAGCCACAAAGGACCTATGTTCACAATCAACGAAAGACAATACTCTTCAAAAACATATGTATTAGTTTATACTCATGATCAATAAAGATGATATTCATCCACAGCACGTCTTGTCATGACTTCCAACGAGTTGTTTTCACGAAACAAAAAAGCAAAATGACTGAAAACATGCCTGAGCATCCCGGCCGAGAGCAAAATAGCTGAAAAGACGCTTGAGCCCGCCGATGAGGGTAGCTAAAAGCTAACACCCGAAACAAAAAGCAAAATGGCTGAAAACATGCCTGAGCATTCCGGCCGAGAGCAAAATAGCTGAAAAGACGCTTGAGCTCGCCGATGAGGGTAGCTAAAAGCTAACACCCAAAACAAAAAGCAAAATGGCTGAAAACATGCCTGAGCATTCCGACCGAGAGCAAAATAGCTGAAAAGACGCTTGAGCTCGCCGATGAGGGTAGCTAAAAGCTAACACCCGAAACAAAAAAGCAAAATGGCTGAAAACATGCCTGAGCATCCCGGCCGAGAGCAAAATAGCTGAAAAGACGCTTGAGCCCGCCGATGAGGGTAGCTAAAAGCTAACACCCGAAACAAAAAGCAAAATGGCTAAAAACATGCCTGAGCATTCCGGCCGAGAGCAAAATAGCTGAAAAAATGCTTGAGCCCGCCGATGAGGGTAGCTAAAAGCTAACACCCGAAACAAAAAGCAAAATGGCTGAAAACATGCCTGAGCATCCCGGCCGAGAGCAAAATAGCTGAAAAGATGCTTGAGCCCGCCGATGAGGGTAGCTAAAAGCTAACACCCGAAACAAAAAGCAAAATGGCTGAAAACATACCTGAGCATTCCGGCCGAGAGCAAAATAGCTGAAAAGACGCTTGAGCTCGCCGATGAGGGTAGCTAAAAAGCTAACACCCGAAACAAAAAGCAAATGAACCAAGCCAACCGAAATCTAACTTCAAAAGACCCTCCAGCACTTCGTTCCGAAAAGCAAGAGGCTCGAGGGCTACAACCAGATGGAGGTACTTCTTCTTCAAAAAAGCACAAGCACCACTCAAGAAAGCACTCGGATGCCGAAGTTTATCAAAGCTGCATTCTATACCGAGTCGTTTTACATAGTGCGGGTGAAAGGTTGCTAACGCGAAGATCTACATCTAACAAAGTCATCACACAGACAAAGCACTCAACGAATCACAAAGGAACGATAAAAGAAAAGAACCCGACAAATCAAGGGGCCCCGTAAGAATAACACATAGAGCCGTTTTGCGGAGCAGAGACGGGAACAGAACAAGGTACTCAACAAGTCAAATAACTTCAACCGCACCCAAGCAAAGAATACATCAACAAGAATAAAGAATCTTCATTTAAAAAGGAGTTTAATATTACAAGGGGATGCTCAAGCGAGTCAGGCATTGTCATCAGAGAGGGAAAGGTCAATATTTAAACCATCTACAATCCTACTGGCTAGATCTTCGACCTCGGGCTCCATCTTTTCAACGGCGTCAAGATATTCTTGGCTTTCAGCTTCTTCCGCTATCTTGGAGAGAGGCGCCTCCAGAGCAAGGACCCGGACCTGGGCCAGCACATTTTTGGTACATACTTGGGCGCACCTCTTCGCGAACTCTTGGAAACGAGTCGGAATCCGAGGAATGAACTGCGCCCAAGATTGCCCGTCATCCGCCGAAGTCCGGAGGACGTCGGCTACCGAACGAAAAGATTTCCACAAGGCATTCCAATTCTCGGTAGCCGTCGCCAGCTTCCCAGATAGGCCTTCAATGGTTTTTTGGGCCTGCACAAGATCTCTGTCAGCTCCACGCCTAATCAGCCTAGCAAGGGCGAGTTCTTCCTCAGCGTGAGTATTTACCTCCTCAGCTCTATTATGACTAGAACGGACAAGGGCCTTCATTTCATCAATACTCTCCGAGAGCTTTTGTTTCTCAACCCGGAGAGCTAGAACAGAACACCAAAGAACAAGTCAGCAGAAAAAGAAGTCAAAATACAAGAAGAAACAGGCAGAACCCGCGGCACCTTTGCTTTCATTCTTCGCAGACTCCACCGCAGCATCTCTCTGTTTCTCCGTCTCCACAACCCGGGCGCGAAGGGCTTTCTCCTCCTTTTGGTGCAACTGGCGCTCCGTCTCCAACTCAGCCCGGAGAAGGTCAAGATCGGCTTTCAAAGCGTCTACCTCCGAAGACAACTTCCTCTCATTTTCAGATGAGAAAAAGAAGCCAGAATGATCATGAGAAAAAGACTGAGCAGAAAGAGGCAAAGAGAAACGGGGCGTAAGGATAGAAGAAAAACAAGCATGCAAAAGAAAAGTGGCAGAAAAATTTACCTGGAGCTTTTCACCAAAAGAAGTCGTGAGGGTCGACAAGCTCCCCCAGGCTGCGGTCAGCTCCGATAACCGATGAGTGGCATCGAATTGTTGCACCACATCATCGGACAGGGAAGGGCCGCCGGAGGCAAAAGAAGGGGAAAGAGAAGCCGGCTGGGGCGAAGCAGGAGCGACCAGAGCAACCTCCAGGGAAGCCGGAGCCAAATCCCCAGAAGAACCCGACGCGACGGCCACAGTTACCTCCGGAGCGACCAAGCCCGCAACTCCGCCAGGAAGCTCTGAAGCCCCCGCCACGACTTCATCAACAGAATGATGTGAGTCTCGAGGCTCAGAACTCGTTGGCACAGCGGGAAGCAGAGAAGAAGTCGGTGGAGAAGTTAGAGAAGACGAAGCACTGAAAAGTGATAAAAGGAAGCACCAATAAGAACCAGAGGAAGGAAGATAAAAGACAAAAAGACGAAGCAAGAATCTACTCACCCGACTACTTTTTTCCTTGCGAAGCCAAGAGAAGGCCTCACAGAGGGAACCACGACGGCGAAGACGTCCCCGTCACCCAGCGACGGGAGCGGGACAGCCGACAACGGAGCCACAGAAGAAGCCGGAGCCGGAGCCGTGGAAGAACTCCGCACCAGAGGAGCAATACAGCTCGGGGCAGAAGAAACTAAAGAACTCGACCCCGGAGCTTCGGAAGAAGTCGGCGTGAGAGCATCGGAAAAACTCACACCCGACCTCCGATTACTTCAAAAAAGTTCAAGACTAAGATTAAAAACAAAGAGGAAAAACTCAATGCGACAAGAATATGAAAAACAACTCACCGCCGCGTGATAAGGGGAACTTCATCATCCTCTTCTTCCTCAGCCAGCGAAACCAGAGCACCCGCTGAAAAAGAGATGAAAAGTACTCGGTTCAAGAGAGAAACATGAAAATAAAAGAACAAAGAAGTACTAAATGTGCTCACCTAAGAGCATGCTAGCAACAACTGGAGTACCTGAAGGAGTACTTGGTTTGCGAGGCTTCTTGGAGACAGGCAAGCCAGATGAAGACCCGTCCATCCGCCCCCTCTTCAGGACGCTGCGAGGTCCGTGAGGGACTAGACGAGGAACATACTCTTCATATAGATCATCAGATCCGAAAGATACCCCAGGAAGGGCTGTAAAAGTTTGAGACTTACTAATTACAGAAGTACCGGCTAGATGATCCCCGGCCTCCGCCACAGCAGGGAGAACATCAAGGCGGATCGGATCAACGAAGTTCCGACCAAGCACCTACGAAAAAAGACAAAACACCAAGACAAAGAAAAACTAAGCAAGAACGGACGCACAAAGAGTACATAAAGAACTCAAATAAAAGAAAAAGGAGGATAGACAACTCACAGCTGGGGGCGGGTTGTTGGCCGAGTACTCAGGGACGGCAGGAGGAATGACGCTCACTCCTTTCAGCATTTTCTAAAGACGCTCGAGTACCTCCTCACCGGTCAGCTCAAGAGCTGGGACCATGCGCGAAGAATCCTCGGCCCCAGAATACTCAAAGCCGAGATGTCCCCGCTCTTTCAAGGGCTGAACCCGACGACGAAGAAAACTTGAGACAATACCAAAGCCGGTCAATCCTTGCTGTTTCAGCGTACTAATCCTATCAAGGAGAGGTTGGATCGCCTGAATTTCAGCAGGAGACTCAAGCTTTTTGTCCCACCGATCGTTCGCCACAGGACCGGATCCGGAGTGGACAACAAGAGAAGGGATCAAATTGGCAGCGTAAAACCACTCGGCGCGCCAATCCTTGACAGAATCGACCAGGTCATAATCAAAAAACTTGATTTTGAGACCCTGGCGAAACTGAATCCCGCAACCACCAAGGACACTGGTTTCCTCACGGCGAGGTTGAGGTTTCAGGCGAAAGAAAAAACGAAAAAGAGATAGAGAAGGAGGAATCCCAAGGAAGGCTTCACAAAGATGGACAAAAACAGAAAGATGGAGAATGGCATTGGGGGTTAGATGGTTCAAACTAACCCCGAAATACCCAAGAAACTGATGAAGGAAGACAGAAGCAGGGAGACAGAGACCAGCGCGGACAAAAGAGACAAAAAGGACAATCTCACCAGGACCCAGGGCCGGAACCCGATGCTCGCCCGGAACTCTCCATTCAGCGATGACTTTGTTCTGGATCAAGCCATCACTAACGAGCTCGCGCAGCTGGTCTTCGCTGGTTGTTGGAGCCGGCCAAACCTTCTGAGCTGCCCTCATGGCCACGAACTCCTGGTTTTCGATCAAAGAAAGCGACGACTCCTCGTCCACAAAGGTCGCCTGAGATTTGCTTGCGGTCTTCTTTTTTCCCATGAATTGGCGGAAGCAACTAAGGCGCTAAGGAGGATGAAGCTAGAACGATGAAGCTCGGGCGATAACGACAATGACGGCGGCGGTTTTCTGAGAACTAGGGTTTAAAGGAAAGAGCTGGGTGACAAGGGAAAGAAGATAAAAGGTCTTTAAATAGATTTCTCAGTGATACAAACGGCCCATAAGGCCCGTTAAAGCACATTGTGGGAAAACAACGGTCCATTTACCGACGCAGCTAAAATGACGGAGGGCACGAATCCACACAACGGTACGAACCAACGGGCAGATTTCAGACTTATCCGCGCAGCAACACAGCAGGGTTATCAGATGACCACAGGAACAACTTGTTGAACCAAGAAGAAAGAAAGGGCTACCTCACGAGTAACAAAAGAACCCGGTTATGTAAGAAAGAACTCGGTAGTCCCATGAATGACAAGGATCACAACAGAAGAGTCAAAGACAACTCAGAAGACAAGATTCGTTACATTACAAGCAACTTCAAAAATAGAAGATTACAAACCCTACAAGACCCAACGAACTCAGCACCACGAAAAGCAAAGTAGTAAAGAGGAACACGGACACGACTAGGCTCTGGAACGACTATGTGTCCCAAATTGCTACTCGGAAGGACAGACCGCCATCAGCTACACTGTTTTCTTCAAAGGACGAACGCAGTGCATCCAAGGCAGAAATCGGCAGCACGGCAGGGCAACATGGAGCAGAGAAGGCCGGCGGGCATCTGTCTACCCAAGACCGATGTGATGCTGGATATGATGTTGATCTGCACCGGACGGTCTCAAGACAGGCGACGAGGATCAACCCGGAACTGCCAGATGAAGGAACGAAGCCCACATCACAAGACTTCCTCCAACTACCACCACGTACATCCTGGCACAATGCTGTCGCGGGATTAGCCTACCTCTAATCCCTATCACAAGACTTCCTCCAGCTACGACAAGACACACAGGAACTACAAAATACGCCCGGGGGCTGCTCTACTTCACAAACTACCATGTTCACAACCAAGAAGGTTTCAACAGAATGTCCAATGGATGAAAACAAGCACTCCGGGACGGTATTTATAGGCCAAAGGATCGGCGCACATGGACCAGGAGCACCAACGAAATAAGCCCAACAAAGGACACAGTGAAAAGACAGGACTCAATAATGGATGACTCAGGCGAGAAGAAACAGTACTCGAAGACGGGCATATTCGGAAGAATATACTAGCACAGTACAACCCGTGAACAAAAGGCATTTACGCTCAACCACCACAATACAACTACATCTGGCAATAGCAGACTATCAAAGGATATGCCAAGACCTCGCATCCGAGTTCTTCCTGAAACAAAAAGAACCCGGACATAAGCTCGGAGGCTACATGCCGCGAAACTACTCGGATAACGAAATAATCCAAGTCTCAGGGACTACTTCAGAACACAAATTCTTCAAACAACATAAAAGATCAAGACCCTCCAACTTTTTGTTCCAAATAGCAAGAGGATCGAGGGCTACACTTAGTGAGTGCACTTTTTCCTCGAAAAAGCGCACGTCACCAAAAGATTTCCTCAACGCAGACCACTTCAAGACATTACGACAAAAAGAACCCGGAACGATCCATATTCGAGCTCTTTTTAAAACTTCAACGAACAATCAGAGCAACTTCAAGACAAGATCCTCCAGCTCCTTGTTCCAAATAGCAAGAGGCTCGGGGGCTACAACTAGATGGATGTATTTTTTCTTCAAAAAGCACTCGCGACTCAAAGATCCCAAGAAGCGCTATAAGGTTTCACTCCAGAAAGCACTCGGATGACATTTTGTTCCTACTCAACAAGACTTGAAGGAGCAGAGCGAGACTTTCAGAGCTCAACCATGAAGTGCTCGGGGGCTTGTCGATGCGGGACCCATAGGATACCCCGCAAAGGACAGAGAAGATCTAGTCTAACTAGGATTCTTCCCCTGTAATCTTAGTAGTATAACTATTAAGCAATCCTACTAGGATATCTCATTATAAACCGACTAGGACTCTGGCCTCCTGACTATATAAAGGAGGGCAGGGCTCCTAAGATAGAAAGAACAATTGTACAACACAACACTTGAGAATCAATCCAACGCAAAGGCTAAGGCCGACTGGACGTAAGGTTATTACTCGATCTACGATCGAGGGCCTGAACCAGGATAAATCGACTGTGTCTTGCGTTAACCATCGTGTTCGGCATACGCCGAAGCCCGAACATACTGCCCCGGGTACCCCCGTGGCAGGCTATCGGTGATAAAACATCGACACTTACCCGACATAACCGAAAATAAAGTGACACCAAGGATTATGACGGGCTTTATAGTAGGGTAGCTGACTCATTTGTAAAAAGGCATTTTTAGCATTTCAAGAATCTTTCCAAAAGCATTATTATCAAGTTAATTATTATTAACCTGTCGACTACATTTGCACCTATACTAGAGCAAGCATGTGATTAAGCAAATAATGATAACCAATGATCATTAACAACACCTATAACTATCCATTATAACTGTCCAAGTGTTCCATCAACATTACTATGATGAAGTAACTCAAGTCAAGTGTTCACTATCTAGTGAACGATGGCGATTCGAATCGATTATTAACCAGCTGGTAATTTATTCCTTACACAAACCTCACTCACCCGCTAAAGTGAGGTATCAGTCACCGAGTCAACTATCCAAGAAAAATCTCGAGTTTGCCAGGAACCACATGTACCTGAGGGCCAACCGACTGCCTTTCGGTCTTATCATCGCGCCCCCGTGTCCTACCATACCTGCTCCGGTACAGTGCGCTGCGGATAATCTACTCAGCCCGAATAATCTCCCAGCTTTGCGGTCGAAAGGTACTTTATTCGGCCAGCTAAATGTAAGGCATGCGTTCAACATGACCTGAGGCCCAACAACGGTCGGTCCTTAATCGATACAGATGGAAAGCACTATAGTCCAAAACTCTGTAAGTCTCCATCCGGTCTCAACTTCAAATTAACACTTAGTTATACCATGACTACATAGTTATCCAAACAGATCCAGGTAACCACCTATAGCTCGCAGGTGACAGGAAATTACTCGACTTCTACCAGTCTAAGCCAGCTAAGCATTGACTCGACTGCGGATACCAGGGTAATAAGGATATAGTATAACAAAGGTAGACAAGGTATAATGAAGCAATGGTTGTAGACAACTCCTGAACGTAATGCATCAATTAAACTAAAGCATTAATTAATAATCGCAAACCAGGGAGAAAAATGCTCTGGGGCTTGCCTCTCTCGAAGGAGCTCGGGCGGTGATCGGGGCACTCTGGAAGTTTCTCAACGTCCTCCTCGTCTGCTTCGGTCACTTCTTGTGGCTGCACCTCGAGCTGCTCCTCGGGTATGACGACTGGGCTCTCAGTTTGCGATCCTGTATGATGCAGGTGCGTAAGTGCTTATGCAAAAGGTGCATCGGATAAAATGAACACAATGAATGTGCTTGCATGCAAGGTAGTCAACATCATCCAAGAACATGTACTACAAGCACATGTCATCTACTGCATTCTCTTCTACTACTAATATGCTAAGTTAACACATCTCATTAAATGCTTCAAAGATACACCAAAGCTTCACTAATTTCTTAATCATGCATAAAGCAACATTTGATTAAACCCTAATTAATAATAGGTTTAAATAGCAACATCTATTTTTATAGCATAGAAAAATCTTAGAAAATTACCATAATACAGTACTACCCTAAGTAGTCTACCCTTAAATTTTTATGGCATTTGGATAAGTGGATTAGCCTACACAAAAATGATAAGCTATGGCATAATTATAATCATGAAAATACTTTGTACTGTGAAAAGTGTCAAACAACATATGTAATATTTTTCCTATGTTCTACACAGTAAATAATCACTACACAAAAATTATTACATGCATGTTTTATACAAATTTTGCTCTCTAGCAAAAATAACAAAAATCAGCCATTAAAGGCACTTGAACTACACCTCATAATTTTTCTACAGGACATGCATGGCATATATTTTTTCTAGAAAGTACATTACACAAGAAGAGTAACAAACTTGGAGTCATATTTTTCTGATACATATAGGATTTACTAAATATTTCACAAGATATCAACAATATCAAGAATTAAATAAAGCTCTACATTAAAGTATCTCAAAAATGACATGCAATATTTTTATCATGCAGATCTGGTGACAAGGAACCTAGCAAAATCTGTTTCAACAAATTTGGAGCTATTTTGAGCAAGTTATGACTTTTTGGAGACATTTAACATTTTCTGAAAAATCATTTCCTAAATCCTTTTAAAAATCAGCCGATGAAAACGCTGGGCGCACCCGGTGCTGTGCACCCAGACCCGAGTCAGGGCGCTGACGAGCGGGCCCCCATGGGTCAACAGCCCCCACCTGTCGGTTAGACTGAAACAGGGGCGGAGCTGACCGACCGGCTCTCGTCGACGGTGAGCTAGCCGGCGGTGTAGTCACCACCAGCAGCTCACCCGCGACGAGGCAGACACGGTGCACCAAGAGAAGGCACTGGAGGAGCTCGGAATGGAGCTCGACGGCGCGCATGGTGGAGCGGTGGCATGGCTCATCGGCGGTACGCCGACTCCGGCCACGGCAGGGCGCGGGGAGGCGCGCACGAGATTCGCGAGGGCAAGGCGGTGCTCACGCGCGCAAAAGGAAGGAGAGAGGTGGAGCGGAGAGGGGCTGTCCACGCGGAGCCAAGCTCTGGCGAGGAAGAGCTTACTCCGGTGAGGAATTTCCGGCAAGAGAAGACTTACCACTACGAACAGACTCGAGCACCAGTTGCGAGAGGTGGAGGCGGTGCTGCTCGAGAGCTGGAGCGGCCTACGGCGAGCAGGAGCGGCCGGACGAGCTAGTTCCGGCGAGGCGCGCAGTGGCGGAGGCGAGCGTGTGCGCGAGAGTTGCTGCTGCTACTGCGCTGCGGCTGGTGGAGTGAAGAGGAGCACAGCACGGTCGGGCAGGTGTAGGCGCGACAGGAGGGGCGCGGGGTAGGCTGGCGGTGCCACGCGGCGTGCTCGCCGGCGCATGGCGGCCACGCGGCGTGCGCGCTCTGACGCGGCCGGGCGCGTGCGCGGCGGACAGGCGCGGCGCGCAGGAGCAGGGGCGTGGCGCGGAGGTAGGCCGGGCCGGCCTGTGCGGCTAGGCCGAAAGCGAGGCGGCGGCCCATTAAAGGTAAAATGAGATTTTTCAAACTATTTTCAAATCCTTTTTCATTCAAACGAAATTTTGAACTATTTCAAAGTAGTTTCAAAAGTTGGTGTAAAAATGAAAGTTGTTCCATTTTTCAAGATCTACAACTTTACTTTTATGACCAAGGTTAAATTCCAAATAGATTTTGAATTACAAAATAAAATCAATATTAATTCAAAACCCTAATTTTGAAGAATTATTTTTAAAGGCAAAATTTGGTAAAAATTTAAATATGAACTTTGCTCCAAATTATATCCTAAATATTTATAAGCTATCTTCGTGATCAAAACAAGAAATCATGGCATCCAAACATGAGCATGGCATTTCACATTGTTTTAAACATAATGAATTTCAATCAACTTAAGCACCACATGAAATGATACTTCATTTCTTTCGAAATGAAATGCATGAATGATACTTATGCATGAGGTGATGATGATTATGCTCATGGGATGAAATGGTAATGCACGCTTAACACCGAGGTGTTATAGGTCTAGCCTCCAAGCGATTTGGAGATTTGGGCGGAGGGTGATCTTGAAGTTGTCTTCTTCTGACCTTGAGCATGTGTCGAGCGTAACCAGTGATGATTTGGGTGAAGCCTAATAATGACATGTCCAAGCAGTCATGGTCGAGGAAGTTGCCAGTGATCATGTGATCGGCTCGAGGGAATTCAATGATGTCATGCTTGAGCGGCCATAGTCGAAGACGTAGGCCCTAAAAGTACTGTTCGTTGATTTGTTGTGCGAGAAAAATACTGTAACATGGCTGATAAGTCAGGCTGATAAGTTCAATCGAATAGGGTCGTAGTTAAAAACGGTGTGACCATGGAGGGAGCTTGACGACGGTGTGCTCGAGTGGTCACAATCGATGACCTTGCATTGGTCGATGACAGCGTGACCGGCTCGAGATAGTCTGTCGATGGCATACTCGAGTGGTCGAGGATGACCATGTGGTCAGTGATGGCATGACCCACTCGAGGTAGTCCGTTGGTGGGTCTTATCGATAGGTGTAGCCATAAGGCAGTTGAACTGTCTTGCACTCATAACCTTCGACCGGTATCTTTCGACTGTTAACACTTCTACTAAAGAGTTGGACCAGATAATCCTTTTTATTCGAGTGGTTCCAGTATGGATCCCACCAAGTGGAAGGTTGACGTGTTGCAACTCGGCAGTAGCGATTACTATCATTCGAGTTACAAATGGGTCGAACGACTAACGTCAGTATGCGGCTTAATAGACCCTACATGGGGCACATCATAAACTCTTTCTCCATATTCGGGAGCCTCGTACTTGTCCCGGTTTTAATCGGCTTTATTTCCGATTTTCCCGTAGGGTAGACGTCCGCCGAAAAAATATACTTATGGCTCGCTTAGACCTTCAGGAGATTTACGTGGCACTCGAGTACTAGAGGTTGTAGAGCTGTATGTCAGCCCTCCTGAAGTCTCCCTCTCATGTGTTGAGAACATAACATAACCTATTGTCTTTACTTCATTCGTAGCATCATCGTTGAATTATTACAGGAGCTTAGCACAAACAAAAAACGCAACATGATGCTTGATGATTATAAACGTGTAATAATATACCTTTGAAGTTTGGTGAAAGACATTAGTGTGGATTAGATATAATTTGATGATTTTCAAAAATAAATTATTGTGATTTATACATGTCTATACCTAATACTAATGATTTTCAAAAATAAATTATTATGATTTATACATGTCTATACCTACTACTAAAGAGGCAAAATTTCTGCCATCAATTTTTTTTCCATCCAGCCCTGTCCACCCGTATCCGTTTTTGCGTCGGTGCGTCAGTTGCAAACAGAGATTAGGAGGGATTAGGAGTAAGGTAGAGAATAGAAAGAAATATAGGATTCCAGATGTAAAAAATACCATAATTTCTGCCATCAAATTTTTTCGGTCCAGCCCTGTCCACTCGTATCGGTTTCTGCGTCGGACGGTCAGTTGCAAACCGAGATTAGGAGAGATAAGGAGCAGGAAAGAGAATAGAAAGAATACAGGTTCTAGATGTAAAGATAACATAGAGAAAGAAAAGGTGGGAGGACCTCAATAGTTTTTGAAATAGATCAGGATTCTTGATACAAAATGTTCAAATTCAAGTGGGCTTTTTTTTTGACTTGAGCCAAATCCTGGCAGTTAGGCCGGCTTCATTGTAGGCTAGACCAAGCCCATGCAAGTATTTTTTTCTTTTCTTTCATATTTCTATTTTTTATATAAAAAAACAGAGATCTTGCAAAATTCACCAAAAATTATAGAAAAATCTGAAAAACTTTGAACTAGTTTTGTTAGCTTCATAAAAATATGATCTATCCATAGATGTTATAAATCTTGTTAGATTGTGCTTTGTCTATAGGTGTTGTGAGGTGTACGACCCCGGATACCCATGGTAGGCCACATGAGCTACGCCCCTAGAGGTGGCCCAGCCCACAAAACGAGGCCTTGCGAGGCATGACTCTGCTCGGCGCCTATCGCAAGACACCGGGAAGATATCCTGAAGATACTACGAGATCTGTTAGGATATGTATGATCCCAAGATTCCTGTAATCACTTATTACTTTTTGGTTATCTCTAAGATGTAACCGACTTATAACCCTGCCTCCCGGACTATATAAGGCGGGCAAAGACCTCCTCTAAAATCATGACATATCATACGATAGCTAATACAAACCAACAGACCACAGGAGTAGGGTATTACGTCATACTGACGGCTTGAACCTGTCTAACTTGTGTGTCTCTGTTGCCTTCTTGTTCTTGATCTCACGCTCCTCTGCCGATCAATCTACCTTCGTGGGATACCCCTCGGAGAACTGCCGACGATATTCTATCGACAGTTGGCGCGCTAGGTAGGGGTGTGCATGCTGTTTTCTTGTCAAACAAGATGACTTTTTCCGTAGGCTCTTTGTCCCTTCCGCAGCCCAGCCAGATCTTCACGGTCGGATCCATCTCGTGGGTCATCAACGCTGACGGAGTCGGAGAGATCCTCGAGCCGGGGCAGATCGATTCTTCGCCAACCACCCCCGCACCTACAACTGCAGATCTGATCTCAGAGCCGATTCTGAGGTCTCCTTCAGCAACGACTCGCTGTTCACTTCCTTGCTACCAGAGGAGGCAGATCAACAACGACGATCTGATCGAATCCATCGATCGGGTCAGACTAAAGCTCGTCGATTGTCTCTCTATCGCCGAATCGGCTCTGGACACTCTGGTTCAGCGCCGACCACCCTCTGATCCAGATCTATCAGAGGCTGCTCAGGAAACTATAGGGGTTATGGCCCTACCCTTCGGGTTCACCAACACCGCCACCGCTTACCAACATGCCCTAAGGGGCAAACTCGCTGACCAGGTAGACTGCGCCCGTCTACTCATCGACCAGGTCACCATCCAGCTTCCGCCAGCCATCAACACGCTACACTTAGGCCAAAGACCCAGGGTGCCCCTCCAGACCATCCCGGAAGAAACTCTAGGCTCTGAGTCTTAGGGCTCTATGGAGACCCTCGCTGAAACCTTCACCGAGCAATTTCTCCTTCCACCCTTTTGGGGGGTGCGATCTTCAACGTCAGCATCGACAGCCCTCCTCGGAACAGTGAAACCAAGGAGGAGCGCGTTGCTCGGGAGAACCAGAACATCAACCGCGTGCAATGATGAGAAAACGAGGTAGCCATTGCGAGGGCCGAGGCTGCTCGGAATAATCAGCTCGATTCTCAAGGAAGACCGCTCCCGCTCCACCGCGACCTCAACGAAGAATTCCTCCGCGTTGGCCACGACGTCTTCAAGACTCCAAGCGCCAATTTGGTAGTAGCCGCCAACAAGCTTGCTCATTTCCCTCAAACGCTGAGCTCACCAAGATCGCCGCCATGCTTAAAGCGGCTCACTGTTAGGTCAATGAGATTCACGAGGTTCAGAGACCTTCATGCTCTATGAGCTCAATTCACCGATCAGCTGCACCGAGATCCAATCATCGCCCTAGTCAAAGCCATTTCGCCGACCAGTCGCTACCTCTCTAGGGGACTTAGGGGGCATCGCGCCGAACACCATCACCAACACGACCAGGAGGTTGAACAGGATGCTCGAGTGCATCTCAGCAACCTCCGGGATGCGCGATGGCATATCAAGCAACGTCGCTTCGGTCGCCATGAAGACGAAGTGCATCGCCGCTAGGAATACGAAAAAGAGTACGGCAACCCGGACTCAGCCCTTGAGCCTATCCCCGACCGCAGCGCCACAGACGATGGTGTCGACAACCCTGAGGGGCCTCCAGCTTTCACAAGGGCACTCCAAATGCTTCGGTGGCCCCGTGGTTTTAAGATCACCGAGGTCGAGCCCTACGAAGGAAAAATGAACCTGACTTAGTGGCTGTAGGCTTACGCACTGCTGTCCATGCCACCGGAGGAGACACCAGCATCATGGCGAATTATCTCCCTATCATGCTCATGCCACCCGCAATGAGCTGGTTTACCAGCCTTGCACCGGACTCCATCGGATCATGGGAAGAGCTGAAGAAAGTCTTCACCGACAACTATATGGCCACGTGTACTTGACCCGACACGAAGCATGATCTCAGCCGCATCAACCAGAAGCCATCTGAGCTCCTCCATAGCTACATCCGATGTTTCTCTAAGATGAGGAACTCTATTCCCAACATCACGAAAGCTGAAGTCATCACCGCCTTTATCCGAGGACTCCACCATCGCGAGCTTCGCTCCAAATTCAACCGCAAGCCGCCCACCGATATCAGCGAAATGATAACTACCGCCAACCAGTACGTCGATGCCGAGGAAGTCGAGGTGCGCTTCAATGAGGATGCAGGTACTCATCGCCCGTCTCACCGCTACAACGATCGCCCTAACGATCGGCGCCACAACGACCGCCACCCCGACGATCGCAGCTACCATCGCGATAGCGACCGTGATCGGATAGGAGGACATAGGCCTAGCCAAAATCGCCGCTGCCGGCCAGAACACATCGTCGCCACCATCAGTCAACCTCACGCCAAGCACAACTACGACGAACAGTACCAAAAGATCCTTGACGGCCCATGCCCTCTTCACAAGAACACCAAACACAAGATGAAGAACTGCATTAGCCTGGCTAAGGAGTTCTAGGACAAGAGGCTCGATGACGATGCCAACAATGGAGCCGGAGGTCGCCGACCACCTAGGGGCAACAACAATGCCTTTCAGGACCACGATAAGGTGGTCGTCACCATCTTTGGGGGCCTCACCTCCACTAAGAGTAGAAGAGAATGGAAGCTCGCCGCCCGACGAGTGCTCGCTATCACTTTAGAGGAAACCACCGCCGACCCCAGCTATCGCCCATGGTCCGAGGTCCCCATCACCTTCAATAGGGTCAACCAGTGGGCAGACATACCCTACACAGGTCGTTTCCCCCTCGTCCTTGATGCAATCGTCCAGAAGGTGCTCTTTAGAAAAGTCCTCGTTGACGGTGGCAGTGCTTTGAACCTACTCTTCGCTGGGGCCCTAAGGGAGTTGGGCTTCATGATAACAAATCTCACACCCTCGGACTCCTCCTTCTGGGGTGTGGTACCTAGAAGGGCATTCAGACCACTTAGAGAGATCACCCTACTAGTACAGTTTGGCACGGCAAGTAACTACCGCGTCGAGCATATCAACTTCTACGTCACCGACTTTGACACTGCCTACCACGCCATACTCAGCCGGCCAGCTCTAGCCAAGTTCCTAGCCATACCACACTACACATATCTGGTGATGAAGACGCCTTCGCCTGTAGGAGTCCTGGCTCTGCGGGCCAACCTCTTCGTTGCCTATGCCTGCGAGACAGAGAGTCTCGCTCTCACCGAAGCCACCGACCTCTCCATCCAGATGGCTAGCATGGTCGCCGAAGCCAAGATAGTGCCCCCCGATGACATGGAGATTCTAGAGCTGGAGCTTCCCCGCGCCTCCACCAAATCCAAGGAAATCAAGGAGGTCGGCCTCGGCCTCGACGATGTCTCCAAGACCATGAAGATTAGGGCTCACCTTGACCCCAAATAGGAAAGCGCGCTCGTCTCCTTCCAACATGCCAACGCTGATGTATTTACTTAGAAACCTGCAGACATGCTGGGGGTACCACGGGAGAAGATCGAGCACTCCTTGAATGTCTCGCTGACCGCTAAACCGATCAAGCAGAAACTCCGCCGATTCACGCCAGACAAGAAGGAGGCTATTAGGGTAGAAATAAAATGGCTCTTAGTTGTCGGGTTCATAAAAGAAGTGTATCATCCAGATTGGTTAGCAAACCATGTTCTCGTTCGAAAAAGAATGAAGAATGGAGAATATGTGTTGATTATACTAATCTTAACAAACACTACCCTAAAGACCCCTTCGGCCTGCCTTGGATAGACGAGGTTATAGACTCTACCACCGGCTGTGAACTGCTCTCCTTCCTTGACTGTTACTCTGGATATCATCAGATCTCCCTCAAGGAAGAAGACCAGATCAAGACGTTGTTCATTACGCCTTTTGGTGCATACTGCTACACAACTATGTCCTTTGGACTCAAGAATGTCGGGGCTACCTATCAAAGGGCCATCCAGATGTGCCTCGATCACTAGATCGGTCGTAATGTCAAAGCCTACATAGACGACGTGGTCGTCAAGACTAAGACAGCCGACAACCTTATCACCGACCTCAAAGAAACCTTCGCCAACCTGAACAAGTACCGATGGAAGTTGAACCCTTCAAAGTGCGTCTTTGGAGTTCCATCTGGTATACTGCTGGGCTACATTGTCAGTGCTCGAGGTATCGAACCTAACCCTGACAAGGTCTCTACCATCACCAATATGAAATGGCCAACATGCGTCAAGGATATACAGAAGCTGATAGGCTGCATGGCTGCTTTAAGTCGTTTCATATCACGCCTCCGTGAAAAAGGGCTACCATTCTTCAAACTCCTCAAGGCCTCCGAGCGGTTCTCCTAGTCGGAGGAAGCAGACTCAGCTTTTGAGTAGCTCAAAGTGCTCTTAATAAAGTCTCCGATCATGACGGCGCCACGTCCAGATGAGACTCTGCTAATATACATCGCTGCCACTTCTCGCGTCGTGAGCACAACTATTGTCGTCGAACGCGAGGAGGCCGGGCACGCCTATAAAGTACAACGTTCGGTTTACTTCATCAGCGAGGTACTTAATGAGCCCAAAACTCATTATCCTCAGGTACAAAAGTTGTTATACGCCATTCTTATTACGTCGTGCAAACTCCGACACTACTTCAAATACTACAAGATCGCCGTGGTCACTGAGTTCCCTCTAGGGGACATTCTCCACAACAAAGAGGCCAATGGCTGCATCATTAAGTGGGTTGTTGAGCTCGACACATATTCCATCAAATTTAGAAGCAGACCTAGCATTAAGTCATAGGCGCTCACTGATTTCGTCGCTGAATGGACCGAGATCCAAGAGCCCATCGCCGCTACTTGCCCCAAACACTGGGTGATGTACTTCGATGGTGCCCTTAACATCAATGGTGCTGGTGCGTGCATTCTGTTCATTACGTCGACCAAGGATAAGCTACGCTATGTTCTTCGGATACACTTTCTGGCCTCCAACAACGCCGCGGAATACGAAGCGTGTCTCCATGGTCTCCGTATAGCCGTCGAGCTCGGCGTCAAACACCTCATGGTGTACGGGGACTCCGCGTTGGTTATCAACCAGCTCAACAAGGATTGGTCCTGTTCTAGCGAGAAGATGAATGCATACTACGCCGAAATTAGGAAGCTCGAAGAAAAATTCTATGGCATCGAGTATCACCATATGGTACATGACCAAAATCAACTTGCCGATCACTTATCCAAGCTAGGCTCTTCTCGCGCCGCGATTCTGCTGGGGGTCTTTGTTCAAGATCTCCCGGCGCCATCCATCAAAGAAGATAAGGAAGTCGAAGAGGTTTCCCCTGCCGAGCAGTTGGTACTTGCGGTACCTTCGCCGATCGCCGACTGGAGGGAGCAATTCATCAAGTACCTCACCAGCGCCGAGGTACCCGCCGACAAGACTGAAACTGAACGCCTAGTTCGTCGAAGCAAGCTTTACATGCTGGTGGACGTCAGCTTGATGAGGAAAAGTGTCAAGGAAGGGATAATACAGAAATGCATCACCCAAAAGGAGGGAGTAAAGCTACTTCTCGAAATTCACTCTGGTTCCTGCGGCAACCACGCGGCCTCGAGAACACTGGTCGGCAAGGCTTTCCAAACTGGTTTTTGTTGGCCCACAGCCATCACTGTATTAAATCATCCTTGCATATGTTGCATGCATATAGGTTTGGTGATGATCGAGAACGTGCCAAAGGTAGACCCGGAATACGTGGAGGTGGCCAAGGAGTATGAGGAGGATGTCCGTGTGTTCCGCTGTCCGATTTCTACCTAAGGCAAACCTCGGTGCATAACCCCTACTTTTCAACACTTATTATGTTTGTTTGCGCGTTAAGTTTTGAGCAGAAAGATTTACACCATCTGATATAGTTTTGATAAGAAACAAAGCTTATTTTTATTAAAATATAGATTAGTCAATGGTACAACTAATTATTTCATGAACCGGAATCTTGGGTAGATTATTGACTAATGAAATTTAAACAAATGTATTTATGTAATTCATGACAAGGGCTTTCATGTGAAAAATCAAGAAATCTCATGTCATAATCATTGACGGACAGACTAATCCTGATACATCGACAAAAAAATTATGGAGGTTGATAAGATGCGTCAAAAAAGCTACAAAAGTCGATATTGAGTTGTAGAAACACATGGATAGAATGAAAAAGCTACAATGTTATGATATATTTATATCTAAATAATTATGCGCTTTGCAATGGAAGAAAAAAATATATTGAGGTGTATTTTAATTCGATAGGGGTTTAATAGAATATTATTATTTATTATCAACATTAACTTATACTAGACGATCACCATGAAATAAATTAAACAAAAACATAACACGTTATTGTTTTTTTTTTCAATGCACCGACATATTTGTTTGTTCTATATAAAAAAAATTGTAATTGTAATATATTTTTAAGTTGCTGCCAAGGCGTTCAGTCATGTCCAGCGCCGCCGCCGCCTTCCGCCTGGGTCAGCGCGTGCACGCAGCCGGCGACCCCCGCCGCGTAGGCACGGTGCGCTACCTGGGCCCCGTAGAGGGCCACGCCGGAGACTGGGTCGGCGTCGACTGGGACGATGGCGCTGGTGGCCGGCACGACGGCTCGCTCGCTGGCCGCCGATACTTCGTCGCCACGGGAGAGTGCTCGGCCTCCTTCGCGCGCCCCACCGCGCTCAACGGAGGGATCCCGCTCCCGGACGCGCTCCGCCTACGCTACCGCGTTTAGGACTTCACCAAGGAGGAACAGGGTTAGTGCAGCGCGTGCCGACCGACGGCTCCCTGAATTTGCTGCCTTCACATTTCCTTTGATCCGGCAATGCTCAGTTCCTTTCAGCAAAGGGGTACAAATATTTGGGCAAACATTATGGCACTTTGTTGAATTTCCTATGTAATGACCCTGATTACATGCTTTGCCGCACTTTGTTCAGATGAGATGTATGTCTTCTCGACAAGCCAGAAGCGTGTCTCGGTTGAATTTGTTGGCACAGACAAAGTTCAGGAGAAGCTCAACAACTTCAATGAGTTGACCAGTGCATCCGTTTCGTACATGGGAGTGAGCTCAATCGGAGCACCGGGTGAACTAAAGAGTTTGGTTCCAAGTAAATACTGTCTTATGAATTATCACCATCCTGTCCATTTTACTGCTTTTTTTTATTGCAAATAAGCCATAATGTGTGTAGCAACTGGAGCTGATGGTTCTGCTACCATTTGTTTCTTCAGGGACTTATTAAACTGTTTTGCATGTTCCAGATCTCAGACTTCTTGACTTAACTGGAAATCTATTCTCACAGTGGCAAGTAAGAATTCCCACAGAACGATTCTTGTTATTTCAATTGCTCTACTTATAATAGGTGTGGCTTTATATAACATGATAACATCAAAGCAACAAGAGAAACATTGTTGGTGGTACTACCAAATGTTTGCAGTATATCCCCTGTCCTTCTGTGTTTAACTGTTTGTTCGTTTGCTGTGTCTCTAAACATTTTGGTTCCCTCTCAGGTTATATCCCCTCTTTGTCAAGCACTGGCATCCCTGGAAGTTCTTAATTTGACAAACAATACCATGGAGAATGATGTTGCAGAAACTCCAATGCTCGAGAATATCCAAATTCTTGTTCTCAACAACTGTGGTGTAACATGGGAACTGGTATACCCAATTGCTGCCACTTTGAAGCTTTTGTTGTTAGTCATTGCCAATCACACTGTGAGCTCATTTTAACTTCTTTATAACAGATTGAAAAGATTAAAGTTTCCTTTTCATGTATCAGTGAACTCCACCTGATGTCAAACAGGTTCAATATGATCATGGTTAGTGTTTCCTCTTATACCACAGCTTCCATAGTTCCATGTGCATCCGATGATAATAGAGACCACATCTAGGTGTTTTTGGATTATTCTTTCCAACATTTCAAGCGCATGTTTTTCTTGCTTCAGCAAGGTGTACATCAACATTACAAATTATGATATTTTGTACATCTAACTGTATCTCGCTTTCTTATCTAGACCCCAGATGGAAAATTTGTACAAGCTTTCAATACACTGCGGCTCCTAAATTTAGAAGATAATCATATTGATTCATGGGATGAAATTGTGAAACTTTCTTACTTAAGAAGGTAAAAATGGAAATAGTAATGTTTCCACCCTTGATTTGATTGATACTTCTGCATTTGATTTGGGTACTGTGAATATTTATCATCTCTCTCCCTTGTTTCTCCAGTTTGGAACAACTCCATTTGAACAAAAACAGGTTAAAGCATGTCAAGTATCCATCTAATCTTTTGCCAGATGGACCTCTTGATGATGCAGCTGCTGTGCTGTTTGAAAATTTGCAAGTTCTTTTGTTAGGTATATGCCTTCTGTGTGTGTGTGTGTTGGGGGGGGAGTAGATTTTGTTATCTTTGCCATATAAAGAACCCAAGATTTGAGCATGATTCTGTTTAACTTTAGTACTGCACTAGTGCTTCCTGCTTTTCAAATGGGAGAAAACCTGAATACACTGTGCTAATATTGATATTTTTTTTAACTTCACCAGGATCTAATGACATAGATGACTTTTCTTCAGTGGATTCACTTAATCTGTTCCCAAGTTTAAGGGTGAGATGGTTTCAGTGAACTACTCTTGTTGTTTGGAATCTTGTTGCTGATCTATAATACATTGGTATGACCGTACTGATCTCTAGTTTTTTGAAGGATGTCAGGCTTTCTGATAATCCTATAGCTGATCCTGCCAAGGGTGGTGCTCCTCGTTTTGTGCTTGTTGCTCGACTTGGAAAAGTTGGAATACTAAATGGCAGTGAGGTTTATGCCAACTCACTGGGTGTTTTTTTAGAATGTACAATACGCTGTACAGATGTATGACATCCTTAATCCTTCTTGCCATGTCTAGATAAGCCCACGTGAACGGAGGGAATCTGAAATACGGTGAGTTGATCCTTTGTATCTGTAAATTGTTGCAACTAGTATATGATCATATGAGGTTTCTTTGTGGTATGGTCAGTCAGGATATCAGATCAGTATTAATGGAAGTTTTAAAATGTTTTTTTCCTCTATCTGAACTGCAGAGTTTTCTTTTGGTTCTCTGAGGAAATGCTACTACAGTCTTTCGTTTTTTTAAAAAATAAAAATAAAAAAGACCCTTCAATTGCCTTTCTTGAAGTCACACTGCAATTCTGATACAAGCAATGTCATTGTAGATATGTCCGCCTTGTAATGGGAAAAATAGAATCAAGTGACCCAGAAGAGATCAAACGGCTGCACCCTAGGTAAGTTTGTGGCATTTATCACATTCTTATGTTTTTAATTTGTATATTCTGACACAATATGATCCAGAGAAGAAACAATCCATGATTTTGTAATATACCCCCTCCATCCAGTATTCACAGGCGCTTAAACAGTTTTCACCAAGACCAAGATCATTAACTCGCATTAATCCTTTTCCTCGCAGCCGCAAAAAAGCTTCGGTTTGCAAACTGGCTGCTGGCCTGCATGCCGCACCATCCAATTGCATGTGTGGTAATAATTAGGGGCAAAGCTTTGCAGTTGGAAACAAACTAGCAAGTACTAGTCCGCGCGGTGCTGGCTGGGTAAATGAGTCGCCGTAACTAAATGTGGAAAGAGTGAGTGCACACAACGGGAAACAAAGCATGCAACAGCTACTGCACCTGTGAATGCTGGATGGAGGGAATAACTCTTTTTAGGGGTGACCAGGTGGGCATTCAGTTTTTTTGGTTTTGTTATTTTGGTTTTTGGAAATTTTGGCCCCTGACATTCGAAAAACAAAGCAAAGAAATTTCGGTTTCTGAAATTTACAAAAGCACAATAGTTCAGTGAGACTTCTTGGTTTCCACTGATTTTTTCTTTCTTGAACAACGCAGGAGAGCTGCATGTCATTTCATTAACAAAGGAAACTTACAAAAACGGGATGGCTAGAAAAAAAACTTCCCAACACATCCCACTCACACTACGCCACTGCAAAAAGAAAATAAAAACCCGACCATAATCAACTTGTCATACTAGGCCACTAAGGGCTTGGAGCAAGCGACCTCAGGATAAGCTCCTGAAGAACAGAAGCACCGGCAAATCATACACCCTGAACTCTCCAGTGGATCAGTGGATCTTAAGCTAGCTGACCCCTGCCACACCTCCGATGCCTGACTATTAGATATGAGAGGGACAGAATCAGACTAAGCAGCACACAAGCGAGAGGGGGGTAGAGTAATACAGAAGAACAGAAGGAGGGAGAAACCTTCTGGAATGTGGGAATCGATTTTTGTGTTCACTGCATCGGTGAATATCCATGGCACCACTTGCATTTCTTCTAGAGGGAGAACGAGAGAAGAATGAATGAGGGGGCTACAAGAGATAGGTGCCATTTGTTGCCACCATCAGACCACGGAGGACAACAAATGGGCCTTGGCCTTCATGTCGAGGTGGCATCAGCCTAGCTTTCTTCATCATTTATGTTGCAAGAAACTACAGCTGAACTGAAAACTGAGGATATATGTTTGGTTTGGCTTCAGTGTTTGGTGTGTTTTTGCCACCACTAATCTGTTGCTTAAATGATCAAATTCAGTTATTGCACTGAAGACCATCATTAGCCACGACATAACACATCCATTCAAAATTCAATGGAATCAACATCAATGATGCTGTGTATCATGATAATTCAGTGATTATCTCTAACCACGAGAGCTGCAGCTGGCATGAATAGCCTATGGGATATGCAATGCAGAATAATTAAGGGTTTTATGGCTAGCTTTCATCTATCAGTTTTATTCACTTCTGACATGTACTTGATAGTTGCATCACTAATGGTAAGATTGTTAATCATACTTATAGAGGTAGAAACAAATTTGATGCAGATTTGCTGAACTGAAGTCCTTTTATGGTATTGAAGATGAGAAACCAACTTCAAGCACATCGGGGCCACAAAAGATGGCTTCTGGTCTTATAAGTACTGATCTTGAACTTTAATCTTGACAAGATTTACACAGTTAATGGATCAGCTGAAAGAACTGGATTTTTTTTACGTTGCATGCAGGTGTTACATTGAAATGTGTGGGGCCATCAATGGGTGAAAAGCAACCACTGACAAAGAAACTGCCTGCTACAGCAACTGTGAGTACTTGTTGGTACTACATAGTTATCCTTATTTACCGGGTTGTTGGTACTACATGGGAGGTTTTAGTTGTATATTGCAGTGCAATGACCGTGGGACATGATTTCCTGATTTTTATTCGAGCTATCTCTTAGCAACAATTGATATGTTAATTTGACTGCTGACTAGTAAAAGTTGCGATCCTAGTAATTCAATGACCCTTGCTTGTTCTTCCATGTATCTAGATGAAATAATGTTCAGACTCCTACGTTTACAGATCGGGAAGTTAAAATCTTTGTGCGAAAGCTTCTTTAAACTGAAGGACATAAAAGTGAGACTGTTTGTCGAAGAAGAGGTATGAATTGTAACTGTATCGTGTACCATTATTGTCTCGTATACCTATTGAAAAGATCTGGAGCTGTACCTTTCATGCATAAAGTCGTGTATGTTGATTACTGTATTTACTGGAACAGGGATGCCCTCTACCACAACTTCTTGAGGAGGACACGGCCTCTCTCATGGAGCTTGGAATTGGCTCGGGCGCGACCATTGTTGTGGACGAAGAGGGTTAGCCAGTCGTCTTCAGAGAAGTCAGGCAACTATATGGCGCAAACTACACTTCAGCTGTTATTAGTCTTTGAAGAGAGAGAAGAGAGTTGACGATGCTCTTCGTTGTCCTGTATATTGCTTTCTGTGGAAATGTGCATTTGATGAATATTGTTGTGGGTTTAGGCTGCAAAATGGATCAGCATGGTAACAACATTGTGAAGACGGTTATTTGTGTTTGACAAGTTAGATTTTCTTTTCTTTTCGTCAATGTAGGCAATTGCATAAAAAAAAGTTTATATAAAAAAAGATTTGAAGGTTTGGCCAGGAAGTCCATGCAAAAGCATATGCACCACAATAGAATTGGCTAGCTCCATTAGGGCGCTTCCAACAGTTAAGAGTAATATGCTAGCTTCATTCTCTCCACGTGTCATCTCCTTGACAGCTAAAAGATTATATCTCTCTGACAATCTATATATTGACAGTTCAAAAATTATTATGGCTCACATATTAGTTCTTTGTCTGTCTTAACACACGTGCATGAGCACAGCACCCGAGCTGTGTCCTGTGTGTGCTAGTGGACCTAGCACACTCTCTTTTCATGTTCTCAGTACAACCTACGAAAAAAACTCACGTAGCCTCTTGCTGGAGACGCGCTTACTGGGCATTAGCCATTTCTCTCTATCATCAATGGATCGATCCTAATGAGAGTCACGAAGAAAACTGCTACTGAAGCGGATTGAGTAAGCCTATGCTTTTTGAGATGCTCAATCTATAAGGTTCCTTGTTATGAAAGTGGAACATGCCATTTAGTTTCAAATCTTTAGCTTTGCAAGGCCCGATTGCTATTTTAATCCGGGCATCTCAAGGAGTTTTGTAGAAAAACTCTTTATTTACTTTTTTAGCAAAAAGTAAAAAAATTACCTTCAGCAGTTTGGTAAAAGAGCTTCTCAAAAATAAAAGAAGTTGCTAAATATTCGAGAAGAACTCCGTATCCGCTCTCCACCTGGTGTTTTTCTCGGAAAATCAGAGTAACTTGGATGCATGAGAAAATTAGAGGACTATTGAGAGGAAAACAAATTAAAGTTGCTACTTATTTTATTATCTCGCTAAACTTATTAATTTAACAAGTTAATTATACGAAACACCTGCAGTTGTTCTAACCAATACATCTATCCGTATCTGCTCCCCATCTGGTGTTTTTCTTGGAAAATAGTAACTTGGATGCATGAGTAAATTATAATTCAAAGTTCCAGATACAAAATCGTTCAGAAAATTAATATAGAAAACTATTAGAGAGAAAAAAAGTTGATACCTATTTTATTAACTCGCTGAACTTATTAATTTAACAAGCTAATTATAGGAAACCCCTGAAGTTGTTCTAACCAATGTATTTATTGACAACGAGGTAATCCTAATAAGTCCGGTCTCCGTGTTCCAACGATGTCTTCTCAATAACTGTTGCTTACTCCTCTGTCCACAAAAGAATATATAAATTTTCGCTTTTGGGAAGTTAAACAGTTTAAACTTCGACTGTGTTTATATAAAAAAGTACAAATATTTTTTGATACAAAATAAATATCATTAGATTAGTTATATAATATATTTTCATAGTAAAGTTATTTGAGACATAAATGATAATATTATTTACTATAAACTTAGTTAAATCGAGCTAATTTAGTCGTCATCGATCTCATAGTTGCATTCTTCTATGAACAGTAATTAAAAAAAAAATCAAAACCATTGATGAACAAGGGTACAAAGTCACCAATCGTGCAAACACTGCTTGAAAGTTACACGTTTCGCCCGTTGGTTGTCAAGGAAGGATGGGCGGTGGGGGTGGTGGTGACGTGATGTCCAAAGTCCATTTTTTTTGAGTCATTGTATTTTTCTGTTCATACGAAGGAAACAGATATGTGATTTTTTTTTTTGGTAAAAAAAGTCCATTTTTTATTTGTTTTTGTTTCAGTATTGTTATATGTGATTTGGGCTCTTCTATCAACCGAATTCTGTGATCGACCAGGATTCTCTGCTGCACGTAGGGTAGATTCCTTGTCGATCTGACGTGTGTCTGCTACGTGCCATTTGTAACTACACATACTAGTAGCAGGCACGTCAGTTGTTAGTTATCTGGTAATCTGAATACCATATTTAATTTGTTGCATTGTCTTCATGTTAAACGTACCCTAATGACAATGATCAAGCAAGTAGTGATGTGTCTATGTATACCTTGGCGGCGAGGATCTGGAGGCCGGCGTATTTGACGTCCAGCTGAACTCGTTTATGGCCCAGCTCGTGCCGCAAAACTCGTCGGCCACGGCCACGGCGTAGTCGAGGTACTCCGTCCTCATCCTAGCTGCGTTTTTTTTTCTGAAATTATTGAATAATTCGATGATATTTATGAATAATTTAACATATTTCTCTGATATCTAGAATCCATAGAAATAATTTATAATTTTTTTCTAAAAATTTTAGCATATATTTTATTATCCTCAAACTACACCATGTACAATAAAATTGCACAAAAAAAGTCATTGTAAATATATTAATAAGTCAGTGTAAATTTAGCTAGAAAATAATATAAATATATGAGAAAAATTCAGTTGACAGACGAGACCAAAACAATTGAATGTCACCTGGACATATGCTTGTTTAACAACTGAATTAGTTTGCCTGCAGCTGCAGTATTTGGCGATTTGCACTCCGCCTGACGTTGCTTTTTGCCCGCAACTTTTGCTTGCCACGACGGAGGCCAAGATCCAGCGCCTGGGCGTCCGTCCTCCTCCGTTCGGGTCCTCCCATCCTTCCATCTCCCGCCCGTCCCTCGTCGGAGCACGAGCACCAAAGGTCCCCGGACCACGTTCACCTCTGCTCTCCTTTTCTTCTCCTGTTCACCCCTCGTGTGATAACTGGGCAACCGCCGCTACCGCCCTACACCAGGTGCTCAGGTCTTTGTCGGGTCCTTCGCCGGCGAGGCGACGAGCACCCACCAGGTATGCGCACCCCCTTCTCTTCCCTTCCTGCCATTTGACTATTTGTATTCGGATCTGGGCCGATTTTACAAGTGTATTACGCCTACTAAACTAAGAATTTTGTGCAAAATTATTGGTTGTGCATGTGTACACATATGCCCAGTACTGCTCCGTGTTAGTTGATCTCCACCAATAGGCTCTTGGATCTGTGCCCTGATCGGGGGCGCCCAACTCTAGTATGGTTGGTGTGCCCCTGTCGTATATCACTATATAAAGAGAGGTGGGGATTAGGGCTCGAACTACGAGGTTGACCGGAACCGCCGTAACCACCTATAGAGAAACACTAATCCGATCTAAAGAAGGGTGCTACCAGCGACAGGAAGCCCCACCGACTCCGCCGTCGCGCTCTGCAGTGCCACCACCAGGACGCTGTACCTCGCATCGCCGTAGGAACTGCGTCTGCACTTCATCTCCGGTCGCTGCGGGCGCACTAGCTACCAAGGTACACCAACAGATGTTCTTTACCCACTAGATCTACACCTAGAGTTTAGAACTTCCTAACAATGGTACTAGAGCCAAGGTTACCTATGTGTAGATCTAGTATGGGGTAAAGCATTGAAAAGAAATAAAAGAAAAAACAAGGGTTCGATCCGTTTCATATTGAAACCCTAACCCTAACCGGGTAAAAGAAAATAGAAAAGAGAACAGAAGGGTGGCAGGCGTCACTGACCGCCGGTCACCACCGCCACCGCGTGGGGAAAGATACCGCACCGTCGTCTTCGTCGACGCATGGCAAGAAAAGATCAGAGGGTTCAACCGAACCCAAGCCAAAAGAAAAATGAATCAGGTTAATCCTAACCCTAACGAAACCCTAACCCTAACCCTAATCCCCAATCGGCAAAGAACCAAGAAGAAACAGACAAGAAAGTAGAGAACCGATCAGATCTAGTTCGGATCTGAGAAGAAAGAGGGTTTTCCTAACCATAACCCTAACTGGGTGAAAGAAAGAAGAGAAGGAGGGCTCGGCTTCAAGTCTACTCAAAACCAAACCCTAAATCCGCAATCAATTCGAGAAGAGGAAGAACAGAGCGAATCCCTAACTCTAACCCGAAACCCTAACCCTAGATCCGCATTCGGATGAAATCCAAGAAGAACAGAGGAAAAGATCCAAAAATAGATGAAGAAAAGAGAAAGGGGAAGAAGGAGAAGGGTCCTACCTCGCCGTGCACCGTGTTGTTGTCTCGTCGGCGCGCGAGAAGAAGGCCGAACGGTCCAAGGACGTTGCGGCTAGTCCCCTCGCCGGCGGCGCGCTCACCCGTTGGGGAGTGCGCACGCCGGCGAGGGGGCCGGTGACGACGCCATGCTCCACTGTGTCTCCCGATCGCTCACTGCGGCTGCGCTGAGGGGAGGAGAAAGGAGCGCGGCGAAGAGAAAGAGAGGAGGAGGGAGAGCCGGACTTGGTCCGGTGGCTGTCTTCCTCACCAGCGCCGACAGCCACCGTGGCCGCCGCCGCTAACGCTGGCTCGGCGTGAGAGAGCGAAGAGAGAGGAGGGGACGGTGAAGAGTGAGACTGAGCTAGGGTTTTGGGTGAGCCGTCGTTCGGCTACTGTTTTGTTCGCACGAGAAAGAAGCTGAGCCGTCGATCTTGATCGAGCGGCTGCGAATGGCCGGGCCAGCTTTTGGCCCAAGCGGGCACGAGCGCCGGGCCACATTCCTGGCCCAGGCCCAGGTTGCGGCTTGGGCGCAGGGGAGAGCACAGGATAGCGCACGCGGGGGCATGGGCCGTGGGCCGCTTTGCCGGTTGGGCCGAAGACAGTAACGGAAATGAATCAGTTTTCCTTTTTCTTTTTTCCAGTAAATATTTATTTTCTGGAAATTGATTAATGGCTTAAAGAAAATAGAAAAGAGATTTGTCCTATGGGCAAAATTCATTAAATTGAATTAGTTTTCCGCTGCTAAAGAAATTGTTTATTCTTCAGTTATTTTGAACCAACGTGATATTTAATTGGAGAAAAAGAGATTTTAACATGATTATGATGTTGTTATTTTCTGACCAACGTTGTTAATAACAATATCATAATTTTAATGATTTAATGCATTAATTCTATTTCTGCCCAACGGTGACGTAGAAATAGTGTATAAGAACAGTTGTAAATTTTAATGATTTTATGCATTAATTCTATTTCTGCCCAACGGTGATGTAGAATTAATGTATAAGAATAGTTGTATGTTTTAATTTTGACCAACGTTGGAATCAAAGCATGCAATTATTGTTATTTTTTATGTTAAGAAAAGATTGACTTGACCTTCATCTTGGTTGAGGTGGACTGGATAGTCACCTCACCGTGTCCCACAGAGTCTGTGGCACCGGTGAGGGAGACAAACGAGGCTAATGCCGCTTGAGCAACTAAAGAGAGGGATTTTGAATTCTAAAAGATGTTCTATGACCTTGAGCATAGGAAGTGAGTCACTACCAACAAGAAATATTTGGCTGTGATAAAGAACACGGTTGAGCCTGTAATTGTGGGCTCAATCCCAGAGTGTGACACGGTCACCGAGTACCTCAATAGAATAAAGAGTCAGTTCACTGGCTCTTCAAAGACATATGCTACCCAGCTGATAAAGCAGCTGGTGACAGAGAGTTACTCTAGAAATGGTGGCATAAGAGAGCTCACGATGTGTCGTTGAAATTATGGCACTGTCGTTTAGGCCATGTTTCGAGGGGGGGAATAGAAAGACTAGTTAAAAATGATATTCTTCCTCTATTAGAGTTCTCAGATTTAGAACAATACAGTAAAGAAAATTAAGAAAGATGCCAAACAAAGCGCATAAATTTACAGATTATTCACACAGACATCTATGGTCTGTTTCCTATAAAGAGTGTGGATGGTTATGATTCATTCATAACATTCACAGATGATTACTCCCATTATGGCTACATTTATCAAATCAAAGAAAGAACAGAAACATTGGATAAATGTAAGATATTTAAGGCAGAAGTTGAAAACCAACACAATTTAAAGATTAAGATAGTCATGTCCGACTGTGAGGGGAGTACTATGGTCGACATACCCCATATGACAAAGTTTCGGAACCTTTTGCAAGGTTCTTACAGGAGAATAGCATAGTAGCCCAATATTCTATACTGGGCTAACCTCAGCAGAATGAAGTAGCTGAAAGACACAATCGTACCCTGATGGACATGGTACGCAGTATGATAAGTTACTCCACCTTATCGTTGAGCCTATGGATGAAGGCATTAAAAACCACCATTCATAGGCTCAATAAAGTACCAAGTAAGTCGGTGCCCAAAACACAGTATAAGTTGTGGACAGACAGAGTACCCTCACTAAACCACTTACGTGTATGTGGGAGTCCTACTGAGGCTAAAGTATTTAACCCAAACATTGGAAAACTAGATCCCAAAATAGTAAGTTGCCATTTCATTGGCTACCTAAAAAAGTCAAAATGTTTTTGTTTCTACTGTCTAGACAGACATACAAAGTTTGTGGAAACGAGACATGCTGTCTTCCTAGAGGATGAAATGATGAGGGGGAGCATGGTAGCTCAAGAAATTGACCTTGAAGATAAGCGGGTGTATGCGCCCACTCCGATAATTCATAAGCCATTTTTTCTCACTACTTACTGTCGCTGCATTGATAGTGCAAGATACTATGGTGCCAGCACTTGTTGTTATTCTGCCTGTGGCAACAATGAATGACAATGAGGAACCTATTCTTTAGGATCCTGTAGAACCTATTGCCACACATGAAGAGGGCAACAATAGCCTCAAACAGAAGATGTGCCAAATGCGGAGGCCCCTAGAAGGACTCAAAGAGTTAGAAAATTAGCTATTTCTGCTGACTATAAAGTATACAACACTGAGGAATTTTAAATGGAGAATGATCCCACCTCATTTGAAGAAGCCATGAGAAGTGATCATTCATCAAAGTGGCTTAAGGCCATGGAAGATGAAATGAAATCTATGAATGCCAATAAAGTATGGAACTTGGAAATAATTTCTAAAGGAGCCAAAACAGTAGGCTATAAATGGGTTTACAAAACAAAACTTGACTCTCAAGGAAATATAGAGAGATATAAAGCGCGACTTATGGCAAAAGGCTTTACGCAAAGAGAAGGGATTGATTACAATGAGACCTTTTCTCCAGTCTCATATAAGGATTCCTTCAGAATCATAATGACATTAGTGGCACATTATGATTTAGAATTACATCAGATGAATGTAAAGACGACATTTCTCAACGGGGAATTAGAGGAAAATATTTACATGGCACAACCGAAAGGTTTTGTCATGGAAGGAAAAGAACAAATGGGATGCCACCTAAAGAAATCCATTTATGGATTAAAACAAGCTTCAAGATAGTGGTACTTGAAGTTCGATCAAACAATAAGAAATTTTGGATTTAAAGAGAATGTAGAGGACAATTATGTCTATGTAAAGTTTAAGAATGAAAAGTTTTTCTTTCTTGTCCTGTATGTGGATGATATCTTACTTGCTAGTAGTGATGTCAGTCTACTACTGGAGACAAAGAAGTTTTTATCCTCAAAATTTGATATGAAAAATCTTGGTGAAGCTTCATTCATTCTAGGTATCGAGATTCACCAAGATAGAAGTAAAGGGGTATTAGGACTGTCATAAAAGGCATACATAAAAAAAGATCTTAAAGAAATTCAGTATGCACAAATGTAGTCCCTCACCTGCTCCTATAGTCAAGGGCGACAGATATGTGGATTTTCAATGCCCCAGGAACCAGTATGAGATCGATCAAATAAAAACGGTTCCATATGCTTCAGCTGTTGGAAGCTTGCAATATGCTCAGGTATGTACATGCCCTGACTTGGTATTTGTTACCAGGTTACTTGGCAGATTTCAGAGCAATCTTGGAACAGAACACTAGAATTGGTAAAGAAAGTCTTGCATTATTCGTAAGGAACGAAAAGCCTCATGATAACGTATAGAAGATCAGATTCACTTTTGTATGGAAAATGGACCCTTGGCCCATTTACTTTGGATTTTGGTATTTGATGACCAACACAACCAAATTGGACTAATGAATTTATAAGTGTTTGTTTTATAGCTTAATAGGGTGCAAGACGTAACTTGGACGAAGGCGATATGATGATTCGATGATCAACACCTCAAGCAAGACCTTAGGAGCACAAGAGAAGACCTAAGAGATCAAGCAAAGTCTAAGCATGAAGATTGGAACCAAGCCGTATGTAAGATCGCGAAGAAATGAGCTCACTGTGGTGACCAAATGCAGGACCGGACGCTGGACAAGCAACCGGACGCTGCGACCGGACGCTGGGCGAGTGGCTCAGTAGATAGGCGACCAGACACTGGACCGAACGCTGGCGGCAACTGACCAGACGCAGGACAGCAGTGTCCGATCGATTATAGTAAGGTTCCAGAGCGGCAAATCTGCGACCGGACGCTGGCCAGCGTCCGATCAGTATATTGCTGGCTCAATGGTCAGGACGATCGGACGCGTCCGGTCAGGACGATTAAGCATCCGGTCAGTAGCAGTTTCATGGGAATCCGACCCCAACGGCTACTTTCTCAGTGAGGCTTATAAATACAACCCCCAATCGGCCATTTGGTTAGTGTGTGGAGCTGAGGAAACATACCAAGGGTGCTTGTACACCACTTTAGTGATCTCCATATGCATAGTGCTTAGTGTTTTATTAGGTGATTAGCATAAGTGCTTTGCGAAGTGCTTAGGTTGATTAGACCACCGCTTATGCGCTTGCTCTAGGTGTATGCCTAGTGTTTAGTGAGGTTTGCATACCTCTTGCCAACCCGTGCTTGCGAGCACAAGTGTTGTACATCGGAGGGGCTTGAAGTCTTGCGAGATCACACCAACCGTGTTTGTGGTGTGGCCGCCACCGTGTACCAAAGGGAACAAGGCCCGTGGCATTTTGGCCGAAAGCTTGATAGTGAAGACGGCGGGAAGCATCTGGGAGAGGCTTGCCGAGAGGCACATCGGAGACCTACTTGCGCGTGGGGAAGGCCTGAGGCTATCCACAGAGTTACCCGACCAGGAGCTTGGCCTTTGCAAGGGATTCCTTGCGAGGGGCTTCAACGAGGACTAGGGGGAAGTTTACGCGCTTCTCGATACCTCGGTAAAAATACCGGAGTCATCGATGGGAGTTTGCATATCTCTATCTTGCTCTTTAGCTTCTGCATTTACATTGATTACTGTACTACGTTTGCGGTAGATATAGCAATACACTAGCAAAACCATAGTTGCACATCTAGATAGTTTATCTATTGCATAGGTTTTGCTAGGGTAAGGAAAAGAGGCCATAGTTTAGAGTTAGAATTTTAAGTTGCCTAATTCACCCCCCCTCTTAGGCGTCACGGTCCCTTCAATTGGTATTAGAGCCGGTTCGCTCATATTTGGACCTTTGACTTAACCGCCGTCGAGCCGACGCTATTGTAGAGTGGTTGGGATGGATACCGCTAGGCCTCCATAATTTGATGGCACTAACTTTCTCTACTATAAAGCTAGAATGGCTTACCACCTTGAGGTGGTTGATTTAGGTGTATGGAGAGTCACTCGTGATGGGATGAAACCCATTAAGAATCTTGAAAAGCCCACAAAGAGTGACGAAAAAGAAATGCATTTTAATGCTAGAGCTAAGAATTGCTTGTTTGAATCATTTAGCATGGATATGTTTAACCAAGTGTTCACCTTAAATATGGCACATGAAATTCGGTTAAAACTCCAAGAGCTCCATAATGGCACAAGTAATGTCCGTGAGCAAAAACATTGTCTAGCTAAGCAAAATTATGATTCCTTTGCTATAAATGATGATGAGCTTGTTCATGATTTGTATTCTCGATTGAATCTAATTATCAATGAGCTCCATTCAATAGGATTATTAAAGCTAGATGATGTGGACATCATGAGGAAGATCATCTCTGTTCTACCATAAAAGAAATATGCAAGCATCATTACCATCCTTCACAACATGGAGAACTTGAGCACCATGACCCTGGGGATTGTCATTGGTAAGCTAATGGCATTTGAAATGTCACATAAGATGGGTCAAGGAGAAGCATCTTCATCAAGCAAAGGCAAAGCTCTCGCTTGTAGTGAGAAGAAAAAGATGAAGGGCAAGAAAGTTGAGTCAAGCTCAAGCTCAAGTTCCTCAAGTGAAGATGAAGAAGAAGATGATGAAGATTCAAGTGATGATCAATCTTCCTCCTCCACCTCCGATCTTGATGAAGAATCAATCAAAGTGATCAACAAAGTGGAGAAGATGATCCAAAGGCTCAATGTCAAGGGTGTGCCCATCCAAATTCAAGATTTCATTTTCACAAATCAAAGAAAAGAGCAAAGAAAGAGAGGATGCTATGGATGCGGCGAGTTGGGGCACTTTGTGGAAGTTTGTCCAAACAAGCCCACATCCAAGACAAAGAAGAAGGCATGCAAGAATCAAGCCCTCACATCAATAAGATCATGGGATGATTCTTCAAGTGAAGAAGAAACCCATCACAAGAGGCGAGGCCACAAGCAATCATCATCAAGCTCTTCTCATGTGTGCCTTATGGCACGAGGTAACGAAAGCTCTTCCTTTAGTGAGAGTGATAGTGATGATGATATACCTTCTTATCATGAACTTATGCAAGAAAATCTTAAATTTGCTAAAGATTGCACTAGTCAACAAAAGAAGCTCAAAAGCTTAAAAGAAAAGCTAGATAGTTCACAAAAAGCATACAAAACCTTGCTTGAACAATATGAGAACTTTGCTAATCTCAATGTTGAACTATCTGCTAAAATTGAGAAATGTGAGGCTAGTGCAACAACAAATGCATGCACAATCAATGATGAGCAACTTGAAAAGAAAAATAAAAAATTAAAAGAAAAGTTAGTTAGCTCACAAGAAGCATATAATAGTTTGCTTGCTAAAATAGAAACCATGTGCAAACATTGTGATGAGCTAACTAATAAAGTTGTTAATCTTGAAGCCGTTAGCACAACCCCTACCAAGGCATCTAAAAGGAAAAGTTCTATCTTTAACATGTCTAAAAAGGATGCCTCTACTTCTTGCAATGATTTATGTTTAGACTCACCTTTGTGCAACCAAATTTATGTTGAGAAAGTTGTTGTAGATACATGCACACAAGAGGTTGCAAAGGAGAATGAGTAACTCAAGCAAGAAGTAGCTCGCCTCACCAAGGACTTGACTCAAGTGAAAGGCAAGGCGAAGCAAACCTAACTTCATCAAGATAACACCGTTAAGGGAGTGAAGAAGCTTGATGAAGGACAAACTGTGGTTTGTTACGTGTGCCACAAGAAAGGTCACAAGTCCTATGAGTGCAAGGTAAAGAATAGGGGAGGAGCAAAGAAGAAGGAGAAAAAGCAAACAAGCAAGCTCTCCAACACCTACACCAACAAGGTGGACAAGAAGGCATCCACACCTTATCTCTTGAAGAAGAAAAATGACAAGATGGTGGCCACTAAGGTGAACAAGCAAGCCAACAATAGGGTCAAACGCTTTTGGGTGCCAAAGAAAATCTTTTCAAACATGAATAGCACCAAGAAGGTTTGGATCCCAAAAGAGAAGTGAGAAGTCTATCGGACCATGGGGAATTTGGAGACTTGGCAAAGTATGGGTGCATTTCATGGGGTGCATCATGATGGACAAAGTAATTACCAAGTAGGTTAGTGAATACTATGGACCCAATTTCTCCTTCCCATGTTAGGTAACTAGATGTCATTACTTTCAATTAGTTTTTATTTCAATTGTTTGTTTTTCAATTGATATACTCTTAAAGCATCTAGTTATCTTTCATGCCTATGTTTACATTTACATGCTTAAATCTTTTGTCATGCATTCAATAGGTATATCATATGGTAGGCTTGCTTGGTTTCATTATCAACCCTTGGAGCAAACCTACATGGTTTAAAACTGTTTAGGAGCATGGTATATAGCTTGTTTTATAATTATTTATCTAATATGTGCCAAAGACCAAATTGTAGATAATCTCTCCTAGATATTATCTTTCAAGTGGTATTTTGATACCTAAATCAATGTGCATAAATTTTACAAGTATTCAACACTTGTGTGCACAAATTTAGGGGGAGCTTAATCTACAAGATTGGATGCTTTGAGACCAACACTTTTTCAAATGGTATCATTTTTTTTCAAACCTATCACATGTATAGTAGTCTCATTGTAAGGAAATTGGAGTCCCCGGAGTGAAGCATCATTCTTCAATTGACATCATCATGTTGATTTCATTTCATATTTATATGCTTTCTCCATGCATTATATAGATTAAACTTTCTTGTACAATAAATTGCTAATTATGCATATCTTTGCTTTCTACCATATGCATGCATATATTTAGGGGGAGCTTAGTCTATATAATGTGAGAGTCAAAATTTGTGATCCATCTCACTCTATACACAAAGGATCATAAAATTTGACCCTTCCTTGTGCTACTAATGTCTTCCTTTTCGGTGTTTGATGCCAAAGGGGGGGAATTTGAAGGACCAAAGGCAAGCATCAAGTTGATGTCTACAAGTGGTAGTGGTCCGAGAAAGGGAGGAAAGTGAATTATGGATTAGTTTAAGGCCCTGTTTGGCACGGCTTCTGCTGGCGCCGGCTTATCTGACAAAACACTGTAGCAACACTATAGCACAAAACCGGTTTTCTCTCTCCAACTTTTCTGTCTCACTGTAGCACGCCGACTGTAGCACGCGGGGAAAAGCTAGAAAAACGGCTTCTCCGGCTTCGATGAACAGTGCTGATGTCAGTGAGAGGGGGAGGGGAGGAGAGAGAAAACCGGCTTCGCGCTACAGTGTTGCTACAGTGTCGATGTCAGATAAGCCGGAGCCGGCGCGTGCCGTGCCAAACGGGGCCTAAGTAATGGGAGATTTTTTTAGAAAGCTAGGCTTTAATCCATAATATCATATGGGGATATTTGCAAGGGCAAGACAAGCTTTTAAGTAAAGTTTTAATTGGTATCTGTCAATTAGTATCATATAACATTGCCCTTTGCATTGCATCCTAGCAAGTAGGTAGTTTTTAACTTCCAAATTCTTATTATTTGCTTGCTTTGGTCGTGTTGGCATCAATCACCAAAAATAGAGAGATTGTAAGGAAAATGGACTCTTGGCCCATTTACTTTAGATTTTGATGTTTGATGACCAACACAACCAAATTGGACTAATGAATTTGCAAGTGTTTGTTTTGTAGCTCAATAGGGTACAAGACATAACTTAGACGAAGGCGATATGATGATCTGATGATCAACACCTCAAGCAAGACCTTATGAGCACAAGAGAAGACCCAAGAGATCAAGCAAAGTCCAAGCATAAAGATTGGAACCAAGCCGTATGCAAGATCGCGAAGAAATGAGCTCACTGTGGTGACCGGATGCAGGACCGAACGCTGGACAAGCAACCGGACAATGCGACCGGACGCTGGGCGAGTGGCTCGGCAGATAGGCGACTGGACACTGGACCGGACGCTGGCGGCAACCGACCAGACGCAGGACAGCAGCGTCCGATCGATTACAATAAGGTTCCAGAGCGGCAAATATGCGACCGAACGCGTCCAGTGGTAGGCAACCGGACGCTGGCCAGCGTCCGATCATTATATTGCCCGCTCAACGGTCGGGACGACCGAACGCGTCCGGTCAGGACGATTCAGCGTCCGGTCAGTAGCAGTTTCGTGGGAATCCGACCCCAATGACTACTTTCTCAGTGGGGCTTATAAATACAACCCCCAACTGGCTATTTGATTAGTGTGTGGAGCTGAGGAAACATACCAAGGGTGTTGGTACACCACTTTAGTGATCTCCACATGCATAGTGCTTAGTGTTTTATTAGGTGATTAGCATAAGTGCTTTGCGAAGTGCTTAGGTTGATTAGACCACCGCTTATGCGCTTGCTCTAGGTGTATGCCTAGTGTTTAGTGAGATTTGCATACCTCTTGCCACTCCGTGCTTGCGAGCACAAGTGTTGTACATCGGAGGAGCTTGAAGTCTTGCGAGATCACACCAACCGTGTTTGTGGTGTGGCCGCCACCGTGTACCGAAGGGAACAAGACCCGCGGCATTTTGGTCGGAAGCTTGATAGTGAAGACGGTGAGAAGCATCCGGGAGAGGCTTGCCGAGAGACACATCAGAGACCCACTTACGCGTGGGGAAGGCCCGAGGCTATCCACGGAGTTACCCGACCAGGAGCTTGGCCTTTGCGAGGGATTCCTTGCGAGGGGCTTCAACGAGGACTAGGGAGAAGCTTGCGCGCTTCTCGATACATCGGTAAAAATATCGGAGTCGTCGACGGGAGATTACATATCTCTACCTTGCTCTTTAGGTTCCGTATTTACATTGATTATTTTACTACGTTTGCGGTAGAGATAGCAATACACTAGCAAAACCATAGTTGCACATCTAGATAGTTTATCTATTGCATAAGTTTTGCTAGGGTAAGGAAAAGAGACCATATTTTAGAGTTAGAATTTTAAGTTACCTAATTCATCCCCCTCTTAGGCGTCACGGTCCCTTTCATATAGTGGGATATTCTGATTTTAACTATACGGGAGATGATAGAAAATCCACGTCTAGATATGTACTTACTCTCGCAGGGAGAGCTATTTCATGGAAAAGCTCAAAGCAAACCGTCACTACATCGTCCACAATATATGTCGAGTTTGTAGCGTGTTATGAGGCAACGGGGCAGATGAACTTGCTAAAGAAGTTCATACCCGGTTTGAAGGTGGTTGACGACATCTATAGACCACTTAAGTTATACTACGATGATAATACGGCAGTACAGTAAGCTCACAACAATAAGTTAAATGGTGTTGTCAAACACATTGACATAAATTATTATGTTGTGAAAGATAAAGTCTGGGATCTTGTCATAAGTCTTGAGCATATAAGTACCGAAAAGATGCTCACAGATCCGCTTACAAAAGACTTACCTCCCAACGTGTTTAGAGAACATGTAGCTAGCGTGAGTTTAAGAAAAAGCCTAAAAATCCTAGACAAAAGAAGACCCAAAGTTAAGTATCTATTTTAGAACGGAGTGGTGTGTTGTAGCTGTTAAATCTATCGGCAATTGACCATGACGATGAAACATGCTCTATGCACTAATCTGTAATGGAATGAACAAAACTAAATGATATGAAATTGAAAGATGGTAGTGAGATCAAGGGGAGAATATTAGTTGATCTTCACCAATAGGCCCTTGGATCTGTGTCCTGATCGGGGGCGCCCAACCCTAATATGGTTGGTGGACCCCTGTCGCACATCACTATATAAAGAGAGGTAGGGATTAGGGCTCGAACTACGAGGTTGACTTAAGTCATCGTAACCACCTATAGAGAAACACTAATCCGATCTAAAGAAGGGTGTTGCCAGCGACGAGAAGCCCAACCGACTTCGCCGTCGCCTCTGCAGTGCCACCACCGGGACGCTGTACCTCGCGTCGTCGTAGAGACTGCGACTGCACTTTATCTCCGGTCGTTGCGGACGCACTAACTACCAAAGTACACCGACGGATTATTTACCTGGAGTTTAAAACTTGATTATTTACCTGGAGTTTAAAACTTCCTAACACTCCGTCCCTGCCACTGCTCCCTTCAACTCCACCACCAGCACCAGGGGATGCCCCGGGCTTAATTGAATGGGCTCTCTTCTCACCAGGACTGGCCTCCTGCCATGGCCCCAGGCCAAGATTGTTGATCCCGTGCTGCAGGTCATCAGAAGGTAGGGACTCCCATCTGCTGCACTTCTTCTCCCAATTGCTTCATTTCAGTCATAATAATAGTTATTAATGCATCCGTCAGAGGAGCATTTCATGTGTCTGTCCAACTGCTTATTTTCTTCGTTATTAAGTAATACGGTGTATCACTATCACCCGTTCAGCTTATTGAGGTCTTAAATAATCTCTGTTGATTTTGGCATTCAGCTTGGCAGTACCCTGATTCTTTGCATGCATGTCTTCTCCATCTGCTTCTTGAATGAGGTTGTTGACAACCTTCTGTTGGAATGCTGTGCAGGGGAGCAGAACCTAAGCAACTGGCCTTCTCTGCCGCCCTTGGTGTCACGATTGGGATCTTTCCAATATGTGGTAAGGAGCTCCCTAGTATATGCATTTCATCGTCCCACTTTCTTATCATGCAACTAAAGCGTGACCCATATTGTCTATTCTTCTCTTTTTTTTAGAAGGCATGATTCATTCTTACTCTGTCAAAGTTTCCGGTGATTCGTGTTGGTATTCTGTCAAATGACTTCTGGTTCTTAATTCATCCCAATTGTCACCTGTATGGGAGATTGGGAGGACAAAAAGAACCCCCCCCCCCCCCCCCCCCCCCCCCCCCCCCCCCAAAGTTTCCCAAAATTTCAATGGTAGTCATGCTCAATCATGCCTGCAAACCAATCCGGCAGTCATGCTTATCACCAATCCTGCATTATATCTATGTCGCTGTGTAACGGGAAACAGTAACCATTATATCGATTGGCTATCCAGCCATATATTCCTCAAAGCATCATCACTTATCCTTGAGCATTTTGTGATTCCAGGGACCACTGTTATTCTTGGTGCTGGTGCTGTAGCAATGTTGGGAAGTCGTTGCAATGCTGTTACTGTTATGGTTCTAAATTTGGCCGCCACTCCAACTGAGCTAAGGTACACGCAGTCAATCTCCTGGTGGCCAAAGCCATACCTGATTGCCTACCAAGGTCTCAAGTCTCTGTGAGGTCATTGCATAGATCAAGCTTGGATTCTAGTAGTATGCTAGTGACTGTCACACCGCTGAGCTCTATTGAGTCTAATTCTGCTCTGCGTTAGTGATCTACTTTATTTTGCTTTACGATTCAACTGAGACATACTTTTGATATGAATAACCAACTGCACAACAGTGGTGTAGGCTTCTAATCCATCATGTTTTTAATTCATTCGTAGCTACCTGATGAATTTCTCAGTTCACCAGGTTCTTTCTTTCTGGTTTCAATATGTTTGGCTCTGCTAATTGCTTATCCCTTTTTCTGCAGCTTGATCGTCCCTTTCTTGCGTTTGGGGGAAACCATCACTGGCAGTGGACACTTCCCTTAACAGCCGACGCATTGAAGAATGTTCTCACTGGTCATGCATCAAAGGATGTGCTACTGAGCATCGTCCATGCGGTTAGTGAACAGCCTTTCCGCAATCAGTCCTGCTCATTCATAGGATAGGAGCACTATCGTACTCTTGCTTTGCTACGACATTGACATAAGACTACTGCTATTGTTGACAACAGATGCTGGGTTGGCTTATTGCTGCACCGTTTGTACTGGTCGTGCTGTACGCTGTTTCGTTCCCTTGTTTCAAGGTCCTGGTCAACAAGTTTGGCGGCATTCCTTCGAGCCCCAGGACCCCAATCAAGGCGGTGTAACTAGTGAAATTGTGTACACCAAATTCTTTGTGATGCCGTTGAGTTGAGATGGGTTCCGGCATCATGTTGCTTGCCATCCCAGGCACTGGCGAATAAATACGACTTGAGAGGCATGTGTCCTCTGTAATTCTGTATGCTGGCTTGGTAATCATATAGTGAGACGTGTATTTATGAATTTACAAAGTCTTGATAAATAAAGCTAGGAAGCACAAGGGCACGGACCACTGTGCCGTTCTTCCCGTTGTACGGCGTGGGCTGTGTTCAGCTGAATTTCTGTAGGCACTGTACATGCTTGCAGGAATTCAGAGCCAGCTGTTTGAAATTTGAATCATAGGTTTTCAGTGGCAAGATAACCTAGCGCTTAAGAGTCCTCCTAAAATGTACTCCCCCTGTTCCAAGTTATAAGATATTTTGATTTTTCTAGATACATTATTTTATTATATATCTAGATATAGTATATAGTATATATCTCTAAGTGTATAGAAAAACAATATATCTAAAAAAGCTAAAACGTCTTATAATTTGAAATGGAGGGAGTACATAATATTGGTGAATAAACATTTAAGCTATTTATAAAGTCTTCATTTTAGTTAAACAATAAAACAGAAATGCTCCCAATTTAGAAAACTATACCTTTGCAAAATGCTTTAGAAGTTGTAATATGGATGACCCACTCTTATATTTGCGTCACATTGTAAATAATCTGCCATAAGCATTTACTTGTCATATAGGTGTCACCAAATCCGATTCCTATAACTAATTTGCCAAAAAGAGTGGAGGTACCTAATAAAAACCACTCAACCCTCACATCAAATAAGAAGGGGAGAAATACGGCCACATGTGATACAACTTCTTGCAATGTTTTTAATGATACAACATCAATTCAAAAAAAAAAGTCATATGTTCTTATTTTCCCCATCAGGTTTTTTAAAGAGGATATTCAAGACGTATAATATGTCACATCTTCTATTTTCCCCAAAGGGTTTTTTGAAAGGATATCAAAGATATACATTATTCCTCATATTTTTTTCCCATTGGTCTTTTTGGGAGGTTATTCCCATTATGATCCACAAATCATATTATTGTTCTCGAAAGTCGTTTATGAATGTTTCCTCACGAGGTCTTCTCGTATGAGTTTATAATGAGACAATAGCAAATATATTTGTATTATTTGCTCTTGATTTTTCCATTATGTTTTATAGGATGTTGAACATCATATCAACATATCATATATTTTGAAAAGTTTTGTACGAGTTTTGATAGTATATGTTGTATCTCCAAATTTTTTCCCATAGGAGTTTTAAAATGAGATACCAATGACATAATGACTTACAAATCACATCTACTGTTCTTTAAGCTTGCTTATGGTCTTTGTTTTCCCAAAAGGGTACCATATGAGTTTGAATTGAGCAATAATATAATATATATGCTATATCGTTTGTTCTTTATTTTTCTCACTGTATTTATGACTTTAAAGGGCTTATCCATACACTCCTCGGGTTTTTCCTATGAGGGTTTTAGAGGAATATTCAACGCATTTACCTCAAGGAAGACCGGTCAGGGGGTGTTGTGAAACAAGTGCCTCTCTAAATACACCTCATGAAGATGCCACTCCAAATAGATACATCTTCAAGAGTGATCTCATCAAGACTAGAATAGGCATTAGCAACTATCTTATACAATTAATATGGCCACCAAAGGGACAAGACACCCTTTCACTACACCACTTCACCATGTATATATTCATTCATCGTATCAATGCAAAAAACACAATTTCTACCAATTCTATTATTTCATTCACATTCATACTTTAAACACAATGGAATCACTAATGTTGAACCGATAGATTAGTTACTACCAGACATGGTACTAAATAGCGGTCATAGCGGTCGCTATAGTGGTAGTGGCCACTTACCCCTGACATAATAGACTAGATTTAGCAGGCTGGAACTTATTAGCGACACTATTTGAGGTAGCGGGCCGCTTAGCGGTCTCTGGCCAATTCTTCGTAACAGCCGCAATAGTGTAATATAGTATGCAACAAATAACCCTATAGCCCGCCTTGACCACCATCCAAGATAACGTATGCATATGGTTACCGCTTGACAATGAAAATGAATGATGGTCTTAGAAACTATTTTATAGCTTTCATAATCTATTTCTTTGTAAACTCTGATACGTGATGACTTATATATAGTGTGTGATACATTATGTTTGTTTTCTTAATTGAAGTATGTGAGACATCCATTCTTTAAGTATAGTTATTTTTTATTTATACTTATTATTCATGATATATATAAACTTGAATTTATGTGTGATTATGAGGTACCGTTATTAGAACTTATAGCACCCAGTAGCCATCCATCCACTATTTTAACACTAATTTGGTACCAACCCGCTATACACTATTTAGTACCTTGCTATCCGAGCTGAATTGCCTTGTGTCTTTGAAACACCACGGATCAAGTCAATAAGATCAATTAACGAAGCAAAAGTGGATCCAAATAAGCTCTTATTAATTAGAATTATGAATAGCTTCTGCACTAGTACAAGACTGAGGTTGAAACCGGTGGATGACTTACTACCGTAGCTGAACTGGCTCGTTTCTTTGAAACACCATGGATCAAGTCATCAAGATCGATTAACCAAGCAAAAGTTAAGAATCGACACCACTGTGTATGACAGTCTTGTACTAGATGGCACGTACCATGAACCGAACAACCTAAAACAACCATGTGCAAACAACCAACACAAAGGAAGTAACACTGACACCCACTAATGTATCAAAGCCACGCGACAAACGCAAGTCCAGGTATCTCGGCTGCTCCACTACGTTGTACACTCCTAGAAAAGCTTGCATTGCACCGCCCGGGAATGTCCCTGTTTACGGTCGTTAGCCTTTGGCACTCCAAACGCTCGCTACTTCAGCGATGCGGCGGCGCCGGCGCTGGCAACGGCGACCCGGCCGCGTGTGGCTTCGTCGGGCACTGGTAGCACTTGGCGAAGAGCCCGAACGTGTCGATCTGCTTGACGAAGTTGGTCACGCTGGCCCAGCCGCCGAGGCCGAAGCCGACCACCAACACCCACGCCACCACGAACGCGTTCAGCACGAACATCCCCGACCAGCTCGGCAGGAAGGACGGCGGCTTCTCCGCTGCATTCTGTTGCATTGCATCCAAGAAGCGATGAAAAAGTTAGCATCCACCCGGCAAAAACTGTAGGACATGGCGCTTCGCGCGTGCGCGTCCGCACTGTGTCTCCTAGTGATGGGTTAAGTTTGCTAATTGCACGCTCCTTTCGGCGAGCCGAGATAAGGTTCCCGGCCGCCGCGAGGCCTGTGAAAGCAGGGACAGCAACGCCCCACCCCACCCGCCCGGCCAAGCCGCCCCAGTGACTTCCTGTCGCGATCCCTGCCGCTCGATCGATCGATCGGGCGCACCCGAGCAGACCAGCGTCGGAACGCGTGGCCACGCCGTCGCCGTCCGGCGTGCGGAACGTGTTCTGTGCTTGTCGATTCCAGGCGAGCGCACCGGGCTGGCAGCGCGTCCTCGGCGTCAGCGGCCCTGTGCGTGTGGCACTAGCGTCATGCTTGCGTGGGTTTCTCCCTTTCTTCTTTCGTCTACTAGTGGCAGCTAGCATGGCGCGCACGCCTCAGCCGCATGCCATGACAACAGGAGCATTATATATAGCGTGTATGAATACGAACGAAGTGATGAGTCGGGGGCACGGGCACGCTTACCAATCTGGCGGACGCCGAGCGGTAGGTGAGCATGTGGGCGAGGGCGGGGATGATGTAGACGGTGAAGCTGACGAGGAGCGCGCCGACGGCGGAGTTGATGGGCCCGAAGAAGGGGAAGATGATGGCGAGGAACCAGACGGGGACGACGATGGGGAGGCGGACCAGCGCGCGGAGGAAGACGCTCGACGTCTCGTGCATGCCCATCGCCTTCTCCCACACGAAGTAGAGCGGGGTGCACGCGAACCCGAACGTGATGAACTGGTGGATCAGCATCAGGACCACCGCCGCGTCGCGCCACGGCGTCCGCGGCAGCAGCGAGAAGGCGTTGGAGTGCGTCAGCAGCTGGTCGCCGAACGCCCAGTACATGGCCGCCGCCGACGGCAGCGTCAACGTGAACACGTACAGCGTCGCCAGCAGGTAGATGCACTTGAACTTGCGAGGCTTCCACATCGCGTGCATGATCTCCCTGAGAAAGAAAGAGATTCTTTACATCCGCATCAGAGAGCAACATGCTGTGTGCTGTGGCAAAACAGTTTTCTAAAGCCGCAAGTACTCTTCATTATACAAAGATATCAGAACATGATCTGGTAGCATTATAAAGTGAGAATCGGTACTTGGAATTAACGTACTAGACGCCCTTTTCCACACATGCGGCGTGCAAATCATTTATGAACGACTTTTATGTTGATTGAACGATAAGCCATCAAGTTGGGGAAAAAGGTAGTGCTTCTCCTAGTCAGTATATTTTGAAAGAAAGAACGAGACATGAAGAATCTCTCCAACTATAACAACATCATTGAGCTGGATACGAGCGCCTCCAGTCAAATTACCAGTGGGGGGCCCGACAAACATGGCCAAATGAAGCAATTATCGACTAAACTAAACACCTAACATTCACAAGTGATGGATGCTATCATACTACACTCTGAAAGCAAACAGAGATGGTCACAGACAGGGTCCGGAACTCAGGGTTGCTAATAACTGTAAGATTGGCAGACAAGCAAGCATTCACATTCCAAGTTTGGGGTTAAAAAAATTGTCAGAGTAGACCATTGAGACTGACTTCCTCTCCACTAACCAAAGGTTATCACCAATAAAGGATAGATGAGAATCATGAGGTACTGTATTGTCGCAATCCGATACAGACCTTACCACCCTCGCATGGGGGGCAGCAGGACGGAATTAGTTCAGTTGATGTGAACTCCGCATTATCTGAATTCAAACCAGTCCACATCGCCCAGCTTCTGGAAATAACAGTACGTTGCATACCACTACAGAAAGCAGCTGGATTTTTAAGCAGGTAAAAGGACTCCATAACAACGGAACAATTCATCAACAGCGTGTGTAAACGCAGATTATCTATCAGATGTCGCTGTAATCATCACGCGGCAAAGGTCATCATAGCAGGTAGTGTTATACTAAGCACACGTAATGAGCAACGGGAATAAAGGATTGTTCACTAGTAGGGATATTGAAATACATGGTGGATGGTTACTTAGCATTAGACCTTGGGTAAAGAGGGGAATGTAGGGGTTGATCACAAGAGCTTAGCCTTAGTGGGTATGCTGCATTTCTGTCTGACCAATTGTCTGAAGATAGTAAAGTAAAGGTGCCTTCCACCAACCGTGAATCTTTTTCTACTACTCCTACTTGGGATTCTGCTTTGATTCATCTACCAGAATGTTTTTTTCCTACTGACTATCATCCCAGCACTAGAAAATACTGCCTGTACTGGTGAAATGTCGATCAGGTAACAACGAAGACTGTAATGGTTGCCGCATTGAGAACACAGCAGAGTCGTCTGAGTACTCACACAGTGATGGCGTGGCCACCGAAAGTGTAGAGGATGTTGGTGGCGCCGGTGAAGTAGGGCACGAGCTTGTTGGGGCCCGAGTGGGTGACGCCGTCGACCTGTCGGTAGTCCGTCCGGCGCACGAGCCGACACGCGGAGGACAATCGATCACTGTTAGCTCATCACGGCCGTGCTGGCTGGCAAATGATTGGCGCCATGAATGAGCTAGCGACGGGGATCGGTGGCTCACCTGGCCGTGGACGGCCGCGGCGATGGTGAGGTACCAGGCGGTGTAGGTGGTCATGCCGAGGCCGAGGAAGGACCAGACGCGGTAGTTGTGGAAGGAGGGGATGAAGACGGTGGTGGCGCAGCACGCGCCGAAGATGTACGTCCACGTCCGCTTGTCCAGCCGGTCGTTGATGTAGTAGATGTTGCTGCGTGCCAGGCCATGAGTTCGATCGGTTCGGTTCATCCGTCCGTCAGAGACACGTTTGCACTAACTGACTAACTAGTGCTATGTATATTGACAGAGATGCATGGGAGAAGAAATCTGTTGACTGACCTTGCGCAGGCGATCAGCTGGATGACCGTGCCGAAGAGCAGGAACGTGCAGTTGAACGCGAGCCCGGCGGCCTTCCAGTACGGGCCCAGGAGCCCGTCCAGAACTTCGAACCACTGGTCAACGGCAGGGGAAAAAGACAATAAATCAGTTCGTTGTTCAGTTGGGTTGGATACTTGGATGCGTGTACTGGAGTATATGTAAACAGGTGCATGCCGATGGCGTTGTCGTTTTATGCTTATTGTTCGGACTTCAGAGGCGAAAAAAATGGATTAGCAAAGCGCCTTTCCGCTGGACAAGCAACACTACTCATCACTCTCTGCCCGGAAATTCCACAGCACATCATCATCGATCGCACGGCGTGAGTGCGTGACCGACCATGGCCAGCGGATCCAATTCCCCCCACCCCACCCGCGCAAAAGCGGCACAGAAACCGTGTGCTGGAGAAGCCGGCGAGACGAAACTGAAAGTCTGAAACGGTTGCGAAGACGGGCGAGTGGAGTGCGGCGTGGGCTGGGCGGCCGGGGAGGGAGAGGGAGACCGAGACGGCGAGAGGACCGACCGACCTGGATGACGTGGTTCTTGAAGCTGACGCCTTCCTTCTCCTTGCGGGCGCGGTACTCGACGTAGAGGACGCTGATGAGGTAGGCGGTCCAGCTGCCCATGAGGCCGTAGAAGATCTGCAGCAGCACGCCGGAGACGATGCCCAGCTGCGAGAACGAGTACGGCAGCGTCAGCAGCACCTGCGCCACCTGCGAACGAACGCCAAGAACACACCGGCGGTTGAGTTGATCCTCTACTCTAAGCACCGCGTGGGCGGCGCGATCCATGCAACGTCGATCGTCTTATTGGCAAGCGTACGGTGTACCTGGTTGGAGGCGCAGCTGAACCAGGCGTCCCAGACGGAGCCGCCGTGCCAGAGCAGGCTCTTCATGGTGAACTTGCCGTCGTGCTGCTGCTGCTCAGCGTCGGCGTCGCCCCCGACGCCCATGGCGCTCACCTCCTCCCCGTCCTTGCCGTTGGCGACGTCCGCCTGCACGATGGCGTCCTCCGCCTGCTCGCCCGGAACCATCGTCCCTCGCGTCGCGGCCCTCGCTTCGTTCCCCAGCTAGCCGCGTATGTACGGCTGGTCAGTCGCAAAAGAACCCGAGGCGCCGGAAGCACGTTTTGTTTTGCTGCAGAAAAACACAAGGAGCTAGCAGAGACCGGGAAGGAAGCGGAACGACGCGCGCCCAGCTTGTCGCGGAGCTGGGGAAGTAAATAGCGGGAGGGACGTTGGCTGGCGACTGCTGGGCAACGCGCCGGCGAAATTTACTGCACTGCGGAAGCGTGGATGGATGGAAAAAGAAGGCACGCCGCACGCCCCGGTGCTTTCATGCAGGCAGGCAGGCGGCGCGGGAAGAAGAGTAGCGCCGCCGGAACTGCAGAACTCGCGCAGAGCCACAGAGGGGAGCACGGCAGTTACTCCGCCGCGCGCTTTACAGGATCCCGGCTGGCAGTGGCAGCTCTCACGCTCCGATCTCTTTCTGAGTGCTAACAAAGAAAGAGGCCGACCCGACGACGCCCTACGGTGCGTGTTTTGGGATGACCTGACGCAGAGAATTTAGGTGCGAGAGGGAAGCACATGACACACTTTTTATAGCGTTGGAGAATGGAGACCCGCCGTCACTGCCCCACGCGGCCTCCTTCCTGGGCTTCCATGCTGGCCCCTGCCATTCCTTCCATTTCCATTGTTTTTACTGTTTGTATTCTCTGTGGGCTGCCAGCCTGCCACATCTTTGTTCACCGGCTAGTCGGCTACTACTGCCCACTGGCGTGACCATAATTTGCCACCAACGTTCACCTAGGACTGCTCACTTAGAGCAAGTATAACAGCAGCCTGTAAGTCGACTAAATGCTGAGCTGGAGGAGAGAGGGGAGGAAAGAGAGGAGAAGAGGGCTGTAAGCTTACAGCCGGTTTGGGCACAAGAACCGAGAAAGTCTGTGAGAGAAATAAATGTGCCATGTATTAACTGTAAAGAGCTAACTACTATATGAGTGGGCTGAGAAAAGGCTACCAGGAACCTTACAGGCAGCAAGCCAGCTGTATTATTAGCCTGGCTCTTAAGGCTAATAATTTAGCCAGCTGCTGGCTGCGAGCACTTGCCATGTCATATACAGCTATATAGCTAACTCATATTATAACTTAGCTATTTGGCTAGCTACAGTAAAATTGTAAGTATTTAATAATCACATGTGCATACAATCTGTTGTGATGTACATCTTTGTGGCCATACATATGTGCTCTTCGGAATATTAAGATATCACACGGAAAAAAGGAATTAACGCGCGGCCAGGGGCTGGCCAGAATACTTGGCACGCGTGGGGCTGGCCGGGGCGGGCACGTGACCTCTAGCAGTCGGGACACGAGGCGGCGCATATGGGGAGAGAGGGTTCCGGGGGAGGGGGAGCAACATGAGGGATCCAGAGATGCGGGCGACAAGCTACCGAAGCTGCTCCTGGGCGGAGTTCTCGTGTTGGGATGGTGGCCACGGACACGGCGGGAGTGGGCACGATAGCTATGGCCAAGCGTGTCTGGAGGGAGGGCGCGGCAGCCACGGTCACGGTGGGAGCGGACGCCGGCGCGGCATCCACCACGCCCACGGTGGGAGGAGCATGGTCGATTTGGCGCTGAGGAAGATGGAGCAGAGCAGGGGATCTAGGAGGAGAGAGAAGAGGAAAAGGAACGTCGGCTTCCCGCTCGCAATGGGCTGGAAGAAGGCACGTTTTCCTCGTGTTGTGTGCTGCAGCCGAGCGAGAAGTTTAGTGCTCGCTCTTCGTCCTCTCTCCTAATGTCGGTGTTGTTGGCAGTGCTTAATTCACATTTCTAACTGCCAACTATCATATAACAACTGCTAAAATAAACACCAAGCTTAGACATAGGGTTTTAGAACTAATAATCTCCACAAGTTTTGGTGTTTAACCATTTGCAGAAGGGCATTCATGGAATCCATGGAAAATACATTCAAAATGCGCAAAGAAACAAAGTATGACATGGTATTGTGCAAAGCAAAAAGAGCCCAGAAGGAGAAGGCCCACTACCAAGCCAAATCAGGGCCCATCGATGTGGAGAAAGAGAGCCGTAAAACTTCACGGGCATGGCCTATACACCCCTAGAGGCCCACCACGCGAAGGCGGTGGTGAGAGGGCTAGGTCAGGGGTCGACCGACCCCTTGGGTCGCCTGCACCCTCCCTAGTTGAAAGGTCCTAATGGCTAGAGGGGGGTGAATACCCTATTAAAAATTCTACAACAACACTTAACAAACCGGTTAGACAAATATGAGGCGAAGCAAGTGTTGCGCTAGCCTACTAAAGTAGCAAGCCACCTACCACAATTCTAGTTTATATAGTTTCTATCCACACAATAGCTATGTCACTACACTAAGTTAGTGTGCTCTCAAAAGCTAACTAAAGAGCCACACTAACCAAACTAATAAGCTCTCACAACTAGCTACACTAAAGAGCTTGATAACTAGTTTGCGGTAATATAAAGAGAGTGAGCAATTTGTTTATACCGCCGTGTCAAGGAAGAAGCCAATCAATCACAAGAATGAATACTAATGAAGACCAATCACCTCAGAATCAAATGATGACATAATGATTTTTTACTGAGGTTCACTTGCTTGCCGGCAAGCTAGTCCTTGTTGTGGCGATTCACTTACTTGGAGGTTCACGAGCTAATTGGCATCACACGCCAAACCCTCAATAGGGTGCCGCAAAACCAACACAAGATGAGGATCACACAAGCCACGAGCAATCCACTAGAGTACCTTTTGGCTCTCCACCGGGGAAAGGTCAAGAACCCCTCACAATCACCACGATCGGAGCCGAAGACAATCACCACTCTCCGCTTGATGATCCTCGCTGCTCCAAGCCATCTAGGTGGCGGAAACCACCAAGAGTAACAAGCAAATCCCATAGCGAAACACGAACACCAAGTGCCTCTAGATGCAAACACTCGAGCAATACACTTGGATTCTCTCCCAATCTTACAAAGATGACGAATCAATGATGGAGATGAGTGGGAGGGCTTTGGCTAAGCTCACAAGGTTGCTATGTCAATGCAAATGGCCAAGAGAGTGAGCTTGAGCCGGCCATGGAGCTTAAATAGAAGCTCCCACGGAATAGAGTTGTTGTACACCTTCACTGGCATAACACGGGGTGACCGGATGCTCTGGTCATATTGATCAGACGCTGGACCTCAGCGTCCGGTCACGCGATGCATGCCACGTGTCCTCTCTCTTCAAATGTTGATCGCCCGATCTGAACGATCAATTGATGACCGGACGTAGCAGCTCAAAGTGACCGGACGCTGAACCCCAGCGTTTGATCGTTTCCATTAAGCATCCAGAGACGACTTTTCACGACCGGACATGCCCGGTCATGCTTGATCGGACACACCCAGCGTCCGGTCACACGGTGACTCCCCTGTGCGCTGCCATGTCAGCTGGACCGAACACACCCTATCAGCGTCCGGTCACCAAGTGACCCAACGTCCGGTCAGAGACTGACACCAACATCTTTGTAGCTTCTACTGACCGGACGTGCCAGTCCAACCGAGGCCAGCGTCCGGTCACTTCCAGTGACCTCCGTCTTTTCTGTATAGGGCGCCGGTGGCACCGCCGGACTATCCGCACTCTACGGGCGGACACTCCACCGATGAAGTTTGTAACCCTTGCTCAAATGTGCCAACCACCAAGTGTATCACCTTGTGCACATGTGTGTTAGCTTATTTTCACAAAAAGTTTCAAGGGTGTTAGCACTCCACTAGATCCTAAATGCATATGCAATGAGTTAGAGCATCTAGTGGCACTTTGATAACTGCATTTCGATATGTGTTTCACCCCTCTTAATAGTACAACTATTGATCCTAAATGTGATCACACTCACTAAGTGTCTCGATCACCAAAACAAAATGGCTCCTACAATCTATACCTTTGCCTTGATCCTTTTGTTTTTCTCTTTCTTCTTTTCAAGTCCAAGCACTTGATCATCACCATAGCACCGCCATCATCATGTTATGATCTTCATTTGCTTCAGCACTTGGAATGTGCTACCTATCTCATGATCACTTGATAAACTAGGTTAACACTTAGGGTTTCATCAATTCACCAAAACCAAACTAGAGCTTTTAATCTCTTCCTTTTTGGTAATTGATGACAACCCTTTCATAAAGATATGAATTAAAATTTAATTGAATCCATGTTACTTGCCCAAGCATATTTACCATGTGTAAAATGATATGGACAAGTTTCATGAACCCCAAATGATAGAAATTGCTCCCCCTACATATGTGTTAAGAGTTTGGATTATAGATTGCACATATGCTTAGATAGGAAATATATGAGATAATGTCTATCCAATGATGCTAAGGTATAAAGGATGGACCTTTGAAGCATGATACCAATCGGAGTGCACCATTATACCATCCTTAGCACCATGGTTAGCTTGATACCACTTAGAAACACTTGGAAATGAAATCACTAGATAACCTATGCATGCTAGATTTTCATTTCATCATTTAAACCTACAACTAGCATACACCACACAAGCATGGATATTAAAGTTTAAAACTTGTGCCATGCAATCAAACATATGAAATGCACCATACAAGTTCATGAGCTTGCTCCCCCTACTTATGTGCTCAAAATTTTAATTGATCCTTTTCCTTTATCATATCTCTCCCCCTATGTCAAGTTCTCCCCCTTTGTTGTCTTTTCATAATTTTAGTACACTAATATCTTTGTTTTTCTCCCCATGTACTAATATCTTTGTTTTTCTCCTCCTTTGTCATCAATGACCACAAAGGCTTAAATTATAGATAGGTTGAGATTATCAATGTCAATCAATGGGGTGAGGATCATTTTCCCAAATTTGGTCCAATCTAGATCATTTACTAAAGATATTTAACTCGGTTTGATCCAAGGACAAGCTTCTTCACACCTCCAAATAAGGGTTATCTTGTACCATGTTGAGTTAAACACTTAGAGCTCATTTTCTAGATCAAACACTAGGTGTCAGGTTCATAAACCTGGGGTCCCTCGGGGACTGACTTCCACGCCCGGGCTCGGCCCAGGAAAACAACATGTAGCTCATGGGCCGGCCCAAAAGTCTAAAAACACAATAGGCCAGAAGGGCAGTTCGGTCGCCGACCGGAAGGTCTACCCAAAGAACAAGCACCCGCTCGTCAACTTCTTTGGCCCACCTCTCCGACCAGAGCACTCGCTTCGGGCACCAGCCATCTCCGAGCGGTCTCTCCAATCGGAAGGCCTGACCCAAAACGCTGCTTCCTACTCCGACCCCGCGACTCTGAACCCATGACCAGGGCTCGTGGGAACCCTGCTGACCACTCTTCTTTGATCGGCGCACTCAGAGCCGACTGGAGCCATCCGACTAGGGGCGCCCCGTTCGGTAGGAACCAGAAGACGTGCGGAGAAAAGCAAGGCAAGGCTCACAAATCAAAACCACTGTACTAGGGACCATACCCTGCACGAAACAGTACTCTGCAGCCACTCTGACACAAACAATATTATAGGCGCTGACATCACCCCTACAGTATTATAGGGGCCACTAAAACTCCCATATAGTAAGCTCCCTACGTGTCTCTAGACATCGATCGCAGTATGGGCACCAGGATTTTCCATACCGAGTGAACATAGCGCGGCTCCTCACATGCCACTAGGCATCAAATAGTATTTGTAGGTATCGGCGTCCATCCTTCCTGAAGAAGATAGCACAACCTCCCATGCGCATCTAACATTCTACAGCGACATCAACAGTGTTGGGGGCACCTACCATTATCCAATGTTCATCAGCATGGGCACCAAGGCTTAGAAACATCCATACTCTCTCCCTCTCACCTGTAAAGCCATTCCCTTTATCTATAAAAGGGGATGCGCTCCCTCCAAGGGGAGGAGGTTGACTTCTTCAAGTTTAGACTCACTAGATCGATAGCTCATAACTCCTCAAGTGCACGCTCGAACACCTAGCTCATAGCGAAGTTCCTATCACTCTCGGCCCTTCCGGTCAGAGCCGACCGGACCTCATGTACACCCCATCTTTCTCCCTCTCGTTTGTAACCCCACTACAAACTTTGAGCACCCGGGCTCAGGAATAAAATCACCGACCAACCCCGACTGGACATAGGGCACGTTGCCTGAACCAGCATAAATCCTATGTCATTGAGTGCTAGGCCACCTTCGATCATAACGTACAACAAAACTACAAATATTCACTAGTTTGTTAGTTCTGCACTGATAGTTGGCGCCATCCGTGGGGAAGACGCTGTACGTTCAACACTTTTTGGTCATCGGATGGCCCATTTTTCCACCACCCCCACCGTGGCGGGCTCGGGCGATATGATTTGCTTTGGCTCGCTGGAGTTTCCCGCACTCTTGCCCACTAGGATGTGGGTTCCCCCCGTCTTCAAGCCATCCCAGGCCTTCCTCTTCGGAAGCCTAGACTTCATCGCCGACTGACTCGGCGTACTCCACCTCCACAAGAAGGCTCGCGACCCAACACCCATCAGGGGGACGTCCTCCATCGACTCCGGGACATGCGACTTCGACAACGCGACATCTGCACTTCATTTCAAGAAAACTCTCTGCTCAAACCCCGCTGTAAGTAATATGCGTACTACTACTCGCTCTTTATTTACTATCTCTCACCAATGACCCAGAGGGAATGTACCGCCCATGCCACAAACGCCATACGATCGGTTCCCCTATGGCCTCGCGTCCTCCATAGACGCATACGCTCGGGGCTCCGAAGGATGCTGGCGCCATCCCCCCTCACGTTCGAGTTCGTGGGAATGGCAGGCTACGTTCCTGCCATTTCCCACGAACTCTTGGATGGTGATGGTGAGAGCGATGGTTCCAGCATCAGTGATGTGGTGCCCCGCCACTGTCCGTCCCGGGAGTGCACTATGGCGGACGCTCCGGGACAACCACCGATGGTTGCAGAGTCTACGCAAACTCACACCCCTCTAGACCCGCGTGCGGGGGCCCTTGCGTCTGTGCAAGCACATGCTGAGGAATTACGACAACGATGGCAGAACCAACAGCCGCCTGCACCGACGCCATCAGTATAGCCCATTGTGCCCCATGCGCATGACCTAGCGGCCGACGCCTAGGGTCGCACCAGTCTGGTCCAACACGACATCATGAACAAGGGGGACAATCTCCCTCAATTCGCTTGGGCTGGCTAGAACATCGCCGCTACGGCAATGCTTCTGTGCGGTGTTCCCAAACCCGTCGACCCCTAGGAGTAGGCAGTCTACTGAAACCTCCAGGTTCTAGTAGAAGCCACCGCCATCCAATAGGAGAAAAGCTCCATGTTGTGACTTCAACCTACGCCCTCTCTCCCCACTAGGAGGACGAGGATGCACCAGACGGATCGCTCCATTCACTCGCCGCCACAGCTGTTAGGCCCGGCTCGGGGTGTGGTGATCGCGCCATGGTCCAACCTGGCGCCTGCTCCACGCCAACCATCGATACACAAGCGGACCAATCTACATCAGGACGCCCGCAGCGTCATCAACAACCAGCATTAGGCTCGACGCGATGGTGACATCCATTGTGTGGTAGCAGGTGACATGGACCCTAGCCAAACCATCGAGGGAAGTGGTGAAACGTGCCCCAAGCACAGCCACCAACCAGACGACCGGAGCTCTAGCCCTAAGGGCCTAGGGCCATGGGCCTTTAGCCGGCATATCCAGAGAGCACCATTCCCACAGTGTTTCTGGCCGCCAACCAACATCACCAAATACATTGGGGAGACCAACCCAGGCATTTGGCTCGAAGACTTCTAGCTCGCCTGTCGGGCCGGAGGAGTGGATGATGACTATTTCATCATCCAATACCTTCCCATTTGCGTGGGGGAACATGTTCGGGCATGGCTCAAATTCCTTCCGCACGACAGCATCCGCAACTTGACGGACCTCAAGAGGGTCTTTGTCGGGAATTTCTAGGGGACGTACATCCGCTCGGGAAACTCCTGGGACCTCAAGAGCTATCACAAGGAGCCCAATGAGTCATTACGGGATTACATCCATAGGTTCTCCCAATGATGTAACTCCCTCCCTGATGTCATCGACACAGATGTCATTAGCGTGTTCCTCTCTGTGACAAACTACGAGTCCCTAATCCACAAGCTTGGCTACTTGAAACCCCGTACCACCCACGACCTGCTCGACGTCACCACCAACCACGCCTCTGGCGAGGAGGCGGTCGGAGCGGTCTTTGGCAGAGGCTGGGACAATCTCAAAGCCAAGCGCATGGACCCGAATGAAGGCCCCTCTACATAGAGGGGCAAGAAAAACAAAAAAGATCGACGCTGGTCGGACAGCCCCGCGCTAGTCGCCGTGGCCGATCACGTGGCCAGGTAGCCCCAGCAGGGACTGCCTGACCACTTCGACAAGCTCATGGATGGCCCATGCCCCAACCATGCCTACCCCATCAAACACCTCTATAAGGAGTGTGAGCTTCTCAAACGTTTCCTCCGACAGGCCGGCGGGCCAAATGAGGGAGACGGCAAGGAGCCGGTAGCCAAGAGGGGAGGCATGATAGGCAAGGACGGAGATGGCTTCCCCGAACCCGAAGAGTGCATCATGATCTTTGGTGGGTTCGATGCCATCTGGACTAAACGCCAGCATAAGGTACACTACAGGGAGGCGTGCACTGCTAAAACGACCGTCCCCTCCTTCCTCAGCTGGTCAGAATCCCCGATCACTTTCGATCAGAGGGACCATCCCTCCTACATCGCAAGACTGGGATGCTACCTGCTCATTGTTGACCCCATCATCCACAAGAAGTGCCTCACCAAGGTGCTGATGGACGGAGGTAGCGGCCTCAACATCCTGTACATCGACACCCTCAATGCCATGCGCATCCTCCAATCGAAGCTCCGCCTGATAGACTCTCCCTTCCACGAGGTAATACCGGGAGCATAGGCATACCTGCTCGGATAGATCGATCTGCCCGTCATGTTCGGTAGCCAGGCCAACTTTCACTCAGAGGTCCTCACCTTTGAAGTGGTGGACTTTCCAGGGTCCTACCATGCCGTCTTGGGGCAGCCATGCTATGCAAGATTCATGGCAATCCCCAACTACACTTATCTCAAACTGAAGATGCTAGGACCAAACGGCGTCATCACCGTGAGTAGTGCCTTCTCACACGCCTTTGAGTGCGACCGCGAGCACTACGAGCTCACCACCGTGGTCGTCAACTCATCTGAGCTCCTACAGCTCGGGGAGTCATCGACCCCAGCAGTCCCAGACTGCAACAAACCAACCTCCTCGACGGCCTTCCACCCGCTCAAGGAAACCAAGGTAGTGGGTGTCGACCCCACTGACCTAGCCAAAATGGTGTGAATCGGGACCCAGCTCTCGGCCTAATAGGAATGTGAGCTCGTCGGCTTCCTACATGATAATCATGATGTCTTTGTATGTCAGCCTTCTGACATGCCGAGGATACCACGGGAGGTCGCCGAGCACACACTATGCCTTATCCTAGGCTCAAAGCCCACCAAGCAATGCCTGTGTCATTTTGACGATGAGAGGCGTAGGGCCATAGGCGAAGAGATCGTCAAGCTCCTGGCAGCCAGATTCATTAGGAAGGTGAAAGCTCTAGTTTGGTTTTGGTGAATTGATGAAACCCTAAGTGCTAACCTAGTTTATCAAGTGATCATGACATAGGTAGCACACTTCAAGTAGAAGAAGCTAATGAAGATCATAGCATGACAATGGTGATGGCATGGTGATGATCAAGGGCTTAAACTTGAAATGAAGAAAGAGAAAAACAAAAAGCTCAAGGCAAAGGTATAAACCATATGAGCTATTTTGTTTTAAGTGATCAAGACACTTAAAGAGTGTGATCACATTTAGGTTTGATAGTCGTACTATTAAGAGGGGTGAAACTCGTATCGGAATGCGGTTATCAAAGTGCCACTAGATGCTCTAATTCATTGCATATGCATTTAGGATCTAGTGGAGTGCTAACACCCTTGAAAATATTTGTGAAAATATGCTAACACATGCTAACACATTCAACGCTTTTGGAAAAATGAAATGTCTATTTTCTATTGCGCCGGATGCAAAATTCTTGGTGATTGGCACATTTGAGCAAGGGTGAATAAGTTAGAGTTGAAATGGAGTTGGTCGAAATGATGCTGGCATTGGTCTACTGACCGAACGCTGGGTCACTCAGCGACCGGACGCTGAAATGCTGCGTCCGGTCGAGCTGTCAGACGGCACAGTGGGTAGGGTTGAGCACCGGACGCTGGTCTACGTCCGGTCAAGGTGGACCGGATGCGTCCGGTCGAAAAAACATGCCTCGGGGAGCTTACTAGAAACGACCGGACGCTGGGGCTTCAGCATCCGGTCAGTTTTGACCAGAGCGTCCGGTCAGCTTCGTAGCCGTTGGAATCTGATGAACAGTGTTTGAAGCTGGTGACGCATGGCGTCCATCGGGCGACCGGACGCTGAGGGCCAGCGTCCGGTCAGAGCGCGTTTTGCCCAGTGAAGGGGTATAATAGCTCTATTTGATGGGGGCTCTATTTGTAGCCCCATGGCCGGCTCAAGGGAAATATCTTTGGCCATTTTCATTGACATAGCAACCTTGTGAGCTAAGCCAAAGCCCTCCCACTCATCTACATCATTGATTCATCATCATAGTGAGATTGGGAGTGATCCAAGTGCATTGCTTGAGTGATTGCATCTAGAGGCACTTAGTGATCGTGTTTCGCTGTGGGTTTCGCTTGTTACTCTTGGTGGTTGCCGCCACCTAGACAGCTTGGAGCAGCAAGGATCATCGAGCGGAGGTGGTGATTATCTCCGGCTCCGATCGTGGTGATTGTGAGGGGTTCTTGACCTTTCCCCGGCGGAGCACCAAAAGGTACTCTAGTGGATTGCTCATGGCTTGTGTGATCCTCATCTTGTGTTGGTTGTGCGGCACCCTATTGAGGGTTTGGCGTGTAAAGCCAATTAGCGCATGAACCTCCAAGTGAGTGAATCACCACAACGAGGACTAGCTTGCCGGCAAGCAAGTGAACCTCGGTAAAAATCATTGTGTTCATCATTGATTCCGAGGTGATTGGTCATCATTGTTATTCATCTTTGTAATTGATTGGTACTTCATCTACACGGCGGTATAACTATCCTAATCACTCTCTTTACTTTATCGCAAACTAGTTGACAAGCTCTTTAGTGTAGCTAGTTGTGAGAGCTTGGTTGGTTGGTTGGTGTGGCTCTTTAGTTAGTCTTTGAGAGCACACTAACATAGAATAGTGTCTTTGCTATTGTGTGAATTGACACTATCTAAACTAGAATTGTGGTAGGTGGCTTGCATTTTAAGTAGGCTAGCACAACACTCGCTTCGCCTCATAATTGTCTAACCACTTTGTTAAGTGTTGTTGTAGAAATTTTATTAGGCTATTCACCCCCCCCCCTCTAGCCATTAGGACCTTTCAGGAGGTTTTTCACTCCGATTGGCTTGCCAATCCTATCCTTGTTAGGAAAAAGACCAGGAAATGGAGAATGTGTGTTGATTATACTGGACTCAACAAGGAATGTCCAAAGGACCACTTTCCTTTGCTGCGCATAGACCAGATAATTGACTCCACTTTGGGTTGTGAGATCCTCTCCTTTCTGGACACCTACTCCGGCTATCACCAGATCACGATGAAAGAGTCTGATCAACTTGCAACCTCATTCATCACCTCGTATGGTTCATACTACTATGTAACCATGCCTTTCGGCTTGAAGAACACTAGCGCCACCTACCAAAGGTGCATGCAGCAATGCTTCACCGACCAAATCGACCTGCCCGATCAGCCTGATCAGGCCGAACGGCCAAAACCAACAATCGTCGTCTATGTTGATGACATAGTGGTCAAAATGGCTCGAGCGTGCGATCTGATCGCATGCTTAGCTGCAATGTTTGTGAACCTCCGAAGGTTCAACATCAAGCTAAATCCCAAAAAATGTGTTTTTGGGGTTCCGAAGGGAAAGCTGCTCAGATACATCATATCCGAGCGTGACATCAAAGCCAACCCCGAAAAGATTGCAGCCATCTCCAACATGGGTCCCATACACAACGTCAAGGGCGTACAAAGGCTCACTGGCTGCCTGGCTACCCTAAGCCGCTTCATCTCCTGGCTCAGTGAAAGGGGGATGCCACTCTACAAGCTCCTAAAAAATATGGATGCCTTCATCTAGACTGAGGAAGCCTAGCAGGCTCTCAAAAGCCTCAAAATGTCCCTGACGTTAGCCCCAATCCTCGTTGCTCCTGAGCGAGGAGAACCCCTCCTGCTTTACGTCACGACAAGTAACCACATGGTGAGCGCCACCCTGGTCGTCGAGAGGGAGGAACCGGGACACCAGCTCAAGGTACAGCGACCCATATACTTCGTCAGAGAAGTACTTACCGACCCCAAGGTCCGGTACCCTCAGGTGCAGAAACTCCTATACACCGTACTGATAGCAACCAGGAAGCTCCTACACTACTTCACCGACCACAAAGTCACAGTCGTCACCTCATACCTGCTCGAAGACATCATCTGCAACCGTGATGCCATGGGATGAATCTCCAAGTGGGCACTTGAACTCATGGGCCATGACATCAGATATAGTCCTCGCACCGCTATTAAGTCTTAGGCTCTTGCGGATTTTGTCGCCGAATGGACGGAGGTCTAGCTGCCGACCCTGGACGTCACCCACGAGTACTGGACAATGTACTTCGACGGGTCCATGATGGCACCCAGCTCGGGGGCTGAGGTGGTTCTGATCTCCTCGGATGGGAGTAGGCTCTACTATGCCATCTGCCTCCACTTTTTGGCTTCAAACAATGCTGTAGAGTACGAGGCCCTTATCAACGAGCTCTGCATTGCCGTCGAGCTCAGAGCTACGTGACTCTATGTCCGTGGTGACTCAGAACTAGTCATTGATCAAGTCATGAAGGAGTCCTCCTACAAAAGCCCCCTCATGATAGCATACTGCCAAGAGGTGTGCAAGCTCGAGGACAAATTCTAGGGGATCGAACTGCATCACGTCCCTCAAAGGGACAACGATGCCGTTGATCTCCTTGCAAAACTGGCCACCGGGCAGGATCCATCCCCAAGCAGGGTCTTCATCAACGACGTCCATGAGCCGTCTATCCACATCCTAGGAGGTCCAAGCCAAACACATCCCGATGCCCTGCCGGCACTCGGGGGCTCCGCTCCCAACACCCAGCCAGCGCCTGGGGACTTCAACCCTAGTACCCCTACGTCACCCGCAAACGTCGCCATACTAGCACTCGATCAAATCGACTAGCGAGTACCGCTACTCACCTAGCTCCTTGAGGGGGTTCTCCAACTCAAAAGGGCTAAAGCCCGATGGATCGCTCGACGCACAAAGACCTTTGTCGTGCTCGGTGACGAGCTCTACAAATGGAGCCCATCAGGAGTACTCATGAAGTGTATCCCCATGAACCAAGGGAGGCAGCTCCTCCTCGAGGTCTATGCCGGCATTTGTGGGCATCACATGGCCCCATGGTAGCTGGTCAGAAAAGCCTTCTGCCAAGGTTTTTACTAGCCAACCATGCTATGAGATGCGAAGAAGGTCATCCGTAGGTGTGAAGGATGCTAGTTCTACGCTCGACAAACCCATTTGCCGGCACAGGAGCTCCAAACCATCCCTATCACCTGGCCGTTCATGGTCTGGGGCCTCGACATGGTAGGACCCCTCAAAAAGGCCCCAGGCAGTTTCACTCACCTACTCGTAGCAATCGACAAATTCACCAAGTGGATAGAGGCCAAACCCATCACCAACGTCCAGTCATAGGAGGCAGTTAAATTCTTCCTCGACATCATCTACCGGTTTGGTGTTCCTAACTGTATCATCACTGACCATGGGACCAACTTCACCAGAAAAAAGTTCCTAGACTTCAGCAACAGATATGATATTAGGATTGACTGGGCTTTGGTCAGACATCCATGAACTAACAGTCAGGTCGAACATGCCAATGGCATGGTCCTCCAAGGACTTAAGTCGTGCATCTTCAACTAACTCAATAAATACGCTGGGCGTTGGGTAGCAGAGGTTCTAGCGATCTTCTGGAGCCTAAGAACGACCCCAAACCGATCCATGGGATTCACACCCTTCTTCCTGGCCTATGGGGCTGAGGCTGTATTACCCTCCGACCTCGACCATGGTGCACCAAGAGTGAAGGCTTTCGACCACGACCGAGCTGCGGAGGCTCAACAGGACGCGGTCGACCTACTCGAAGAGGCCCGCGAAACGACCGTCATCCGCTTCGCTCGCTACCAACAAACCCTCCGTAGGTACCATGAAAGGAAGATTAGGGGAAGGATACTCAAAGTCGGTGATCTCATGCTCCGAAGGACCCAATCAATGAAGGAAAAGCACAAGCTCTCTACACCATGGGAAGTGCCCTATACGGTGATCGAAGTAATCCGACCAGGCACCTACCGACTGGAGGACAACAACGGCAACGCTCTCACCAACACTTGGAACATTGAACAACTACACGGTTTTCCCCCTAAATATGGTCTAAACCATTTTTTAGTTAGAACATGCTCCTGAAAGAGCACCCCTGCCCGAAACACTTTTGGCCTGGGTCGCTCGGGGGCTCCATAAGGGTACAATATTGTATATTACCTCTTTTTTCTTCTGGCATCACATAACAAACAACTTTGTCCTCGAACGGAAACACATTCCATGTCCTTGATTACCCTACGTAACTCTGTTCTTACTACGAACAGAACGCACCCCGCCTTTTCCCTATGGACGCGAGCAGTCGAGCCCCGCGGGCCATGCCTCGGACTCCCAAGGTCACACCCTACGGGACAAATGGGTAGGTATGAGAGGGAAGGGGTAAGAACAAAGGTTATGCTATGATATAAATAGGGAAAGCATATCGTGGTTCTGTCACAAGGATAGTACTGATGTATTCATTAAATACAAAAAATTGTTCACACGGGGACTCACCCACAAACTTAACTTTTACATTTTCTACTACTGCAAATACCACTGCGACCGCAAAGGACCCGCTTGGTTCCACTCCCTCGGCTTCGGCAAGCACAAATGGATACCTCAAGGGCGTCGCACCCATAGATGTTTAGGTGGACAACAGGGGATCAAGGTCCCAGTCAGACATTTCCAACTAAAGCCCTCCAAACCTCGTCACTCCAATCGTCAATGTAAGTACTATCAAACCCCCTCTATTTCATTACAAATCATTCATACATCGATACGCACATTCATCTCATACGGCTGAACCCCCCTGAACGATTAGGGCATGAACCGCCCGGGGGCTCAGGAACTAAGCATCGCACGTGCAGCGAAATGCACCAGAACGCTCCATGTTGCGCCACGAAGCAGCGGTTGCCTCATTTGACATGAGCAAACAATAGAGCCAGGGGAGAAAACCGTAGATGAGCATCGTGTGGCCTTCGCCTAGTCTGGCAAACCGGGTCATCTCAACCTTCTCATTTGATCCTAAACCTCTCACCAAGCCCACATAATCCCCATCGAGGGGAGGCCATTAGGCCATCCAGGTCAGTCTCTGAAATGACCTAGGCATCTGCTGGGTTGTAGGTAAAGGAGTAGTGGAATACCATAAGAGGGCTATTCTAACCCTATCATGAACAACGGACCTAGATTTCGCTCAATCACACCCGTTAGCGAGCTCACCGAGCTAGTCTCCGAGCCCGAGCGATCGGGACAAGCGACGAAACTTAGGCCCTCCGGTTGTGAGGAACTAGATGGGCTAGCGCAAAACAACTCACATCAAGCCCCACGAAGGCCCGACAAGGCTCGGGGGCTCAAATGCCAAAAACCTTAGGACCGCGACTCCGAACTCATGTCGACAGGATCTATGACATTCGGCTATGGCTTGGGACCATGACTCCGAACTCGTGTAACAGCTTCACTTCTAACTGCGCTACAAAAAAATTCTAGGGACCGCAACTCTGAACTCGCGTAACAGCTTCACTTCTGACAAAAACCCTAGGACCATGACCCCGAACTTGCATCGACAGGATCTACAACATCCGGCTATGGCCTGGGACCGTGACTCCAAACTCGCATAACGGCTTCACTATTGACAGCACTCCAAGAAACCCTAGCCAAGGACCACAACTCTTAACTCGCATAAAAACTAACTAAAGTAACTACCTCGGCCGCCCAGGCTGCATGGACTCTGTCTCATCCATCTTCGGAACTAACCATTTCAAAACCACAGCGCACACCAACACTAGGATTAGAGAGCCCTCTAACCACCGAACTAAGCTTCCTCGCCCAATCCTCGGCGCGCACCGACACCGGGATCAGTAAGTTCTGTCTTGATCCAATCCCCGCACCTAAAAACACCTCGGCTGCACAATGACGTCGTGGTTAAATAAAATTCCATCTCAAAACTAAAAACACGCACGTCCACTGAGACAACACCCCCAGACAGTTATGTCCGAACCACCCGGGGGCTTGGGGTTTACGCCCACGGGTGCGCTCGCGCGCACCCACCGACACGACAAAAAACCTCTCCCGCGGACAATGTAGAAAACCCCCCAGCCAGTTCCGCCCAAACCACCTGAGGGCTCGGGGGCTACACCCACGGGTGCGCTTGCGTACACCCGCCGGCAAGACAAAAAATCCCCTGGATGATTCAGCTCAAAATCACCCAGGGGTCAGGGGCTCCTGTCGGGTTCATAGACCCAGGGTCCCTCGGGGACCGACTTCCATGCCTGGGCTCGTCCTAGGAAAACAACATGTAGCTCATGGACCGGCCCAAGAGTCTAAAAACACAACTGGCCAGAAGGGCGGTTTGGTCGCCGACCGGAAGGTCTACTCAACCGGAGCACTCGCTTTAGGCACCAGTCGTCTCTGAGCGGTCTCTCCAATCGGAAGGCCTAGCCCAAAATGATGCTTCCTACTCCGACCCCATGACCGGGGCTCCTGGGAACCCTGCTCATCGCTCTTCTCTGACCGGCACACTCAGAGCCGGCTAGAGCCATCCGATCGGCGGCGCCCCGTTTGGTAGGAACCAGAAGACATGCGAAGAAAGGCAAGGCAAGGCTCACAAGTCAAAACCACTGTACTAGAGACCATACCCTGCATGAAATAGTACTCTGCAGCCACTCTGACATAAATAGTATTGTAGGCGCTGACATCTCCCCCTACAATATTGTAGGGGCCGCTAAAACTCCCATACAGTAAGCCCCCCACGTGTCTCTGGACATCGATCGTAGTATGGGCACTAGGATTTGCTGTACCGAGTGAACATAGCACGGCTCCTCACATGCCACTAGGCATCAAATAGTATTTGTAGGTACCGGTGTCCATCCTTCCTAAAGAAGATAGCATGACCTCCCATGTGCATCTGACATTCTACAGCGATATCAACAGTGTTGGGGGCGCCTACCATTATCCAATCTTCATCAGCGTGGGCACCAAGGCTTAGAAACATCCGTACTCTCTCCCTCTCACCTGTAAAGCCATCCCCTTTATCTATAAAAGGGGATGCGCTCCCTCCAAGGGGAGGAGGTCGACTTCTTCAAGTTCAGACTCACTAGATCAATAGCTCACAACTCCTCAAGCGCACGCTCGAACACCTAGCTCATAGCGAAGTTCCTGTCACTCTCGGCCCTTTCGGTCAGAGCCGACCGGACCTCTTGTACACCCCATCTTTCTCCCTCTCGTTTGTAACCCCACTGCAAACTTCGAGCACCTGGGCTCAGGAATAAAGTCACCGACCGACCCCAACTAGACGTTGGGCACGTTGCCCAAACTAGTATAAATCCTATGTCATTGAGTGCTAGGCCACCTCCGATCACAACGTACAACAAAACTACAAATATTCACTAGGTGATCACTTTCTGCACTGACACTAGGTTTACAAGCCCACAAACATGTCATATGCTACCACTAGATCAAAATAAGCATAGAAGCAATAGTGGTACCATACAATCATCAAATTCATTTGATTTTCATGAATAAGCCTATTAAATGTGAAAGATGTCTAGATGCACTAAACAAGTCCTTAGCAAGGATGTATGCCATACCAATCAACTTTTACCTTGGATTGCTCGAAGGAGAGGCATGTCATATGAGTGAGGGGGTGCATCAACACATATTTGAGAAATCCAATATGTTCAACTCATTCCTTAGCTTGCAAAACCTTTTCTCATCCAATGGCTTGGTGAATATATCAGCAAGTTGATCTTTAACGTCTACACTCTCAAGGAAAATATCCCCTTTTTGTTGGTGATCTCTTATGAAATGGTGGCGTATATCAATGTGCTTTGTTCTTGCATGTTGAACCAGATTGTTGGTCATCTTGATTGCACTCTCATTGTCACATAGCAATGGCACTTTCTTGAACTTGATTCCAAAATCACTCAAAGTGGCCTTCATCCAAAGTACTTGTGCACAACTACTACCAATGGATATGTATTTGGCTTTAGCGGTTGATAATGCAACACTATTTTGCTTCTTTGATGACCATGAAACAAGTGATCTTCCCAACAATTGACATGTGCTAGAGGTGCTCTTCCTTTCAACCTTGCATCCCGCATAATCCGAGTCGGAGTAACCAACTAGCTCAAACTTTGCTCCTTTGGGATACCACAAACCGACATTTTGTGTATGCTTCAAGTATCTCAATATTCTCTTAGTAGCCTTCAAATGACTTTCTCTTGGTGAGGCTTGAAATCTTGCACACATGCATACACTAAACATGACATCCGGCCTTGATACGGTCACATAGAGTAAGCTTCCAATCATAGACCTATACAATTTTTGATCCACCATATTTTCACTTGCATCACTATCCAAGTTGCCATTTGTTCCCATTGGTGTGCTAATGGCTTTACTATCACTCATACCAAACTTCTTGATCATGTCCTTGATATACTTGTCTTGACTCACAAATATACCATTCTTTAATTGCTTGATTTGAAGACCAAGAAAGTAAATTAACTCTCCAATCATGGACATCTCAAACTCATTAGCCATCATCTTTCCAAACTCATCACAAACGTCTTGATTTGTTGATCCAAATATGATGTCATCAATATAGATTTGCAATACAAATAAATCTTTTCCAATCTTCTTAATGAAAAGAGTGGTGTCAACCTTGCCCATCATGAACCCTTTAGAGTAGAAAGTCCCTCAATCTCTCATACCATACTCTAGGTGCTTGCTTCAAGCCATACAATGCCTTCTTCAACTTATACACATGGTCGGGCTTCTTGTTATCTTCAAAACCAGGAGATTGCTCAACATATACTTCTCTATTGTTGTAGCCATTGAGAAATGCACTCTTAACATCCATTTGATAGAGCTTGATGTTGTGGGCATAAGCATAGGCTAGCAAGACTCTAATTGCTTCTAATCTAGCAACCGAGGCATATATTTCTCTAAAGTCAAGACCTTCAACTTGTGTATAGCCTTGTGCTACCAATCTTGTTTTGTTCCTTACTACTATCCCATCTTGATCTTGCTTGTTTCTAAAGACCCATTTTGTTCCAATCACATTGTATCCCTTTGATCTTTCTACCAATTCCCATACTTGATTTCTTGTGAAATTATTCAATTCTTCATGCATAGCATTCACCCAATCAACATACTTCAATGCTTCATCTATCTTCTTTGGTTTAATGGATGACACAAATAAGAAATGCTCACAAAATGAAGCCAATCTAGATCTTATTTGTACACCTCTAGAAATATCACCAATTATAGTGTCCAATAGATGATCTCTTGCAATATTGGTTGGTTGGAGATTTGGAACTTGATTGCTTGCACTTGCTTGATCATTGGGTTGAGATGATGTACTAGCCACTTGATCTTGTTCATTATCATGAGAGCCACTTGTACTAACTTGATTTATATCATCTTGCATAATTGAGTTGGAGGGCACTTACACTTGATCATCTTCATCATCATTCACTTGCATAGGCCTCAATTCACCAACATCCATGTTCTTCATGGCATTTGAAAGTTGAATGCCTCTAACATCTTCCAAGTTCTCATTCTCTTCTTGTGAACCCTTGGTTTCATCAAATTCAACATCATGAACTTCCTCAAGAGTACCACTATCCAAATTCCAAACTCTATATGCTTTGCTAGTGGTTGAATAACCAAGTAGAAATCCTTTATCACATTTCTTTTCAAACTTGCCCAATCTAGTGCCTTTCTTCAAGATATAGCACTTACAACCAAAGACCCAAAAATATGCAATGTTGGGTTTTCTACCATTCAAGAGCTCATATGGTGTCTTCTCTTTCAATAGGTGACAATAGAGGTGATTGCTACAATAGCAAGCCTTGTTGATAGCTTTGGCCCTAAAAGATTGACTCACATTGTACTCACTAAGTATAGACCTTGCCATATCAATGAGTGTTCTATTTTTCCTCACAATAAGTTCATTTGATTATGGAGTGTACTTGGTCGATGAAAGGATCAAGATACCCAAGAGGGGGGGTGAATTGGGCTAATTCTAAATTTTCTTGCAATAATTAAATCCTATGGTTAGCCCAATTAACCCCTTGTGCCTAGAAAGGTGTTTCTAATAATCTAACGCACAAAGGACTTGTAACCTATGTTCCAAACTTACTCTAGCATGGCAATTCTATGAATGTAAAAACAAGTATTGAATTGCTCAAAGTAAATGCTCAAAGTAAATGCTTAAAGTACATAGAGAGAGAGAGGAACGCGGCGATGTTTTGCTGAGGTATCGGAGAGTCGCCACTCCCCACTAGTCCTCATAGGAGCACCCGCACAAGGGTGTAGCTCTCCCTTGATCCATGCAAGGATCAAGTGCTCTCTACGGGTTGATTCTTCGACACTCCATCGCGGTGAATCACCCACAACCGCTCACAACTTGAGTTGGGTCACCCACAAGCTCCGCCGGGTGATCACCAAGCTCCCAATCACCACCAAGCCATCTAGGTTATGGTGATCACCAAGAGTAACAAGCACGAACTCTCACTTGACCATGCGAAGCCTAATGAGAATGGTGGATGCACACTTTGCTACTCTTGATTCACTAATAAGGCTACTCTCTTGGATTCTCAAATCTCAATCACCTCACTAGGACCTTGCTCTTCTTGGCACTCACAAACGTGTTTCTTAGCTGTTGGAATGAGCAAAAGTCACTCCACACATGAGTGGAGCTTCTATTTATAAGGCAGCCTAAAAAATAAACCATTATGTGCCTCTGCGGGGTGACCGGACACTCTGGTCATGTGGACTAGATGCTTCGGTCAGTTCAACCCGCACACTAGTGTTTAAGTGTTGACCGGACGCTAGCAGGGTCCGATCATCACTGACCGTACGCGTCCGGTCGCATTAAACCCTCACTGGAACCTTACTGTACTCGACCGGATGCTGAACCCTTAGGGTCCGGTCAGTACTGACCGGTCGCGTCCGGTCGTAGAATTCCTTCTCTAGAACCTTACTAGAGTCAACCGGACGCTGGTCCTTAGCGTCCGGTCACTCGACCACTCAGCGTCCGGTCGCACCAAATGCAATCTCCTTGGTCAAATGAACTGACCGGACCCTACAGCCAGCGTTCGGTCCAACTGGAACCAGTGTCCGGTCAGCATTTGACCCTCCATTCACTTCCAACTCTCGAACATATGTGAATGAAGTTTGCTCCATAGGATCATAGGGCCATTGTGGAGCTACCTAGTGCTAGTTTTAACAAGTGTGCACCACACCTAACTCACTAGACTCATCTAGGTCAAGCTACCCATCCATACCCCCCTTAATAGTACGGCCAAAGGAAAAATAAAGTCCTAAACTACTCTAAGTGTCTCTCCAACTCCAATCGACACTTAGAACTAGTCATCCTTAACCTTGTCGTCCATCCTTTGAAAATTGAAACAATTTCCATCGTAGGGGTATGACCACCTTGATTGCCCAATCGATCTCCATTACCATGACCTAACTTAATTGTCTCTGCAAAACACACGTTAGTTATAGTAATCTTGTATTGTCATTAATCACCGAAACCCAATTAGGGGCCTAGATGCTTTCAGCTGAGAATTGATGTCTAATTCCAAATTCATCACACAACTTATCAATTCTAGTGTTCTTGAACTCACTACCATTGTCACTTCTAACTCTCTTGATGGTTGTTTCAAACTCATTGTGGATGCCCATGACAAATGATTTGAATGTTGCAAACACATCACTTTTATCCACTAGAAAGAATACCCAAGTGTATCTAGTGTAATCATCCACTATCACAAAGCCATATTTGTTACCACCAATGCTAGTGTATTGTGTTGGCCCAAATAAATCTATGTGCAATAACTCAAATGCTTTACTAGTGCTCATCATGCTTTTCTTAGGATGGGTGTTTCCAACTTGTTTTCTGGCTTGACAAGAGCTACAAAGCTTATCCTTTTCAAACACAACATCTTTCAAGCCTCTAACCAAATCATGCTTAACCAATCTATTTAATTGTTTCATTCCAACATGACCAAGCCTTCTATGCCATAACCAACCCATGCTAGACTTAGTGAACAAGCATGTAGACAATCTAGCTTCACTAGCATTGAAATCAACCAAGTATAGATTCTCATATCTAAAGCCTTTGAAGATCAAGTTAGAACCATCTACACTTATGATCTCTACATCATCTACCCCAAATATGCATTTGAATCCAAGATCACACAATTGAGCCACGGATAGCAAATTGAAGTTCAAGCTCTCTACTAGCAACACATTAGATATGCTCATGTCATTGGATATTGCAATCTTACCAAGCCCTCTGACCTTGCCTTTGCCATTATCACCAAATGTAATACTATCATAACCATCATTGCCATTGGTGTTGATTGAGTTGAACATTCTTGCATCATCGGTCATGTGTTGAGTGCACCCACTATCAAGAACCCAATGCCTTCCTCCAGCTTTGTAATTGACCTATAAAAGAAGATCAATTCTTTTTAGGTACCGAAACTTGCTTGGGTCCTTGAAGGTTAGTTACTAAGCTCTTTGGTACCCAAATGGCTTTCTTCTTTGAGCCCATCCATGGTTTACCAATGAACTTAGCCTTTACACCATTTGCACCCTTAGTAAGCATATAGAAAGAATCAAGCTTAATGGAGGATACATTAGCATTTTTGCTCTTGTTTTTGCATTCATGCTCTTTATGACCAACTTGCTTGCAACTAGTGCAAAACCGACCATTGTTCTTCACAAAACTAGTCTTGTGAGGAGCAAAGGTTGCCTTGCCTTTCTTGGGGGTATAGCCCAATCCCACTTTGTAGAGAGAAGCTCTTTGGCTATCCAAGCACATAAGCAAGCGGTCCTCACCACCATAGGCCTTAGCCAAGGTGTTAGTGAGCTTATTGACCTCCTTCTTGAGGTTCTCATTCTCAACCATTAGTGAGGCATCACAAGTGAAACCATCACTATTAGATGAGGTGAAAGTAGAAGTACTACAAGAAGGGTTAGCGGGGGCAACAATGATAGGCATAGATAATGATTCATCAATTATATCACAAGTTAAGCCTACATCACAAGTCTCAACATGCTTCTTTTTATTTTGCTCATTAAGCAAAGAGGAATGAGCTTTTTCAAGCTTCTTGTGAGCCTTGCCAAGCTTCTCATGGGCTTTCTCTAGCCTCTCATGAGTTTCTTTGAGCTCATCAAGGGCTTGCTTAAGGGCTTTTACCTCCTTATTCAAGCTCTTGCATTTCCTTCTCTTAATGTCAAAGTGTTCTTTAGCATCTTCTAGCATGTCAAATAATTCATCTTTAGTAGGTTCATCATCATCACTATCACTATCATTTTCATTACCATGTTCATCATTACTTCCATCATCACAAATTTGTACCTTAGTGGCCTTAGCCATGAAGCATGATGGAGTGTCGAAGAGAGAAGGCTTCTCATTGATAGCAATGCTTGCAAGTGCCTTCTTCTTTGTGGTCTTGTCATCATCACTATCATCATCATCACTTGAGGAAGCATCACTATCCCAAGTGACCACATATGAACCACCCTTCTTCTTCTTGAATGTCATCTTGTCCTTCTTCTCTTTCTTTTCCTTTTTGTTCTTCTTGTTGTCATCATCATTGTCGCTATTGTATGGACATTGAGCAATAAGATGATCTTTGCTTCCACATTTGAAGCACCTTCTTGACTCTTCCTTGTTCTTGGATGAAGATTTCTTTCTTCTAGCATGGTACCCTTTCTTCATCATGAATTTGTCAAATTTCTTGACAAAGAGAGCCATCTTCTCATCATCATCATCATCCCATGAGCCATCATCTTCACTTGATGTATCTTGCTTTGCCTTGCCCTTGGATGATGCGGCTTTGAATGCCATGCTCTTCTTCTTCTTCTCATCCTTCTTCTCATCTTTCTTCTCCTTCTTTTCTTCCTTCTCATCATCATCTCTATATGTATCATCAGTCATTATATCTCCTAACACTTGGTTTGGTGTCATGGTGTCCAAACTGCTCCTCACTAGAATAGTGACCAATGTGCCAAATCTTGAAGGCAAACATCTCAAGAACTTGTGGGAGAAGTCCTTGTCCTTCACCTCTTCTCCAAGTGCTTTGAGATCATTGACAAGCACTTGAAACCTATGGAATATCTCCGGCACACTCTCATCCTCCTTCATCTTGAAGCTCACAAACTTCTCTTTGAGAATGTATGCCTTTGCACCCTTTATGGCTTGAGTACCCTCAAATAATTCTTCCAACTTCTTCCAAGCCTCATGAGCCATCTCAATATTCTTGATTTGCTCTAATGTTCTCTCATCAATTGCATCATGAATGACACTTAGAGCAATGTCATTGTTTTGGAGAAGCACTTCTTCGGCCGTGGTGGGATTCTCTGGATCACCAATCTCAATTTTGGTTTCTACCACCTTCCACACTTTTCTATTGATTGACTTGATATGTGTGGTCATCTTTGATTTCTAATACGGATAATTTGTGCCATCAAATTGGGGTGGCTTCTTGGTGTTGTTGATTTGAGCCATTTTTACACCGAAGGTTGTTAAGCCTCAAATCACGGTGACCTTGGCTCTGATACCACTTGAAAGGTCCTAATGGCTAGAGGGGGTGAATAGCCTATTAAAAATTCTAAAACAACACTTAACAAACCGGTTAGACAAATAGGAGGCAAAGCAAGTGTTGCGCTAGCCTACTAAAGTAGCAAGCCACCTACCACAATTCTAGTTTATATAGTTTCTATCCACACAATAGCTATGTCACTACACTAAGTTAGTGTGCTCTCAAAGGCTAACTAAAGTGCCACACTAACCAAACTAAAAAGCTCTCACAACTAGCTACACTAAAGAGCTTGACAATTAGTTTGTGGTAATGTAAAGAGAGTGAGCAATTTGTTTATACCACCGTGTCGAGGAAGGAGCCAATCAATCACAAGAATGAATACCAATGAAGATTAATCACCTCAGAATCAAATGATGACACAATGATTTTTTACCGAGGTTCACTTGCTTGCCGGCAAGCTAGTCCTCGTTGTGGCGATTCACTCACTTGGAGGTTCATGAGCTAATTGGCATCACACGCCAAACCCTCAATAGGGTACCACACAACCAACACAAGATGAGGATCACACATGCCACGAGCAATCCACTAGAGTACCTTTTGGCTCTCCACCGGGGAAAGGTCAAGAACCCCTCACAATCACCACGATCGAAGCCAGAGACAATCACCACTCTCCGCTCGACGATCCTCGCTGCTCCAAGCCATCTAGGTGGCGGCAACCACCAAGAGTAACAAGCGAATCCCACAGCGAAACATGAACACCAAGTGCCTCTAGATGCAAACACTCGAGCAATGCACTTGGATTCTCTCCCAATCTCACAAAGATGATGAATCAATGATGGAGATAAGTGGAAGGGCTTTGGCTAAGCTCACAAGGTTGCTATGTCAATACAAATGGCCAAGAGAGTGAGCTTGAGACGACCATGGGGCTTAAATAGAAGCCCCCATAAAATAGAGCCGTTGTACCCCTTCACTGGCACAACATGGGGTGACCGGATGCTCCGGTCATATTGATCGGACGCTGGACCTCAGCGTCTGGTCATGCGATGCGTGCCACATGTCCCCTCTCTTCAAATGTTGATTGCCCGATCTCAATGGTCAATTGATGACCAGACCTAGCAGCTCAAAGTGAACGAACACTAAACCCCAGTGTCCGATCATTTCCCGTAAACATCTAGAGATGACTTTTCATGATCGGACACGTCCGGTCATGCTCGATCGGACACACCCAGCGTTCGGTCACACAGTGACTCCCCTGTGCGTTGCCATGTCAGCTAGACCAGATGCGCCCTGTCAGCGTCCGGTCACCAAGTGACCCAACGTCCGGTTAGAGACCGACACCAGCATCTTTGTAGCTTCCACTGACGGGACGCACCGGTCGAACTAAGGCCAACGTTCGGTCACTTCCAGTGACCTCCGTCTTTTCCGTATAGGGCAGCGGTGGCACCGCCGGACTGTTCGCACTCTACGAGCGAACACTCTACTGGTGAAATTTCTAACCCTTGCTCAAATGTGCCAACCACCAAGTGTATCACCTTGTACACATGTGTGTTAGCTTATTTTTACAAAAAGTTTCAAGGGTGTTAGCACTCCACTAGATCCTAAATGCATATGCAATGAGTTAGAGCATCTAGTGGCACTTTGATAACCGCATTTCGATACGAGTTTCACCCCTCTTAATAGTATGGCTACCGATCCTAAATGTGATCACACTCACTAAGTGTCTCAATCACCAAAACAAAATGGCTCCTACAATCTATACCTTTGCCTTGAGCCTTTTGGGCATCATGTCAGAATTTCTAGCAAAAAATCCTTTTTGCAACATGTCACTAATCCTGACCAACAAACTTTTCAAAAGTCCCTTAGGACTCATCTTTGAGTGTAGTGATATTGTTAGGGACGTGCCAATTGAAATTAATGAAACCAAGGTTCACTTAGATTTCCACATCTTTGCCATCCTCAACTTTGAACTTCTCATAGGCTATCCCTTTGAAAAACTTTTCCAAAAGAAACCTACTCATGGGAGCCTTGTTGAAGAATGTGTGAAAACTGCTTTCGCCACTCACCTAGAAAACCCATGGCAGAGCATTATCCCAACCATAACCTGTCCAAGGAGGTGAAGTTTATTTCCCCATTCATTTCACCTAGGCTTTCTAGTGAAACTAAACATCCATCACCAACCTCGCTCGAACGTAAGCCATAAAACCGTTGTTTTCGATAATGATCGAGGCTCAATGTTGTTTCCATATGATATATCTCTTGAGAACAAAAAATTTTGTGCCATGGACATTTTGCTTAGTGCCACATGCTTCCACGAGGATCACAACCACCTCTTGATCCTTGTCTCCAATGTTTTTAAGAGGATGGTTGTTGATGCCCTCGTTTATCATAGATATTGCAAATCCCGTAGTTGCATCGTGACACTAACCTTGCAGCTTGAACAAAAATGCTCAATACTTTGTGGTGAAGTTGGGAACTACACCACCAATGATAGCTACAAGATGAAGTTCACAAGGTCAAGCTTACGACCATAAACAAAGCACTACCGGGAGATACCCTGGATTATCATAAAAAAGAGAAGAGGGATTATTATAAAAAACAACTTTCTTATTGATAAAAAAACAAGAACATGTTATCAAGTTAGTATGCACCTTCGGTATTCTTGTGTGTTAACCCTTTCAGGTTAAGATCAAGAAGAACATGGGACATATGATGCCTAAAAACCTGAGAGCTGCATCGACTACATACCTTGATGATCTTTGATGATGAAACACACTAAAAAAGGAGACCCTGACATTTCACACTTGACTTTTACACAAAAGTCCAATTATGGGGGAGGATGGTGAGAATCCCAAAAGTTCCATGCACAAAAATGATGATAACGATGTTAGCTCTATCTTGCTATAAAAAAGAGAGAGAATAATGATAAAAACAAACTAAATGTTCACCAACTTCTTTAACTCATGCTTGTCTCCATTGGATATATCTTGATCTTGCAAAATCATGCTTTTTGTTGTTTATGTCATATACTCTGGTTTGGGTGTATTTTATCAATACACCCATAGGCTTTTTAAATTAAGCATGGTGCTTAGGTTAAAATATCCTTCTTTAATTAAAACTTGACATGGTGTTAAATTTTGGTTAATGAACTTAGAGTATTACTTTTATAAATAGTAGAAGTAATCTAGTGTGGAGATGAATCAAGGCTAATTCTTACTTTAGCCTTACTTTAATAATAATAAGTTTGGTGAACACTTAAAATTTTTTTATAATAATAATAATAAAATGATTTAAGCTCCCCGGTGTTCAAACCAGGAGAGCCCTTGTTTGTTTCCACCATGTTTCTTTTTGTCGAATAAAATTGGTATAAAAAATAAGTGTGGGGGAGATCCCTCAAGCACGACATGCACACATTCGAGATCTCCCACCAACCGCTGCACAAAGCCGAACGATCCATCATGTATAGAAGAACGAAATAGATGGCTCCACAGAGGATTGGTTGAACCTTTGGTTTAGTCAAACCATCTCTAATCCCCCTTAAATCCTTCATCTTCAATGGTGGTTTGTGCAACACAACCCTCAACTCCCTCCAACTTTGAGTTTGAACAAACATAAATCTTTATCACTAAAATTAAATTCAATTTATCACTGCTACCTCCTCCTGATGAACAATGCCCATATGTACCACACTTCATTTACAATTTTGAAAAGTGACATGTTCATAACATCTTTAAGATAGAAGCTTGCATAAAGTTTGTTCCATATCCATACACTTATGCTTGTGGGAAAACATTCTAATCGGACAATCATGTTGACTAAGTTGTTGTGAAGTGTAATATAGTTCTAACTTAGAGATCCTACAATTTCTATTCGAAGTACTTGGAGAATTTGTTTTGATAAAAATATAAAACCATAGTATCACATACTCCTCAATTGGTGAGCAATTTCTACCAAAGCCAAATTTGACATCTTGCAAAGTTTGAAGCCTTCCACATAAGCTGCTTGTTATTGTGTTGAGTTTGATCAAGTCTTGTTGACCCATGTTGAGAGATTTATCATGCTCCCAAGATCAAGGTCACGTACACCCACATGTACATGCTGCTCCTATACTAGGAGTACACAAAAACATGCTTTCATCCACCAAGAACCCTGCTCCTACACCACTGGAAGTAGACAAAAAATATTTGTTAGGCAAATACTCTATATTCTAAAAAGATAGTGATCTCTCTCTAAATATGTGGTTTAAAAGAAGAGACATAGGCTATACAAAAAGTTTATAAAAAATGGACAGATGAGGGTCCAAGTACAAAAAGAAAAAATGATGAGTACATTAAGGCTCATTTATTAAAAAAAGAAAGATAGCCATGTTTCAAAATAATAAGTTATAGAGAAAGAGAGAGCATATCTACAAAAGGAGTACAGTATTAATTTACCTTTTTCTACACATATGCACATCTTGATCTAAGAGTATGCCATTTCTCTCCATGGATCCTTGATTTGACTTTACAACATATGCAATACAAGTATGATGTTTTGTTTATCCCTACCTAAAGCTCCACATAAACCTTTTTAGAAGTAGAAAAAAACAAAAGAAGGCAAAACATTGCTATGCCTTGGTAAGGATCTATATACATTGAGTGATTTGATAGTGCCACTTGAGGAGTATAAAGTAAACTATGCTTTTCTTAAGAGAAACTTTTAAAACTCGAAGTTACTAAGATGAGAAATTTGGAAGGTAACTTTGTTTTGAGAACTATTCCACTTTTCAACAACCCAAGAAAACATGTTAGCTAACACCACATATTCCACTTGTGTAAGGAATGTGTTGGGATAACTCTTGTGTAAACCATATATCTTAGAATGTTTAGTTCATGATTACTTTTATCTCTAAGCTTTGCTCGAAGACGAGCAAAGGGGTAACTGTGGGGGAGTTTGTTGGCGGTGCTTAACTCATATTTCAACCCGCCAACTGTCATATAACAGCTGTTAAAATAAACACCAAGCTTAGACATAGGGTTTTAGAACTACCAATCTCCACAAGTTTTGGTGTTTGACCATTTGCAGGAGGGCATTCATGGAATCCATGGAAAATACATTCAAAATGCACAAAGAAACAAAGTATGACATGGTATTGTGCAAAACAAAAAGAGCCCTGAAGGAGAAGGCCCACTACCAAGCCAAATCAGGGCCTAGCCATGTGGAGAAAGAGAGCCCAAACCCAAATCGAATGATCTCCAATTGGCGTAAAAATTCACGGGCATGGCCTATACACCCCAGAGGCCCACCATGTGAAGGCGGTGGTGAGAGGTCCTAGTTAGGGGTCAACCGACCCCTAGGGTCGCCTGCCCCTTCCCTAGTGCCTCTCTGCCACTCCTTCGAATGGCGGTCACATGGCGCCATGCAGAGGCGGTGGAGACCAGACTTCATGCCAAATATAGACGTCGTGTTACTCCACCTATAAAAGGAGGCCTCCCCCTCCACATTTCAGACACCACAACAAGCAAGAAGAGCACTCCTCACTTGAGTTAGAGCAACACTTCAAAGGGCTTAGGCCCTAGTAGCTAGCTAGAGTTACAAGGGAAAGATGTGAGGGAGAGTTTAGGGAAGAGCCAGGTTTGTCGGTGTCTCCCCGCCTTGTACCTCAACGGATACTTGTGCCTCAATGGGTTTTCTCGTTAAGTGAGTATTCGTGATTCCTTTAGTATAAAGTCTTTGACTAGTTATGCTATACTCTTACTTGTTTGCGGGTTCATCGTTCATCCCTATGGTGGATGCTCCAGTAGAAGGGCCCTGATAGAGACGGATAACCCTTGTATGTATGCTAGAGTAATAGTTGATAGTATAGACGTGGTGTCTAGGCTAGAAGCTATCTTCGTTTGCTTTATTACCCATGGTTGAGGGGTAGGTGGCAGGTGGTGATAGCCTTCTCCGTCCCTAGGTCGTCGATCGCCTTGTTGACCGAAGGAGCTAAGGGCCATGACCCGAATCACTAGGGTCATGGTTTCCATCGATCTAGATGGCTTCTAAGTCAAGGTCCTCATCGTGGATCCCATCCCATAGTGGGTAGAATTGTCCGTGCGTCTTGTTGAGCCATATCTGGATGATAGGCTATGTACCAGCCATCTTTGCCTTAAGCGGTGTTGTCTTGTCCATGTTGCATGGCGTAGGGGTGGTATCTGACCAGACCGAGATGATCAGTGTCCCCTCGGTCCATGTGAGGTCAGTGTGGCATGCCTACTCTTATCAGAGCAGGCAAGTTTGGCTAGGTGTGACCTCTCCCCGTTCCTCCTAGGGGTCATGATGGTGAGGAGATTATGAGTCTTCTGTTCATTATGCGGCTGAGATAGAAGGAAGGGGTTATGGCTGACCCTGGCTTTAGTGTCTAGCTTGGTTCACTTGGCTTAGTTGGGCCTCGGTCGTTCGGGCCTTTGTTAGCTAATTTGTTGTAGTCCATGTGGCTCGCCAACTAGTTAGTGCCTTGAGACACCTCAGGGTTACAAGCCCGATAGTAGCCCCTAAGTGTTTTTGTGATCGTGAAGTGATCATGAAAGCGCTGAGTTGTGTGCATATCGAATGTAGGTTCATAGTCGTGGCTTGTTTGAGCTTCGTCGCTCAACCTTGGCGCGTTCAATGTGGTGGGTGGCTGTTCCATTCGGCCCTATCAAGATGCCCTAACAATGTGGTACGTGATTGCTAAGCCTTGCCATGCCAGTGTGCCATGTTTCAAGGTTCGTGACCTAGGCGGGGCCGAGTCATCTCATCGATGCTGTACCAACCCTGCCTTTGGGAGGGTCTTGGTTTCCCGACCTCATAGGGCATCTAACTTTAGCTATGGCCTCCCATGGTTTGCCACATGGCATGGGGGTTTCACGCTGCTTAGTCCATCCCGGGCCTATAAATGGAGGCCTTTCTACCATTCGAGGCACCATGGCTCTAACTACAAATTGCTCTCTACTTTCCCTACTAAGAGAGTGAGGGAATGGGAGAAGTTCGAGGGTAACCACGCGGTTCCCATTATATGTCCCTTTAGGGGTCATTTGTGGTGGCTGGAGCTGGCGTTGCTCCTCCCAACAACTGGTGCTATAAGGTGACTTGCGAGCAGGAGAGGGCTGGGGAGGTGCTCAGGCCTCTTTCTAGGCTTAGTGGTTTCAGCAGCTTTTGGACCCATTAGTTTTCAGGTCGCTAAAACACTAGTCCCAATGGCCATGATCAGCCTCTCTAGAAAACTATGGGTGCCTCGTCGTTTCCCTCTCATTTTTTGAGCAATGATGATGGTGGTCTTCGAGACTTCTGGCCCTGCCCTCTTCTACGTGTTTTGGACCAGAGGTATGGCAAGGGGGCTCTTGTTGCCCTTTCCATTCATGGCACTTGCCTCTGGGGCATTTTCATGGTATCACCTTTGAGGCGATACCTGGTCTTGACACCTTGCAGAGGGCGTGTCCGCTTCTTTATTCGAAGGTGCCAAGATGGTAGAGATCTCCCTAGGTTGTGGGCTCCCATATGGTGGTAGTGAGCCCTCGAGCCTTGAGGTTGGCGTCACGCCATTGTTTGGGGGTCACCAGAATGGCTGTTTTGGCCTAATGATGCGAGGAATTTTTCCCCGGCCTCTTTCACGTGGTTGCGAGGTTTTCCACGATCGTGCATTGGCTCATAGGTCTTGGACTTTTTTGCTTTTTCCATGTGACCAAGCCATGATCATGCTTTATGCTCCACATTGCTTCATGAGGAAGATTATGCTGTGTTACCCTGGCCATCTGCTTCGTTGATCTCTCCTAGGGAGGTCATAGACCTCTGACGGTTTGTGAGTCTCTAGAGCTGGCCTTAGGTCTAAGACTTGGGACAATGGGAGGAGTTGGTCGAGGCTTAGCCTCGACCTCTTATGGGGTCATGGGGACCCTACTCTAGTTTCCCCAATGTTGTTGCCGACCTCAAGAGGCCATGTTGCCTAGTTACAGGCAGGTTTGATTTTGCCCCACGCGGGGAGAGGAATGTCCATCTAGTCGGAGTGGTGTGCCTCATCAGGGTCGATGGGTATTTCTAGCGGGACCTAATATCCACCCCAATCGTCATGGAGTTAGGCTATGCCTCATTAAGAGACATCCCATAAATTATTAGCCATCAAGCCCGTCGGTCCCCGACTACCTCCGTAGCAGTCAGAGGGCAAGATGCCTCCCCTAGATGGGGTCAACCCAGGCGACTTCGAAGCAGATGATTCAAACATAGAGAGAGATGGTCATGTGGCTCCGCACCGCTAGTTAGAGCCGCAAGGGCCCATCTCCTCCCTATCCCTATCCCATTTGTGGCCTTGAGTCCTTCTAAGGATCAGCCTAAGAGAAGGTTTCCTAAACATGACGCATGGTCGTGGATGTGGTGGGTCGCTCAGCGCATGAATCTGGTGGGCTGTTGGACTCCCCTAGCCACTTCATGTCTTAGCGGAGCCCACTCATGGGCAGTTGTGTGCCATGAAACATGGGCGCGTGAATCAAAAAGTATAGAAAACAAAAAAAATACAATGCTTACTTGGGATTCATTTCCGCACTGGCATCTATCGCTCAGCCTTTTGCCCGGTTGGCTTCCCTGCACTATAGGGTCATAGGAATAGTTAGTAAATGCTGAGGTGAACATATGTGTCTGATATACCTTTGATGACCATTCTTGAGTCTCATGACGCCTGGGAGACTGGACCGCTACATATTTTGTCGCACGGGTTGTGAGTGCGTCTTGGTGTCTGCACCTGTCTTGAATGTCGACCACTATTTTCTCTGCCTTCATCTTCGTGCCATCTATTTATGTCCAAGGGGAGGAGGGTAGCGAATCTCACCCCCTCCCTCTTCTCAGCTTTTGAGTCTCTTTAGGCATCTAATCTACGTGAGAGAGTGGTTGTTTTCTGTGAGTGCCATGGCTCATTGCTTGTTCCAGTGACTTCACCAACGCTGGGAAGGATCTTTCAAGATCAGGTTCTACCATGCCCTGCTAGTGTTCATCCTCCTTGGGTCTTCGAGGAAGTTTTGTGAAGATGGGGAGGAACAATATCATGGGTGGCCTAGGCCACTCAGCTCCCCATGGTTGGTGCACACGTAGCTCCTCAGTCTGAACATCTATGGGGGGCATAAAGGGTGGAAAGGCATCCTACAACTCGCTGTTGTGGGGAGACCTTTTGCCCCACAGATCATGACCTAGGAGCACTCGAGCATCGACTCGGCTGCTCGCAATCGTTAGCTCATCACCAAGCGTTCCTACTTGGCTCCAATGGAAGCAGTGTCAGGGTGGTTCCTCATAGGGCTCCTCTTCCTCAGATGTTAGAGGAAGCTCCATGAGGCGAGTCTCCTCAAGGCTACTTTTGATAGTCCTCTCCTACTCATAGTGTAGATCTGAAGGCTAGGGATGCCCTATGCTGGTTTCTCTGCTTCATGAGATGTCAGTCGCAAGCGGGAAGGGATCCAACGGTTAGTGTAACCTTGGGCTGTGTTGACATCTAGTCTTGTAGTTTGTTCAACCAGATGTCTTTGCCCGTGGCCTAGGAGCTGATGGTCCTGAATGTTTACGATTATAATGTTTAGCGAACACGTAAGCCTTTAAGGCTTCGATTTGTGCGTTGTTCTTTTGATTTTTTTTCTTTGTCATTGTCGTTGTTGGCTGTTTGACTGATTTGCCTCGGTGAGTCTCGGCATGAGAAACTTCACCCAAGTTTTGTGGCTTCTGGGTTATTGATGGTTCCCGCAAATCTCCTCGCCCAGTTGGGCCCATTATTGAGTTGTTGTCGGGTTGTGTTGTGAGTTCACGTTCATGTGCTGCTACGTGCTCCACCGTAGTTGAGGATACTTGGGTCATGGTTTGGTTTGGCATGGCTCCCGCCCCAGGAGAGGTAGCACACTTATCATTTTGCCATTGGTCCTCCCTTGAGAGGAGCAATTGCTGATAACTCGGATGAAGCGACCTCATCATCTTGCTGGTGTTGTCGTCCGAATGCACGCTAAGGTGCTTGGTGTGTGAGCTCATCCCTCATGTCGCCACCTACATTCCTCTTGTCTTGGCTAGAATGTGCTCCGTCTCCTTAGGCCTTGTGTGTGTGGGTGCATGTTCTAGCTTGGGGGCTAGCCCATAGGGCTAAATGTTGCGTGGCCCAAGCATGATCAAAGCGTTGGGGACAGGTTGTAGAACCATTTTGATGCAAGAAGTAGACAAGCAGAAGGTACATGCTTTGTCGTGGAACCGACCAATTTATAAGAGCACAAGTACAAAAACAATCGCCGAAACGATCAAATTCTCGAACTTGAGCCCATATAAACCCGGTAGTCACCCGAAATCTTGAAGGATTTCAAACCAACTTGCATACAACCAAGATCACAGTAATTCAACATAACATATCGTACGTTACAACATTTCACATACGTTCGCAAATAGGTTACATCATCACAGAGTCATTGTTATTACAAAACAAGTCTTGTAAACATGCGGAAGCAAATAGTTTAACTCACACACTGAGTTCAAATACACATACTGGTTTGCTGATCACAGACCGCAAAAGCATTCAGATAAGAGAAAGGAGATCATGCCCATGATCTAGTCCTCATCACCCGCCGGGTGGAGACAATACTTGCAGAATCCCTGATATAGAAGGTCATCTGCAACAAGAGGGAATAAACCCTGAGTACGGGAATGTACTCAGCTAGACTTACCCATCGAAAACCAAACAAATGACACCAAGGATTATGCATAGCTTAATGTAGTGGAGCTGGCTGACACTTTCTTTTTGCAGAAAAGCATAAGTAATAATGATCAACTCTTAACCTGAACTAGCAGTAACTTTTTAGCCATTAACCTGTCATCTATATTAGCACCTGTACTAAGCAATCATTTTATTAGGGTGCAAACATTAATAACCATATCAGGTATTCATTGTGGCAACCTTATCATTATCCATTTAACCATATCGTTAAGTTAATTGAATCTACGTTGCCGCTGCTCAGTCAAGTTCTCACTATCCGGGAGAGACGACGATTCGAATCGATTCCTATCCAGCTGGAGGGGTATTCCTAAACACAAACCCTGCTTCCCCCGTCAGGGTCGCAACAAGTCACCTTTGGTACAATTCAGGAGTCGTGGGTCCGAACAGATCGGCATTCTCAGAGAACCACTCTGCCAAGGTTGTTCGGGACTCTAACCCGCCTTGGACTTATGCCAATGGCTCTCCGCACATCCTTACTACCTCCAGAGTGCCGCCACTACTCGCGTTCCTGGCCTAAATCGAGCTACTAGGCTTCGTGGTCGGAACGACTTATCCGGCCAGCTAAGTGTTAGGCTGCGTTCAACATGACATGAGGACGTACAGCATATTGGTCCTTAAACAACTCAGACGGAGTCACTATGTTCAAACCTACACAAGACCCCGCCCGGTCTTAATTCATTATTCACATGGTTCTTTTCCACGATAGCAAATATAGCCAACCGTGATCCACCTCATTCTAAAGCTCGCAGGTGATAGGAAATCACCTGACTTCTACCGCACTAAGCATGGCTAAGCATTTAACCCGTCCTGGACTTAAATAGGATTCCAGTGCGATATCTGGACAAGGAAGGATATATAATGCAGCAATTGGTTCCAACCAATTCCTATACTTAATGCATCATCAACAATAAAAGATACTCAATGTATTTGTGAAAACATAGGAGGCTTAATATGCTCCGGGGCTTGCCTTTTAGGAACGAGGAAGGCTGGTGGTCAGGGCACTCGGGCAATTCCTCCGCGGCGACTGCTTCGTCGGCTTCCTGCACCTCGGGTTCCTCCTCCTGGTTGGCTCCCTCGAACTCCAGCAACATCACTCCCTCCGGCACACCTATTGCATGAATGCGCAAGATAAATATCATGGATGCACATGAACGAATGTCGGGGATGCTCGGGGAATGCACATGTTCGCTGTAGTTTGCATATTCCAACTTAAGCCCTATTCAAATCACTTTCACTTACCACGTTTATACAACCTAAGGTATAATTGCTCATCTTCCGTTAATGACCTAGCACCTGCACCTAAGCATATTCTCAAGTTAGGCTAACCCCTAAACAATCAATGAGAACATTGCAACCACATACACTCAAGCAATTGTATTTCAGCAAAATAAATACTATGTAGCGGTGCAGTAAACTAGCCATAACTGTAGATTTATAAATCCAAATGATATGCAACAAGACAATCTGAAAAACTTATAAAATTGTCTACAATACATTTTCAGACCTCAAAGCATGATTCAAACCTTTACTAGGTCGAACTCATCGATCAACAAAGGTCTATCCTCACAAGGCAGAGAATAAGCAAAAACTACAACCTAACTTTAAACAGCTGTAGTTTCTAAACTACTAGGCCAAATGCCCTCAAATTTTGACAGGACCTAGCTACCTAATTTATCTACAACTCTTGTATTCTTCACATTCATAGAAAACCAAAATATCATGGGGAACTTTCCAAAGTCCCCAGATCTGTCCAGAGGGACATGATGCAAACAAATAATTATTAACTTATGATATAAACACTTAATTGGACAAAACCAACTTTACTGACATATGACACATATCACAAGAACACCATAAAGTAGGGTGTCCATCACCAAAACATTTCTTTTAATACATTTCTTAATTTATTTAATTAATTAGGGGAAATAGTAAACATATATGAAAACTGCCCCATTAATTCTACAAAAATTACAGTAGACACTACATACCCTAAGTAGACTACCATAAAAATTTCACATCATTTGAGTAAGTATAACAACCTACACAAAAATGGTAAGGCAGAATGGCTTAAAATGGCATAATTAGGAAACCCTAGTGAAAAGTGTCAAGCAACAGATTTCATATTTTTCCTAGCATCTATAAGGTACCAAGATACTACCTACCAAGTTTCATGGTCATAGGATTCATAGATAATTTACAAAAATTCATCCAAGTATCTACCAATGATAAAAAGAAAATCTATAACTCAAAAACTACACATGCAATGACTCTCAAATTTTAACCAGAGCTTCTACTAAGGAAGACTAGCTTACCCACAAAATTTCACAATTTTTAGATCAAGGAAACTCAAGATATGATTTAAACAAGTTTGCATGCACTCAAAAACACTTTTCAAGTTCTTATTTAATTCATCAAAAATTTCTAAAACATGTGCTCATATAATATTTTTGTTAAATACTAGACATGACTAGGAACTTCACAAAATTGGAACCATATCCTTTGGATCTACCAAACTTGAGTTACATATTTTTGAATCTATACACCAAACTATGAAAAACAGTTAAACAAAACAAATAAGGAAACCATTTCACTGATGTTGGGCCGGCCCGAGGAAACAGCGGCCCAAGAACACGCGCTGGCACGGCCCAGACAACGGCGCGGCCCACGCTGGGCTCCCGCCTCAGCCGCGGCGCTGACAAGAGGGACCCGCGCGTCAGCGAGACGGAAACAGAGGAGGCGCACGCGACGGCGCGGCACACGGCGAGGCTTGCCGACGGCGGCTCCTCCGGCGAATTCAACGGCACCGGTGTGCTCCCCAAGTTCCCCCGCATGGATTGACCCCCTAAGCCTAGACCCTAGCAGCCCCAAAGCATGCTGGCCATGGCGCACGGCGGCCCTGCCATGGCACACGGCGGTGCGCGGCCGTGTTCTGGCATGATCGGACCGGCTTGGTCGGTAAGGTCTTCACAGGAGCTGCTACAAGCGATGGGGAAGACGAGACGAGGGCCAGGGATGGAGGAATGGTGCGGTGGTGCGCTGGCCACGGTGAGCGCCATCTCCGACGATGCTCAGCCATGGCGGCGATGGTGGAAACAGTCACAGCGACTTTACCTAAGCTCGAGTGGCTCGGCTACATGGTGGAGGACGGAGAGGAGAACACGGCGGAGCTCTAGACGAGCTAGCCGATGCGTTTTTGCGGTGGTGCGAGAGCTAGGCGATGGCGAAGCAGGGGCGGCAATGGCGGAGTGGCTGCTTGCTTGGCGCAGCGCGCGGTGGAGGCGAAGAAAGGCAAACTGGAGCGGGTGAGTGCATCGGGCAGGCGCGGGGTGGCTTCAAGACGCGGCTGGCCGTGCCAGGGCGTCCACGGCGCGTGGCCAGCGTGCTCAGGCGAGCGGCGACGCGCGGCACCCACGCGTTGGGTGTTTTCTGAAATGGAGGTCACTGTAGCTTCGATTCAGTCGACTTGAACCGCCTGACAGCAAGTATTCGACGATGATTTGCTCCTAATCCGTTGTTTATCAGCGAAAACAGTCAAGATACAAATTGTAGCCCTAAGTACCAGCTACATTTTATGTTAAATGACCAAGACCTAATTCTCAATGGATCATGAGTAAAATCATCCCCAAAGTCGAGCCAATGAAACTGAAAACTGGTTTTAGACTTAGAAATTTTTCTAAGTGTTGAATCCAACCTCAAATCTAACTTGTGGGTCCTTTTGGAGCATGTTGTGCACTTTTTCATGACTTGGCTTCTAAACAAAGTTTGTTTCTTATTAAATTTGCTATAACTTTGTTTTAGGTTGCTCAGACATGCAAACATCCTAAGCTACACTTTTTAAACAGTCAAACACAGGAGCTCTAGGGGTCCAAATTGGTCAACCATGACTTGGAAACCTAATTAGGCAAAATGATCAACATGAACAATGTTCCAAAAGACATTCTATGTGTAACTAAGTTACTTACAAGCATTTCTAGCCACACCATGCATTGGTCACACAAGAATCAATCAAGGTATGTACTGAAACAATGAAAAACATAAGAAATGTTGCAAATGTTTCATAGTCATGTTTCACATGTTGCATGATCTTGTTGCATAGTATTAACTAATCTTGTTTCACTAAGTGAGTGGCACATGTTGCACTCAAGTGTTGCACACTTTACATTTCATAAAAGAGACAACACACATGAAATATACAACATGTTGCAATGTTTCAAAATCATGTTTCATGTGATATAAGTTCACGAAGGGATGCATGATGCTCATGTTCATGAAATGCAGTGCAAATGTGGAAGCTACACACCAGGGGTGTTACAGCCCTCCCCCCTTATAAAAATCTCATCCTGAGATTTGAAAAGTGTACCATTGTTGATAGAATTCCTTATAACCATCCCTCAAATAATCTTCCCTTTCCCACGTTGCATCGCGTTCACTACCCTGATTGCTCCACATGACTTTGTAGAACTTTACTACCTGACTCCAAGTCACTCGCTCACGAGTGTCAATCACTCGAACCGGCTTTTCTTCAAAGGTCAAATCTGATTTTAACTCGATATCCCCCAATGGAACTCTCTCTTCAGGGACGCGAAGACATTTCTTCAATTGGGATACATGAAAGACATTGAAGATAGCACTCATCTCAGGAGGTAATTGAATCTTGTATGCCACTTTACCACTTTGTCCAATGATTTCAAATGGACCAACGTATCTCGGTGCAAGCTTTTGCTTCACACCAAAGCGTTGGACACTTTTCATAGGTGAGACTTTCAGATATACGAAGTCTCCAACTTCGAACTCAATAGGTTTCCTACGTCGATCAGCATAACTTTTCTGCCTAGCTTGAGCTGTGGCCATGTGGGTTTGGATAGTACGGACTTGTTCTTCAGCTTCTTGAATGAAATCAATTCCATAATATCTCCTTTCACTGGCTTCTACCCAGTTCAACGGGGTTCTACACTTCCGGCCATACAAAGCTTCAAACGGTGCCATCTTTATGCTCTCTTGATAACTATTATTGTACGAGAATTTAGCTAGGGGTAACCATTTTTACCATGAGCCCTTAGCCAAGATGACACAAGCTCTTAACATATCTTCTAAGATTTGATTCACCCGTTTAGTTTGCCCATTGGTTTGCGGATGATAGGCAGAACTTCTTACGAGCTTAGTCCCTAATAATCCGTGTAAGTGCTCCCAAAAGCGAGCAGTGAACTATGGTCCTCTATCTGAGACAATAGTACGAGGGATCCCATGAAGTCGGACTATTTGGTTGAAGTACAACTCCGCATAGTCGGTTGGACGAAAGTTTATGTGGACCGGAATGAAGTGTGCCGACTTGGTCAGTCGGTCCACAATTACCTAAATTGAGTTAAAATTCCTCTGAGTGGTAGGGAGTCCAACTATAAAATCCATACTTATCTCTTCCCATTTCCAACCTAGAATAGAGAGTGGCTAAAGTAATCCAGCTTTCATGTGTACCACATTGGTCATGCAAGAAAGATTGATGTCCCTGGGTAACTGTACTAGAAAACCCTCCTGATTGCTAGGATCTCTGAGCATAACTACCTTAGTCGATGTATCGATAAGCACTCCATGACGACTCATCCAGTTCATTCCCAATATCACATCGATACCTAGCCCCGGTAAAATTACCAGATCAACCTAATAACTTCGCCCCTCTATCACAAATTGTACATCCCCAACTACTAGCTTGGTTGGGATAATACCACTGGCAGCCCTTATACAATAACCCTCACCCTCAACAGTATATGTTTTCTGCATAAACTTGGATGCAAATGATGGACTAATGAAGGAATGTGAAGCACCTGAATCAAATAGTACAACTGCGGGGTGTTGGTCAATCAGAAACTTACCGGCAGTCACTACCTCTCCTGAAGGAATCTCAGTAATATCAGTGTGGTTCACTTGTCCTTGATGGCCACCCTGGTAATTATTCTTCTTAGGGTAAGGGCATTCCCTTGCCCAGTGGCCTATCTTGTTGCAATTCTAGCATGGCATGTTGCTTGGTGGAGCCCTGGAACTACCTTGACTGGTAGTGCCCTTGGGAAGAGCAACTGTAAATGCCTTGCGAAACCCAGTCTTGGCGGGATTCTTTTTCTGCGGTGGGTGAAACTTGGCGGCTAACGCTGGAGGACAGAATGAAGTCCTTTGTGCGACGGGAGCCTTAGATTGTGAGGCACCTGCCTCATAGGCCCTCTTATGACTTTTCGAAGCCGCATATATAGCATTGTTGTTCTCTTGCGATAAAGCATCACTCACAAACTCATTAAAATGAGCGCACTTGCAATTTCCCATGGTCTTCATCAGTTTGGGGCTAAGTCCCCGCTTGAAGCTTGCAATCTTCTTGGCATCTGTGTCCACAAACTCGGTAGCATACCTTGCAAGGTTGTTGAAAGCTTGCAGGTATTCGTTCAGGCTCTTGCTTCCCTGAGTCAGCTTCATGAACTCTGTATGTTTGATCGCCATAAGACCCGGAGGAATGTAATTTCCCCTGAAAGCAGACTTGAACTGATCCCAAGTGATTTGGGCATTAGCAGGCATAGTGGACCGATGATGACTCCACCAGATGCCAGCAGGCCCATGAAGTTGGTGCGATGTGTACTCAGTTTTTAGCACCTCAGTCAAGCAGAGCAGATGGAACTTCTGCTCGAGAGTATTCAACCACTCATCAGCTTGTAGAGGCTCCTCAGCCTCCTTGAAGATTGGGGGTTTCGTGTCAAGGAAATCCTTGAAATCACTATATTGATTTGGATCCGGTTCTTGGTGTGGACCACGGCCATCACGATTCGCAATCGTACGGAGGGCCTCGGCCATAGTGCGCTGTCCTTCCGCAAGCATTGCTATAAGTTCCATGGGTGTGGGTGGTGGTGGCGGAAGATCATCATCATCACTCACACCGGTGGAACGAGTACGAGGCATCTGCACAATGCGCAACCAGTAATTATTGATGATGTCAGCACATTGGAGAGGAACAACATAATCATGCCAAACTGTATTTACTGACAAGAATGAAAACCTCATACAATAAACAGAGGCAATAATTCATTCTCCAATCACCACATCATCAAGTAGATTACTAGCGCTATACGCAGTGCATTCCAACATGACAAGTTTTAAACTTCACCAACATTACGCATCCCAAAGGGAGCGAATTAAAATACATTACCAGTATGACTGCAAAAGCTTAATTCGTGAGACTTGCTAACGAACCACTCGTCGAAGTGATTACTGTCCACATTGGAGACACCTTGGACTTCTTCTGGGTATTCCTCTCCTTCTAACTTCTTGCCGAGAGATTTCACTTTATACTTGGGATAAGCAATTATAAGGGAGGGAGTAATGCAATATGAATGTCATGAGTGAATATGATGCATGCCCATTCCGTACGTCCTCACAAACCTAAGAAAATTTAAGCTTTAGCGGAATATACGGTGGCATACATACGTTCTCTCAATTAGCGGTAACTAGTCGATCTACATGGTGCGTTGTTAGCGTACCTGCAGAAAAACTTCATTGCAGCCCAACCCAACAAGATATAATGCTAATTACACAAGCAGTACTAAGATACTTTCCATATATACATCCCCCGATATATATACTTCGGCATCCAAACTACCCGAGAAATGTACCCACAATTAAGTACTTTAATATACATGTATGCAACATGTAAATACTCCAGTAACCACAACTAGCTCTCCCCTAGACCGACGGTTGGACGGTCATGCTCTCACAACTCACTCTTACCTTAGCGTAGAGGCAATTGATCCATACATTACCATTCAAACGAATGGTATCCATGCAATATCACGCCGCATGGACGACGAAATAGAGACAATCAATTCCCCCAAGTTAGTAATTATATATAAGCCACTTAGAAGTCCTTAAGTGGGCTATAAGGGATGTGATCACCAGTATACCATAAAATTTTTGATTTTTGAACACTTATATATAACTATAAGTTTCGAAAACCATTTTAACAACAAAAGCTTTTTGTTTTAAATAGCCGTAAGACATGTTTAATGTTGAATCTAGCTCTGATACCAGCTGTCGCGGAACCGACCAATTTATAAGAGCACAAGTACAAAAACAATCGCCGAAATGATCAAATTCTTGAACTTGAGCCCATATAAACCCGGTAGTCACCTGAAATCTCGAAGGATTTCAAACCAACTTGCATACAACCAAGATCACAGTAATTCAACATAACATATCGTATGTTACAACATTTCGCATACGTTCGCAAATAGGTTACATCATCACAGAGTCATTGTTATTACAAAATAAGTCTTGTAAACATGCGGAAGCAAATAGTTTAACTCACACACCGAGTTCAAATACACATACTGGTTTGCTGATCACAGACCGCAAAAGCATTCAGATAAGAGAAAGGAGATCATGCCCATGATCTAGTCCTCATCACCCGCCGGGTGGAGACAATACTTGCAGAATCCCTGATATAGAAGGTCATCTGCAACAAGAGGGAATAAACCCTGAGTACGGGAATGTACTCAGCTAGACTTACCCATCGAAAACCAAACAAATGACACCAAGGATTATGCATAGCTTAATGTAGTGGAGCTGGCTGACACTTTCTTTTTGCAGAAAAGCATAAGTAATAATGATCAACTCTTAACCTGAACTAGCAGTAACTTTTTAGCCATTAACCTGTCATCTATATTAGCACCTGTACTAAGCAATCATTTTATTAGGGTGCAAACATTAATAACCATATCAGGTATTCATTGTGGCAACCTTATCATCATCCATTTAACCATATCATTAAGTTAATTGAATCTACGTTGCCGCTGCTCAGTCAAGTTCTCACTATCCGGGAGAGACGACGATTCGAATCGATTCCTATCCAGCTGGAGGGGTATTCCTAAACACAAACCCGGCTTCCCCCGTCAGGGTCGCAACAAGTCACCTTTGGTACAATTCAGGAGTCGCGGGTCCGAACAGATCGGCATTCTCAGAGAACCACTCTGCCAAGGTTGTTCGAGACTCTAACCCGCCTTGGACTTATGCCAGTGGCTCTCCGCACATCCTTACTACCTCTAGAGTGCCGCCACTGCTCGCGTTCCCGGCCTGAATCGAGCTACTAGGCTTCATGGTCGGAACGACTTATCCGGCCAGCTAAGTGTTAGGCTACGTTCAACATGACATGAGGACGTACAGCGTATCGGTCCTTAAACGACTCAGACGGAGTCACTATGTTCAAACCTACACAAGACCCCGCCCGGTCTTAATTCATTATTCACATGGTTCTTTTCCACGATAGCAAATATAGCCAACCGTGATCCACCTCATCCTAAAGCTCGCAGGTGATAGGAAATCACCTGACTTCTACCGCACTAAGCATGGCTAAGCATTTAACCCGTCCTGGACTTAAATAGGATTCCAGTGCGATATCTGGACAAGGAAGGATATATAATGCAGCAATTGGTTCCAACCAATTCCTATACTTAATGCATCATCAACAATAAAAGATACTCAATGTATTTGTGAAAACATAGGAGGCTTTATATGCTCTGGGGCTTGCCTTTCAGGAATGAGGAAGGCTGGTGGTCAGGGCACTCGGGCAATTCCTCCGCGGCGACTGCTTCGTCGGCTTCCTGCACCTCGGGTTCCTCCTCCTGGTTGGCTCCCTCGAACTCCAGCAACATCACTCTCTCCGGCACACCTATTGCATGAATGCGCAAGATAAATATCATGGATGCACATGAACGAATGTCGGGGATGCTCGGGGAATGCACATGTTCGCTGTAGTTTGCATATTCCAACTTAAGCCCTATTCAAATCACTTTCACTTACCACGTTTATACAACCTAAGGTATAATTGCTCATCTTCCGTTAATGACCTAGAACCTGCACCTAAGCATATTCTCAAGTTAGGCTAACCCCTAAACAATCAATGAGAACATTGCAACCACATACACTCAAGCAATTGTATTTCAGCAAAATGAATACTATGTAGCGGTGCAGTAAACTAGCCATAACTGGAGATTTCTAAATCCAAATGATATGCAACAAGACAATCTGGAAAACTTATAAAATTGTCTACAATACATTTTCAGACCTCAAAGCATGATTCAAACCTTTACCAGGTCGAACTCATCGATCAACAAAGGTCTATCCTCACAAGGCAGAGAATAAGCAAAAACTGCAACCTAAGTTTAAACAGCTGTAGTTTCTAAACTACTGGGCCAAATGCCCTCAAATTTTGATAGGAGCTAGCTACCTAATTTATCTACAACTCTTGTATTCATCACATTCACAGAAAACCAAAATATCATGGAGAACTTTCCAAAGTCCCCAGATCTGTCCAGAGGGACATGATGCAAACAAATAATTATTAACTTATGATATAAACACTTAATTGGACAAAACCAACTTTACTGACATATGACACATATCACAAGAACACCAGAAAGTAGGGTGTCCATCACCAAAACATTTCTTTTAATACATTTCTTATTTTATTTAATTAATTAGGGGAAATAGTAAACATATATGAAAACTGCCCCATTAATTCTACAAAAATTACAGTAGACACTACATACCCTAAGTAGACTACCATAAAAATTTCACACCATTTGAGTAAGTATAACAACCTACACAAAAATGGTAAGGCAGAATGGCTTAAAATGGCATAATTAGGAAACCCTAGTGAAAAGTGTCAAGCAATAGATTTCATATTTTTCCTAGCATCTATAAGGTACCAAGATACTACCTACCAAGTTTCATCGCCATAGGATTCATAGATAATTTACAAAAATTCATCCAAGTATCTACCAACGATAAAAAGAAAATCTATAACTCAAAAAATACAAATGCAATGACTCTCAAATTTTAACCAGAGCTTCTACTAAGGAAGACTAGCTTACCCACAAAATTTCACAATTTTTGGATCAAGGAAACTCAAGATATGATTTAAACAAGTTTGCATGCACTCAAAAACACTTTTCAAGTTCTTATTTAATTCATCAAAAATTTCTAAAACATGTGCTCATATAATATTTTTGTTAAATACTAGACATGACTAGGAACTTCACAAAATTGGAACCATATCCTTTGGATCTACCAAACTTGAGTTACATATTTTTGAATCTATACACCAAACTGTGAAAAATAGTTAAACAAAACAAATAAGGAAACCATTTCACTGATGTTGGGCTGGCCCGAGGAAACGGCAGCCCAAGAACATGCGCTGGCGTGGCCCAGACAATGGCGCGGCCCACGCTGGGCTCCCGCCTCAGCCGCGGCGCTGACAAGAGGGACCCGCGCGTCAGCGAGACGGAAACAGAGGAGGCGCACGCGACGGCGCGGCACACGGCGAGGCTTGCCGACGGCGGCTCCTCCGGCGAATTCAACGGCACCGGCGTGCTCCCCAAGTTCCCCCGCATGGATTGACCCCCTAAGCCTAGACCCTAGCAGCCCCAAAGCACGCCGGCCATGGCGCATGGCGGCCCTGCCGTGGCACACGGCGGTGCGCGGCCGCGTTCCGGCATGACCGGACCGGCTTGGTCGGTAAGGTCTTCACAGGAGCTGCTACAAGCGATGGGGAAGATGAGACGAGGGCCAAGGATGGAGGAATGGTGCGGTGGTGCACTGGCCACGGTGAGCGCCATCTCCGGCGATGCTCAGCCATGGCGGCGATGGTGCAAACGGTCATAACGAATTTACCTAAGCTCGAGTGGCTCGGCTACACGGTGGAGGACGGAGAGGAGAACACGGCGGAGCTCCAGACGAGCTGGCCAACACGTTTTTGCGGTGGTGCAAGAGCTAGGTGATGGCGAAGCAGGGGCGGTGATGGCGGAGCGGCTGCTTGCTTGGCGCAGCGCGCGGTGGAGGCGAAGAAAGGCGAACTGGAGCGGGTGAGTGCATCGGGCAGGCACGGGGTGGCTTCAAGACGTGGCCGGCCATGCCAGGGCATCCACGGCGCGTGGCCAGCATGCTTAGGTGAGCAGCGATGCATGGCACCCATGCGTCGGGCGTTTTCTGAAACGGAGGTCACTATAGCTTCGATTCAGTCGACTTGAACCGCCTGACAGCGAGTATTCGACGATGATTTGCTCCTAATCCGTTGTTTATCAGCGAAACAGTCAAGATACAAATTGTAGCCCTAAGTACCAGCTACATTTTATGTTAAATGACCAAGACCTAATTCTCAATGGATCATGAGTAAAATCATCCCCAAAGTCGAGCCAATGAAACTGAAAATTGGTTTTAGACTTAGAAATTTTTCTAAGTGTTGAATCCAACCTCAAATCTAACTTGTGGGTCCTTTTGGAGCATGTTGTGCACTTTTTCATGACTTGGCTTCTAAACAAAGTTTGTTCCTTATTAAATTTGCTACAACTTTCTTTTAGGTTGCTCAGACATGCAAACATCCTAAGCTACACTTTTTAAACAGTCAAACACAGGAGCTCTAGGGGTCCAAATTGGTCAACCATGACTTGGAAACCTAATTAGGCAAAATGATCAACATGAACAATGTTCCAAAAGACATTCTATGTGTAACTAAGTTACTTACAAGCATTTCTAGCCACACCATGCATTGGTCACACAAGAATCAATCAAGGTATGTACTGAAACAATGAAAAACATAAGAAATGTTGCAAATGTTTCATAGTCATGTTTCACATGTTGCATGATCTTGTTGTATAGTATTAACTAATCTTGTTTCACTAAGTGAGTGGCACATGTTGCACTCAAGTGTTGCACACTTTACATTTCATAAAAGAGACAACACACATGAAATATACAACATGTTGCAATGTTTCGAAATCATGTTTCATGTGATATAAGTTCACGAAGGGATGCATGATGCTCATGTTCATGAAATGCAGTGCAAATGTGGAAGCTACACACCAGGGGTGTTACATGCTTCATCTTTCCCCGTCTGCCTATTCGGGTGGAATGATGTTCTATTTCCTTTCACTCCCGCGTGCGAGTGCCCGACTTCACCCTGGAGCTAGTCCATGAGGTTTGGTCTAAATGGCGCCTTGGTGTGTTTAAGAGATCAGGAATCAGTTCACCGATCTATCCTATCGTGAGCATGGATGAAGACGTTCAAAACAATTCCTTTGTCCATGGATAGATGGTGTTCAGGCTTTACACATATATGATGCGCTTGGCGTGTTCGTTTGTCATTTTGCCATACTTTTGCTTACTTTTCATCTGAATTAGAATGTGCTTCATCCCCTTAGTCTTGTGCTCGTGAATGCATATTTTAGCCTAGGGGGATGAAATGTGCTCGATCCATTGGAGCAACAGGACGTCAAAGGGTAGGTCACAGATCCAGCGCGATGTGGAAAGAAAGCGATAAGACAACGAACACTCTTCTTTTCCTTCATTCCCTTTATCTTGAGTGTATGAGTTCCCCGTTTCCTTTCAATCTTGTGCATAGGTGCCTAGCCTTGCCTCAGAGCTGGTCCATGAGGTCTGGCTAGGGCAACCTTGGCACGAGCGAGAGATTAGGACGCGGGTCACTGGCTTGTCGTGACATAGGGAGCGATCAGTAGAGACTCAAAAATGGGTCGCTGGGATGATGATACATAGTGCTACACCATGGATCACATGCATGTGTCTATGTGCAACCGCCATGAGTGAGTCGCATCCAGCTGCTTGTGCAGGTCGGATCGATTTACTCAAGGGTCCATGCGATACTAGGATTTGATGTGTGAATGCTATGGTCCTTGGTTCACTCTATGTGTTGGCCCTGGTCGTAGCTCTCTAGTGCATATGGGTGAGCCTACATGTGTATATAGATGTGCTTGAGTAGAGCGACTAAAGTCAAGGCTGATATAACTGACCGATATGTCGGAGTCCATTGCGGATCTGGCTATCGTTGTGTAGGGGGGCAATCCCCCGAGCTCTTGTTCATGGCAAAGTCGTTGCAATCTCTAGGTTGCAAGCTGATGAGGATGTTTCTTTAGTGCTTGGAATGGCTACAGCTTGCACGGATCGACCTCTTAGATGACTTTGGGTCGATCTCTGTCAGCCCGACATCCTCGTCGAGCTCGCGAGCACCCGAGGGTGACTTCCTCAAGTTTGGCTCACTGTAGCTTCTGACCGGGGAGGCTCTTGTGTTTTGGTGCTTGAGCCTTCAGGGCACGATGGCATCATGGTCATCGCATTCCCACCTCTGGGTGCGGTTGTTGCTCTTGACGAAGAGCTAGTGTGACCTATCACCATGGAAGTGGGTTCTGAGGGCCACGTGGTTTGGTTCGCTCAACGTGGCACGTGGTGCGCTCAAGGAGCCCGCTTCCTTAGATGCATGTGCCTCCGAATGAAGGCTGATAGTTCATTGAAATGTGGTGAGTGGCTCATCTGTCGTGCAGGACCTAGTCCTAGCTTCGGGCTTAGCCTTGCATGGCGTGGCACCGGGTAGCCACCTAATTGATAGCGATGACACCATGTGGCAGTGGATGATTTCGTCATTCACGCATGCCCTAACACGCTTCGCTCTATTGGTTGTGGAGGCATTACCCGGGGCATAGTTCTACCGCCAAACCTAGGTTTCCCATGTGGTTGACCTAGACAGGGTAGAAGCTAGTGATAGGTGCTGACCCATTAGTATGGATAACCTCGTGGTTCCCCAAAAGGATGTGGCCGGTTGAGGCCATTCCCTGGGCGAGTTTGTCATGAGCCATGAACCTCTAGCTTCCTAGGTGGAAGACTTGGCCATGGTCGGTGACAAGAGAGGGTACTGGCCCCCCTATGTAGGTGAACTCTGTGATGCCGCCATCGAGGGCAGTTCAGAGAGTGTGTCCACTGTGGGCCACAAGACCTAGATCTCCATGGTGGAGGTTTGGGCTGTGGCCATAGGTGGACATGGGCGCTGGACCTTTGACACCGGTGAACTCATAGTTTTTGCGGTGGATGTGGCCACCATGGGCCATTCTGCCCGCAAGTCACCAACGGTGCGAAAAGCCATCGCTTCCTGCTCAACAATTGAGAGTACACGACTGTCTCCTACCTGGGCACCAACTGTCAGTGTTTTGTAAATCAGGCTAGTAAATTTATATGATTATCGCACTGCTCTAGGAAGACAATGGTAGCATCCAAAAGACATGAGGATTTATACTAGTTTAGGCCAAAGCCCTACATCCTGTCTCAGAGATAATCAAGTGCGTGTTCCTCACTTGAATGCTCTAAAGTTCTTATAATGGGGGTGCAATAATGGTGGAAGAGGTTGGAGAGCTAGAGCTAGGAGATGGACCGCCTGAAGAGAAGTTCTAGAAACCCTACTACGATGGAGAATGAGTGAAATGGTAGAGGATGTCTGAAGATGGTGCCCTGGCTGCCCTTATATAGAGTTTGGGGCTAGGGCACATACAAAGAAGGAGGTTCTCCCGACTGAAGGGTTGTGAGAATGAGGGAAGTCCTAACTAACTTGGCTTGCAAGCTACATCGTCTTGTGGAGCATGTCTGGACATGGTTGTTGTCATGATCTTGTGGCCACACCGTGGCATGGTGTGGCGTGGTACTACTGTGCCGGCCATGGTGGCACTGTAGCACGGTGGTGGTTCGCCAGTAGTCCTATGCAACGTGGTCTCTGCCATGGTCTTCGTCATTGCCTCCTGGTTTCCTAGAGCGTCATATGGGAGTTGGTAGCCATCCTCAGGTCGTCGGTCGCCTTGTTGATCGGAGGAGCTGAGGGCCATGACCTCGATCGTTGGGATCATGGCTTCCACCAGTCCGGATGGCTTCTAAGTCAAGGCCCTCATTGTGGATCATATCCCGTAGTGGGTAGAATCGTATAGGTGTCTTATCGGGCCATATCTGGATGATGGGCTCTGTACCAGCCATCTTCGCCTTAAGCGGTGTTGTCTTGTCCGTGCTGCGTGGCGCAGGGGTGGCGTCTGATCAGACCGAGGTGACCGCTGTCCCCTCGGTCCATGCGGGGTCATTGTGCGTGCCTACTCTTATCAGAGCATGCAAGTTTGGCTAGGTGTGACCTCTCCTCGTTCCTCCTAGGGGTCGTGACAGTGAGGAGATCATGAATCTTCTGTTCGTTATGCGGCTGAGACAGAAGGAAGGGGTTGTGGTTGACCCTGGGCTTGGCGTCTGGCTTGGTTCGCTCAGCTCAGCTGGGCCTCGGTCGTTCGGCCCTTTGTTAGCTGATTTATTATGGGCCATGTGGCCCGCCAACTAGTCGGTGCGTTGAGACACCCCGAGGTTACAACCTTGACACCTAACATGGCTGTTTTTTTAATGACGCGGATCATTTTCGCCAGCTGAAACATACTTATCATACTTGATCTAAAAGCTTATATGATTTTTTTTAAATACAATAATCTAACATGTTATTATAGAAAACTGTATAGCCATAGAAACATAATAAATCATGAGAAAATGTGTAAGAAGGACTAACTTATCATTCTATCTCCTCCATACTTAATAAAATATTCTATGAGTTAGCTCTTATAACACTGTTGGACCTGCCCGTAGATATCTCTTGGTCTTAGGGGGTGTTTGGTTTCCTGGACTAAATTTTAGTCCATGTCACATCGGACGTTCGGATGCTATTTAGGAGAACTAAATATGAGTTAATTATAAAACTAATTACACAGATGGAGACTAATTTACAAGACGAATTTATTAAGCCTAATTAATCCGCCATTAGCACATATTTACTGTAGCACAGCATTGTCAAATCATGGACTAATTAGGCTTAAAAAATTCGTCTCGTAAATTAGTCACAATCTGTGCAATTAGTTATTTTTTTCTTCTATATTTAATACTTTATGCATGTGTCCAAACATCCGATGGGACAGGGACTAAAATTTTCCTGCAGTAACCAAACACCCCCATGATTTGGCTTGCTGGCCCGCTGGGTGAGCCTTGCTAGTTCAGCTTTTAATCATCCTTTCATAGCCAAAATTGTGTAAGCTTATTGTTTTTCCTTTAAAAGAACTCCTGGTAACTGAAATGAAATGATGAAGTCATACATGGAAAATATAGCAGCATCTTACTATTACGAAATTGGAGGTTTAAAATGATGCTCCAAGTTAATGGCCATGAGAGATGGACGCAAAATAAAAAGATAAATTCTACAAATTTATAAAACTAAGATCTTACATCAATTTGGTAGACTCTAAAATAATACATCACATATCAATTCTATTTCCTAGCAAATTATTCACCTCCCCCGTTATTAAAAAAACAATGTAATGTAACCCATAAATTTACATTTAAATTACTCACATATGTTATTATGAAAACATAATTTAAAGTAATAGCTAAATAAAATGTAATCTAAAAATATATTTTGCGTTCTCATTCATGACTTCTTCTGAAGAGGCAAAGATGAGCTGCATCCAGATTTTCAAGCCGTGTGATACTAGGGTTGTTTGAATCAGTGCTATTACAATTTTCGCGGATTGAAGAAACACCACTACAACTCACCTGTTAAGAGATGAGGCATTATAATTCTGCATTATAATTTTGTTGCTCTATGAAATATGCCACTATATACGCTCCAAACATAGTTAGGTCCATTTGCAGACCAATGTATTTCCGTATTACCCATAATGCCCCTCTACTTCCACTCTCTCCCTATTACTAAGGGGGTGTTTGGTTGCCCCTCCTAAATTTTAGTCGCTGTCCCATCAGATATTTGGACACATGCATGGAGTATTAAATATAGACTAATTACGAAATTAATTACATAGTTTGTGACTAATTTGCGAGACGAATCTTTTGGGCCTAATTAGTCCATGATTTGACAATGGTTTGCTACAGTAAACATATGCTAATGATGGATTAATTAGGCTTAAAAATTCATCTCGTGGAGTACTGACGGATTATGTAATTTATTTTTTTATTAGTATCTGAACCCCCCATGCAATATCCTCCTGACACACCTCCTAAATTTTAGTAGCTGGATCCAAACACCCACTAACTCGTGGGCACCCGAGATCATCTTCCTTCTCTCTTCCCATCACGCATGCACACTAGTATGAGGGCTCGCGTCGCCCGCATGCCTGCATGGCGACGGCTGCTCGCTCGCACGCCTGTGTGGCGGCGGTGGCTGCTTTTCCGTGTGACTGCATGGTTGTGGCGATGGTGAGCTCGGCTTGCGTGCAAATCTGATTGGGGTGGCTGGCTGCTGATTGGCCATGGGCACATACCACCGGCACTGCCCATGAAGGTCATCCACCCCCTCCTGTTGGCAGTGCTCGGCACAAGCTTCCTCGTCGTGGTCCTCATACTTAGTGGCCACACCTACTCGTCCGTGCTCTCGTGGCTCTCCATGCCTCCTATGCCCTGCTCGCACGGTGTCGGCGCACGAGGGCAGCAGGAAGGGGCCGCTCCAGCGGTGGGCATGTGCGCCAGCATTCGCTCTGCAACAACTTCTTCATCGGTGCCGGGGACGTGGGCCTCTTCTTCGTCTACGTGCACGCCACACCGGGCTCCTGCCCTGACTTCCCACTGGCATCCGCCTTCTACCGCTGCCTTGTGCTCTACAAGGGACACTACTAGAGAACAGACTTTAGAACGATGTCCCAATTTGGCATTAGCCTCGGCATTTTTTGCCCTCGGGGCTAAAGGACCCTTTAGTCCCGGTTGGTAATACCAACCGGGACTAAAGGTCCCTGCCCAACGGTCGTCCACGGGGCAGGGGCCTTTAGTCCCGGCTGGTATTACCAACCGGGACTAAAGGTAAACCTTTAGTCCCGGCTAGTAATACCAGCCAGGACTAAAGCTTTTAGTCCCGGTTTGGACCCCTAACCGGGACTAATAATCCCGGCCTATAATTCAGCTCATTTCTTCCTCCCCGAGCCCAAGCCATTCCATTCAAACTCACTGCCTCTGTTTTTCAGCTTGCTGTTGTTCTTGCTCTCTCCCCCTCCATTGGTGTTGCTCTTCGATTTTGGAGGTAACAAACTTAATCCTCTTATGTTTTATCAGTAGCTTATCTCATTTTGCGATGTAGATGCATGTGTAACTTTATATGTTGGACTTTATTATGATTTTATATGTAAACTTAGAAAATTGTAGAAAATCCGTACTAGTTGAACTTGCAGACCGTGTTCAAGTCGGCGAGCATGTTCTCTGCCGAGCGGTAACGGACGTCAAGGAGGAGCTTTGATTCTATGAGGGAGAGCGGCAACGGCCGTGGAAGACCGTGTCCCCTTTCTCGTAGAATCGGAGCTCTTCCTTGGCCTAGTACGGTGCCGTCCGGTGGAGAAATGCTCGCCGAGTTGATCACGTAAGCAAGGTCAACTAGTACGGATGGTTATTTATTGAAACATGTGAAATCCGTACTAGTTTTGTTTAAATATATCATTTTAGAAAATATGAAATTTACACTAGTTTGCAAAAATAAGTATAGAAAGTAGATGACAACTGGTACCGGATCATCGGCCTCTTGTTCGGTTGCGAAACGACTGAGGCCAGAACTCCCTCTCATTATCTGCGGCAAGTGTAAGCAGAAGATTGTGATGGAGTACCGAGTCAAGAGACAGGGACCCAACAAGGGTCGTGTTTTCTACAAGTGCCCGGATCACGATGTGAGTTTCTTACGCATTTTATCTTTATGGCTAATTGACCTGCTTTTTTTGAATATTTTTGACTAAATATTTTTTGGCTTTAATTACAGTGGGAGGGCAATGGATGCGATGGTTGGTACTGGGAGGAAGATTATGCTACATACGTGCAGAATTTGGGTGCGCTTGAGGTAGCGGCTGCTGCTGATGAGGCAGTGAGCCAGCAGGAGAAGCTTATTGATATTCAACAGAAGAATGATTTGTCTGTTTTAGTTGCGTACGATCACAAAATAATTATGTTACTGAAGTGCATTGTAGTTTTAGTTTGTTTAGTGATAGTTGGGATTGCTTACGTTGTAGCCAGACTTAGTTAATTAATCAACCGTATGTGTGTCATTTATGTTGTGTAATAAAATACTAAATTATGTTCAAGGTTTTCATAATTTGTCGTGTAATATAGATTATGTCATGCCATTGGATGTACAATGCCGATCGCTGCTCCCAAGACTTTATTGAGGGCTTGTACTATTTCTTAGGTGTGGCCGAGGCAAATAAGCGGGATGGTTTCATGTGCTGTCCATGTGCCCTATGTAAGAATTTAAAGGAATATTCAAGCTCAATGAGTCTTCATTCACATTTGCTTAAGTCAGGTTTCATGTCAAACTATATATGTTGGACTAAGCATGAAGAAAGCGGGGTCATGATGGAAGAAGGTGAAGGAGAAGATTTAGACATTGATGACATTATTGCTCAGTATGGTGCCTTTGATGATACTATAATGGGGAGAGATGAAGAAGAGGTAGCGGTAGAAGATGATCTCGGTGATGCTCTTGGCGATGCCATTCGTGATGCACAACAAGAATGGGAAAGTGAAAAAGAGAAAGTTAAGTTCGAGCGCATGCTTGAGGATCATAGGAAGTTGCTATACCCGACGGCCGAAGAGGGGCAAAAAAAGCTGGGTACAACACTAGAATTGCTACAGTGGAAGGCAAAGAATGGTATATCCGACAAGGCATTTGGGAATTTATTGAACCTCATAAAGAAGATGCTTCCAAAGCCAAATGAATTGCCCACCACTACGTACGAAGCAAAAAAGGTTGTCTGCCCATTGGGATTAAAAATCCAGAAGATACATGCATGTCCTAATGACTGCATCCTCTACCATGGCAATGAATACGAGAATTTGGATGAATGCCCGGTATATAAAGCATCGCGGTATAAGATCAGGCGCGATGATCCTGGTGACGTCAAGGGTGAACAACGTCCTAGAAAGAAAATCCCTGCCAAGGTTATGTGGTATGCTCCTATAATACCACGCTTAAAACGTTTGTTTAGAAATAAAGACCATGCAAAGTTGTTGCGGTGGTATAAAGAAGACCGTAAGGTAGACAATATGCTGAGACACCCAGCTGATGGGTCCTAGTGGAGAGCGATAGACAGGGAATTTCTAGAGTTTGCAAATGAGGCTAGAAACTTAAGGTTCGCCTTAAGTACAGATGGTATGAATCCTTTTGGAGAGCAGAGCACTAGTCATAGCACTTGGCCAGTTACTCTACGTATCTACAACCTTCCTCCATTGTTATGCATGAAGCAGAAGTTCATTATGATGCCAATCCTCATCCAAGGTCTGAGGCAACCTGGCAACGATATTGATGTCTATCTGAAGCCATTAGTTGAAGAATTTCTAGTTTTATGGAACAAACCAGGTGTACGTGTCTGGGATGAGTACACATAAGAACACTTTGACCTACGAGCAATGTTGTTCGTAACAATCAATGATTGGCCTGCTTTAAGTAATCTTTCAGGTCAGACAAATAAAGGATATAATGCATGCACACATTGTTTTGATGACCTTGACAGTATATATTTGAAAAGATGTCGAACGGTCATGTACCTTGGCCATCGTCGATTCCTTCTGTTGAATCACCAAGTAAGAAAGAACGGGAAGCATTTTAAAGGTAAGCCAGACCATCGGAAGAAGCCTCATAACCAAACCGGGGAAGATGTACTCGCAATGGTCAAGGATGTGAAAGTAGTATTTGAAAAGGGACAAGGCAGTGAATCTATTCCCAAAGATGCTAAGGGACATGCACCCATGTGGAAGAAGAAGTCCATCTTTTGGGAGCTACCCTATTGGCAAGTCCTAGAGGTCCGCAACGCAATCGACGTGATGCACCTAACAAAGAATCTTTGTGTGAACCTGTTAGGATTCATGGGTGTGTACGGGAAGCCAAAGGATTCACTTAAAGCACGCCAGGACTTGCAGGGCATGAAAGAACGAGACAACCTTCATCCAGAGAAGATAGATGATGGACGTCATTACTTAAGTCCTGCTAGCTACACGCTTAGCAAAGAAGAGAGGGACAGCATGTTCGAATGTCTAAGCAGCATCAAGGTCCTATCGGGATTCTCCTCTAATATAAAGGGTATAATAAATATGCTAGATAAGAAATTCCTAAACTTAAAGTCCCATGACTGCCACATTCTTATGACGCAATTGCTTTCAGTTGCTTTAAGAGGAATTCTACCTCCACATGTACGTCTAGCCACCGTGAAGCTATGTGCATTCCTCAATGCAATTTCTCAGAAGGCAATCAATCCAGTGGAACTAGCTACTCTATAGAATGATGTGGTTCAATGTCTTGTCAGCTTTGAGTTGGTGTTCCCTCCATCCTTCTTTAATATCATGACACACATCCTAGTTCATTTGGTGAAGGAGATTAGTATTCTTGGACCTGTGTTCTTACATAACATGTTCCCCTTCGAGAGGTTTATGGGAGTCTTGAAGAAATATGTGAAAGTCTGTTCTAAGCCTGAAGGAAGCATCACCCAGGGCTATGGAACAGAGGAGGTCATTGAGTTCTGTGTTGACTTTATTCCTGACCTTGCCCCGATTGGCGTTCCCGAATCACGACATGAGGGGCGACTCAGTGGTAAAGGAACTTTAGGGAAGAAAACATATATCAGCATGGAAGACGATTATTTCAATAAAGCATACTACATAGTTCTTTAGAACTCATCATTGGTGCATCCGTACATCGAGATACATAAGGAGTTCTTACGATCCAAATTTCCAGGGAAGACTGAAGCTTGGATTAGGCGTCAGCACATGGAAAGTTTCAGTGGTTGGTTGCGAAAAGAATGTCAAGGCGATGACAATATTAATGAGCAACTGTATTTGTTGGCTAGGCAGCCATCGTGGCATATCCTCATGTACCAAGGGTATGAGATAAATGGGAATACATTTTACATAGTTGCCCAAGATAAAAAGAGCACCAATTAAAATAGTGGTGTTCGCATAGATAGAACAGATCCAAATGGGAATATACAAACATATTATGGCCGCATAGAAGAGATATGGGAACTAGACTACGCACCTAATTTTAAAGTCCCTTTGTTCCAGTGCCAATGGGTGAAGCTGACCGGAGGAGGGGTAACAGTCGACAAAGAGTATGGAATGACAACAGTGGACCTCAACAATATTGGGTACAAAGAGGAACCATTCGTCCTTGCTGCCGATGTGAGTCAGGTGTTCTATGTGAAAGACATGTCTACAAAATCAAAGAGAGGAAAAAACGAAGACATCAACTCAATGATCAATGAGCCAAAGCGCCACATAATTCTTTCTGGGAAAATAAATATAGTGGGAATTGAAGACAAGTCAGACATGTCAGAAGATTACGAAAGAAATGTCCAAATTCCACCCTTCATAGTGAAGAAAGATCCAAGCATCATGTTAAATGATGAAGACACTCCATGGTTACGATAAGATCATAACCAAGGGTCATACATCAAGAAGAAATTCACTATTGTGCCCGCATGATACAACGATGCATGTTTAATATATTATATTTTAGAGACGGATATTATGTAATATGTTATGACTTCACAATTGTAGATCTTGCTGAGATGGTCAAACTTGGTATTCAGAGTTTTTTCATCTGAGGTCATTTAGTGTCTCATTTGAGCAAGTTTGACCAAGTCAAATTTGGTCAAATAAAAAAACAACACTTTGACTCTAGTATTATGAACTCTAAATGACTTCCAATTGAAAAGTTTTGAATACCAAGTTTGTTAAACTCAAAAAGATCTACAATTGTTGTTTTGGTCAACTTTCCATTTGAGAAAGTTTGGACGGTTCAAATTTGTGATTTTTAAATTTTGACGCCAACAAACTAGTTTTCGGGACCCTAGATTATCTCAAATTGAAAAGTTTTGAATACCGAGTTTGTTAAGCTCATCAATATATACAATCCTTATATAGGACATTTTTTCATTTGAGAAAGCTTGAACAAAATGTAGTTCAAATTTCACAAGTGTGTGACATAGTTTTAGAAAGTATATATGAGATTCAAGAAGTTGTGACTAGTGTTTGATAAAAATTTCTCAAATGGGAAAATGAGCTATGTAACAATTGTAGATCTTGCTGAGATGATAAAACTTGGTATTCAGAGTTTTTTCATCTGAGGTCATTTAGTGTCTCATTTGAGCAAGTTTGACCAAGTCAAATTTGGTCAAATAAAAAAACAACACTTTGACTCTAGTATTATGAACTCTAAATGACTTTAAATTGAAAAGTTTTGAATACCAAGTTTGTTAAACTCAAAATGATCTACAATTGTTGTTTTGGTCAACTTTCCATTTGAGAAAGTTTGGACGGTTCAAATTTGTGATTTTTAAATTTTGATGCCTACAAACTAGTTTTTGGGACCCTAGATTGTCTTAAATTGAAAAGTTTTGAATACCGAGTTTGTTAAGCTCATCAATATATACAATCCTTATATAGGCCATTTTTTCATTTGAGAAAGTTTGAACAAAATGTAGTTCAAATTTCACAAGTGTGTGACATAGTTTTAGAAAGTATATATGAGATTCAAGAAGTTGTGACTAGTGTTTGATAAAAATTTCTCAAATGGGAAAATAAGCTATGTAATAATTATAGATCTTGCTGAGATGATCAAACTTGGTATTCAGAGTTTTTTCATCTGAGGTCATTTAGTGTCTCATTTGAGCAAGTTTGACCAAGTCAAATTTGGTCAAATAAAAAAACAACACTTTGACTCTAGTATTATGAACTCTAAATGACTTCAAATTGAAAAGTTTTGAATACCAAGTTTGTTAAACTCAAAAAGATCTACAATTGTTGTTTTGGTCAACTTTCCATTTGAGAAAGTTTGGACGGTTCAAATTTGTGATTTTTAAATTTCAACGCCACAAACTAGTTTTCGGGACCCTAGATTGTCTCAAATTGAAAAGTTTTGAATACCGAGTTTGTTAAGTTCATCAATATATACAATCCTTATATAGGCCATTTTTTCATTTGAGAAAGCTTGAACAAAATGTAGTTCAAATTTCACAAGTGTGTGACATAGTTTTAGAAAGTATATATGAGATTCAAGAAGTTGTGACTAGTGTTTGATAAAAATTTCTCAAATGGGAAAATGAGCTATGTAACAATTATAGATCTTGATGAGATAATCAAACTTGGTATTCAGAGTTTTTTTCTTCTGAGGTCATTTAGTGTCTCATTTGAGCAAGTTTGACCAAGTCAAATTTGGTCAAATAAAAAAACAACACTTTGACTCTAGTATTATGAACTCTAAATGACTTCAAATTGAAAAGTTTTGAATACCAAGTTTGTTAAACTCAAAAAGATCTACAATTGTTGTTTTGGTCAACTTTCCATTTGAGAAAGTTTGGATGGTTCAAATTTGTGATTTTTAAATTTTGATGCCTACAAACTAGTTTTCGGGACCCTAGATTGTCTCAAATTGAAAAGTTTTGAATACCGAGTTTGTTAAGCTCATCAATATATACAATCCTTATATAGGCCATTTTTTCATTTGAGAAAGCTTAAACAAAATGTAGTTCAAATTTCACAAGTGTGTGACATAGTTTTAGAAAGTATATATGAGATTCAAGAAGTTGTGACTAGTGTTTGATAAAAATTTCTCAAATGGGAAAATGAGCTATGTAACAATTGTAGATCTTGCTGAGATGATAAAACTTGGTATTCAGAGTTTTTTCATCTGAGGTCATTTAGTGTCTCATTTGAGCAAGTTTGACCAAGTCAAATTTGGTCAAATAAAAAAACAACACTTTGACTCTAGTATTATGAACTCTAAATGACTTTAAATTGAAAAGTTTTGAATACCAAGTTTGTTAAACTCAAAAAGATCTACAATTGTTGTTTTGGTGAACTTTCCATTTGAGAAAGTTTGGACGGTTCAAATTTGTGATTTTTAAATTTCGACGCCTACAAACTAGTTTTCGGGACCCTAGATTGTCTCAAATTGAAAAGTTTTGAATACCGAGTTTATTAAGCTCATCAATATTTACAATCCTTATATAGGCCATTTTTTCATTTGAGAAAGTTGTAGAACAAAAAATACTACATTTTCTCTATTTTTATAGGTTCAACAAAAAATTCCTGTCAATTTTGATCAAAAACCGAGAAAAAATTGAAACATTGACGTTACAATAATGTGATAATAAATTTCCTATCGAATAATATTAGTTTTATTAATTTTAAGTTAGAAATATATTTTTGCATTAACAAAATACTTAGTATTAGTAACATTTATATTCTATATTCATAAAAGAAATTAAAAACTTTAGGTTACAAAATTTTCCTATTTACAATAAATAATTAGTTAATCAATAGTATTTTTTAAAATAAATATTGCAAAGTATTGAAGTTGCTATGGAATTAATTGATTAACCTAGTATTAAACAAAAACAAAATCCTAAGCTTTTCCAATTACATTGGCGGGTTGACAAATTTTTCAGGGCTTCAGTCCCAGCCCAGACCAAGAACCGGGACTAAAGGGTGGGCGGCAATTTCGGTGCCCGCCAAAAAAATACCTTTAGTCCCGGCTGATAACACGAGCCGGGACTAAAGGCCATTTAGTCCCGGCTGGTAAGACCAACCGGGACTAAAGGGTTGGACCTTTAGTCCTGGTTGGTATTACCAGCCGGGACTAAAGATCCTTTAGTCCCGGCTGGTGTTACCAGCCGAGACTAAAGGGTCGCGGGCTATATATATCGAACGTCTATTCTGTTCATCTTCGATCTCGCCTCCGTCGCTCAGCCCCGCCTAGCCGCGCCATCCGCCGTCGTCGAGCTCGTCTCTGCCGCGCCGCCGTCATCGTGTACCCCCGCCCGGCCGCGCCATTCTCTAGGCCCGCATTGCCGCATCCCATCTCCGCCGCTGCACCCGACCCCACCCTCCGTCGCCGACGCTTCCTGCGCGCCCACGCCGTACGGCCTCCATCGAACTCGCGATCTTGATCTGCTGCTCTCGATCAGCCCAGTTTTTTAGATTTTTTTTACAAAGTCTCAGCTGTACGTTAGATTAAAATGTATTCAATTTTAATTAGTAGTTTATTATTAGTTTTTTAGTTAGTTTTAGATAGTTTTTGATATATTAGATTTAAATGTATTAAAATTTAATTAGTATTTTATTTAGATAGTTTTTTAGATAGTTTTTTATTATAGTTTTTTATATATGTTAGATTAAAATGTATTATCTTACTAGTTTATCTAATTTCATGTTAGATTTATTTAATTGGATTTAGTAATTATATATTCTATCTCTCTATATATATTATATCTAGAGAGATTCTATATATATGTATACATATGTACTTAATTATTTCTATATGTATATATACATGTACTTATTTTCATGTGTTGAGAGAGAGAAAATTATATCTAGAGAGACATTCTATGTGTATCATATGCATATCTTGAGATATAGACATATGCACTTATTTCTATGTGTTGAGAGAGAGAGAAAATATATTGTATCATATGTGTATATATATACATGTACTTAATTATATCTATGTGTTATCTTGAAGATACAAATGGCTGCTCCGAATGATAACTTGAGTGATGACATAATGGCGGATATTATCAACGACGGCACCAATGTGGATGTAGATGACACGAGTCAGTACTTTGCTGATTATGAGGATATCCTGAATATGCCGGTGGTTGAAGATCAACAAATTGTCGCGCAAGAAAATACTGGCGAGGTATATTCGATTATCTATCATCTCTTATAGATGCATGCGTACGTATATTTATTGTTAATCGTTGTGTTTCTACTCATGTAGCCGGTCTCTGGATCTATATCAACCACCGATAAAAGTAGGAAAGTCCGAGGGCCAAAAAAGCCATTAGAGGGCCGTTTCATAATATCAGAATTCGACACCGACACCGGCAAACTATTGAGACCACATGCTCAGACATATGTCAATCAATGTGGGTTCGTTATAAGGGATAGGATCCCAGTTAGTGCTCGTGAATGGAAGCAGAAGATATCCACTCCTAATGTTAGTTTTGTATCTGATCGTGACAAGAACCTAGCTTGGAGAGATATCACTCAGCATTTCACATTACAAGCAGATGATGCTTTGAAGGAGCTAGTGAGGGATTGGACAATAAAGAAGATGGCAACATTGTTCTAGAGTTGGAAGAAGACATTGTATAAAAAGTTTATCTTGAAGAATGCTACGCCGAATTTCAATGCTAAGGCGTTTGTCAAGTTGGAGTCCCATTGGGATGCCTTCGTAGAATACAAGACATCCCAAGACAGTGAGGAACGTGTGATGAGGAATCGGCAGAATGCTCGACAGAAGCAATACCATCATCGCATGGGATCAGGTGGTTATAAGAGTGCTATTCCCAAGTGGCAGAACCTAGAAGCAGAGATTACTGCCAAGGGAATCATACCTGAAACAATAGAGAAGAACTGGCCTCAACACGCGAAGAATTTGTTCTACGCTCATGGGGGAAGCCTAGACCCAGACACTGGCAAGCTAATTTTTGGCCAAAAAATTGAGAGAGCAACATAGAGACTAGCTCGTGCTAGGGAAGAAGCTGATAGTGGTGTTTTCAAGCCCAACAGAGAGAAGGATGAATTGACATATGCCCTAGAGAATCCCGAACACGGTGGTCGAACAAGAGGCTATGGGGCGGTTCCGTGGCTACACGCATTCCCAGTAGACAAGGATACCTATAGAAGCCGCCAAAGAAAAAAGGATGAGGAGGCAGAACGAATCCGTGCATTGGAGCAATTTGTTGATGAGTCACGACAAGCATTGCTTGAATCACGTGAACGAGAAAAATCTCTTGAGGCAAGAATGCAGGAGGAGATCAAGAGGCAAGTGCAGCTAGCAATGAGTCAAATGCAATCGCAATCAATGCCGGGAGTCACCATTAGCCCCGTTGGTCAGATGAAAAGCAGTTGTGCTTCTACAGAGCTGCCAGTTATTCAAGACGACGCTGGGTTGCGCTTCCCTGTTAATGACATTACCGAGCCTCTAACAACATGTGAGCTGCACATTCTAGATGGTAATAATGCATCAATCATAGTGGCTGTCGGGGTTGTATCTCCAATAGACCGAACGAAGACACTAAGAATCCATGGGTCAGTTATTCAACCTGGATATGCTAGCGTCTCGGTCGATAGAGTGCTCAAAGGTTACAACAATGTTCCTCTTGACATTGAAGGCGGTGATGGGGAGAAGACACTAGGAGAAGCAGAAAAGATATTTATTCAATGGCGCAAACGCTTCATCATCATTCCTGGGGCACCACCGCTTCCCCTACCTCACCCTAGGTACGAATGAAAGTGAATGAAATATTATTTTCCATTAATTTTCTATTGGCTTAAAAAATAATTGACACACAACTAGTTTTTGTAGCAGGGTCTCCCCCCAGCCTAGCCTAATCATTCATTCCCCATCTCATCACAGCGTCGCGGGGGGCGAGACGACTTCATCCCCACGGCGATCGCCAACTCCTACACCGGCCCCATCGCCTCCACAACGATCTCCAACTCCTACACCGGCCCCACCGCCTCCACAATGATCTCCAACGCCTCCATGCCGGTCTCCACCAATACCGGCCACATCGCCTCCACGCCGGTCTCCAACACCGCCCCACCCCCTCCACAGCGACGCACTACAAAGACGTCTAAGGTCCCGGTGGCAAAGAAGACCCTGAGAAAAAGAGTTATTTCTCAAGAAATACTTTCTGAAAAGACTGATGAGCAAATAGCAGCTGAAGAAGACAAAAAAGTGAAAGATTTTTTTATAGATACCAAAAAGAAGAGTCAAGCGAAGCTTAAGGAGAAGTCGTACTTTTACCTACCATGAGAGGTGCTGAGGCAGAAGGTCGATGTTCACAAGAAAAAGATGATTGAACTTCGTAAGCCTTCGCCACTATCAGACTATGACCGCTCCCTCGTGAAGTCACATGATGCAGATAAGAAAAGGAAAAGAGCATTAGGGAAGGATGTCCCACAGCTCGGACAACAGAAGCAACCAATGCAAAATCTTGTTGTTGCTAATCAATATGGTTCCAACATAGAAGTCTATCGACCAGACAACTCTGGAGAAGTGTCGGTTCAAGCCCTTAATGCTTTTTTTCAAGATACTGGTTTAACCTTGGATCAATTGACGGGCAAAGCTCCAATTCAGAACCTGGAAGTTGATACCTGGAAGACTTATAAATATGGCAAAAGTATGTACAACCCTGCGGCTCTGAATGAATTGGGTACGCAAATGTACTTGCTCAACAAGTGGTACATGCAGGCGTGTGGCAGGGGTGAGCAGTGGATCTTTGTCAGATTTAGAGACCATCATTACTTCCGTGGCGATGACATCTTACATATTAGTTTCGAAGAATTGCATCAACTATACCACATGGACGCTCTGGACAAATCAATCATTAGCTCCTTTTGTTTGTAAGTGATTCTTACTTTTATTTAATAAACTCACTTCCATGCGTACGTGTATATAATTATCCTCACATGTAACTTATATTTATATATAGATTCCAGATGTCAGAGCTCCAAAGAATACAAGACACCAGTGTTGGCTTCATTGATCCTTATATCGTATTCAAAACCGGTATTATTGTCAAGGAGCGATGGGTATCTGAAGCACAGGAGAATATCATGATGTTCTTCGTGAAGCAGCACGACAAGACAACAATACTTTTCCCATACAACTTTGAGTAAGTGTTAATAATAATGTAGTCTACATATTTTATGTAATATCAATACAACTTATATGCATGTACGTGTGTGTATAAACCAATGCAGTTTTCACTGGATACTCATTGTCATTGAGTTAAACTCAAGTCGGTTACTAATCTTTGACTCGTTGAGAAAAGAACGGGCACTATACCAAGATATGATAGACATTATCTGGGGGTAATTTCGATCTCTCGCGCACAACTATTATTGAATAGACTTTGCCATAATTTATTAACGATCGTACATTATTGGTCGCACAGGGTTTGGAAAGAGTTTATTCGGCAACATCGCAAGGATTGCAAGGCACCACTTAATGTAGTTGAAATACCAGTAAGTTGTACTATATACACTTCTCCACGTGTTTAATTACTATATCGTACTTCAAGTTACGTGTGAGATGATGAGAATAATCTTCTTCTCGTACAGTGGTGTTTGCCGCAGGAACCAGGTAATAACTTGTGTGGATACTACGTTTGTGAATTTATCACTGCGCACATAAGAAGAACTCCTGAAGATGTCCTCAGAGTACGTATATATCAATTTTTATTTATTTTTAAATGAATATATATACATATATGTGTATTAATACTTTTCCTTTTATTTCAAATGCAAGACTGAATGGTTGAAACGAAGGGTCATGCAAAAAGACCATCTGAAAGCAGTTCAAGAGTCAATAGCAGGATATCTTCTAGAAAAAGTGCTAAATCCCAACGGCGAGTTCTACTTTGATCCTAAGGAATAAATGATGTAAATTAAATGTTTATTGATATCGTTATTTTCGAGAACAAGATTATGAAAGTGTTGTATATATACATATATATATATATCTATAATATATATAGTTTCATACTTTATTCGAATATAATAATGCTGAAGATGAGAATTAGATGTAATTATACGCATGCGTGTATTTATATTAGCATCGTAGAATACGTACATAAAAACATATTATATATTAAACAAATACGTGTAACTGAACTGAAAACAAATTAAACAAAAAAAATGAAAAAGAAAAGGAACCTTTAGTCCCGGTTGGGGTTACCAACCGGGACTATAGGGTGAACCGTTAGTCCCGGTTGGTGTTACCAACCGGGACTAAAGGGTACGCCAGGTTGCTCGGCTGGAGGGCCTTTAGTCCCGGTTGGTGTTACCAACCGGGACTAAAGGTCCCTCTTTAGTCCCGGCTCGATGACCCGGGACTGAAGGTTCCACCTTTAGTTCCGGGATCGTTGTCCCGGCGCGGTAACCGGGACTAAAGGCTGTTACCGCCCGGGACAACAAGTCCATTCTGTAGTAGTGGGAAGATGAGAAGAGATGAGGAAGAAGACCTCTAGGGCACACACGTCATTGATATGAAGAGTGGAGGTAGAGGGACATTATGGGCAATACGAAAACACATTGGTCTGTAAATAGGTCTAACCGTGTCTGAAACGTATGTAATGGCATATTTTAGAGAGCGACATAATTATAATGGTTCATCTCTAAATTGGTGAATTATAGTGGCGTTTCTTCAATCTGTGAAAATTATAATCGCACCGATCTAAATATTCCATGGTACTATGATAGATGTTTGAAAAAGAATGTATTCATTCATTATTTATGTCTTCTAAAGAGACAAAATTAAAATTAGCTGTTGCGCTTACAGTCACGAAGCTGTAGATTACATTGAAAGGTGTCATACTGTCGTCATGTGTCCGTTGGATGTGTTCATTGTCATCAGTAACGTGGTTCTCGGAATCTCGGGAGGTCCTTCATTCTTCCGTCAGCAATCAGCATGTTGTCCCTGTTGAAAGATTTACAACGGATTTTGACTTCAAATACAAGGGAAATTAAAGCTAAAAGAGCGCTGGACAGTGTGGCAACCAAAACACTTCTGATTTTTGGCGCCTTGCACGTATACCAAGATTCGTTCTCAGCGCTGGTGGCTGCGACGAGTAAGAAAAAATCATGCGTTATTTTAAATTATTTACGTGAGTACAATTCACAAGGATCATCGAACCTGTAGGTAGTGCCGTCAAGGTCCACCAAATTAGAAAATGTAACTTATACATTCCTGCTAGTGTCATCCGAGTCCAAATAGATCCAAATCCACTCATGCGATATGCTTAATGAGGATGGCAATAGTTTTTGTAGCCGATGGGTATCATCAGGGCGAAACCATAATTTGAGCAATAGGGGAGCCGTTTAGTCAATGGCGATAATAATCACATATGATAAAATATGTGCGCGTGTGCATATATATATATATATATATATATATATATATATATATATATATATAGAGTTGGCAAAAGTATAGATAATAACCAAATCAATATTTGTTTTGTGATACAAAAGAAAGCTAAAAGTATAACATGACACTGAAAATTATAGAGAAAGGGATAAAAAACATACTGGCCCTAAGTCTCTAATTCCCATCAGACTAATATAATTAACTCATAACAAAAAATCATTGTAATAATAGGAATAAAAGAGAGGAGAAGATAAAACAAAGATAATCCTAAACCATATAGCTAGATGCCATTGGCAATTAATATAGAGGGAGAAATAACAAGACAAGCACTAATTAACATTATTAATTAGCCACGTGTATTGTGAAGACCAACTAGGATGTTGTGTAGAAAAAAAACCATAACAATAATAATGAAAACAAGTAGAGGGAGAAAATTCGTAAGAATTGACCACTACGTGAAAAACGGTTTGTAGCAACGGGATAAATTTTTTATAGAGACGGCTGGTGATGGAACCGCCCCTACAGTGGCGTGCTCGGGAGCCTAGACACTAGCCACCCCTACAAATAGAACAACAAGAGCGGCTGGTGATACGAGCCGCCCCTATAAATGGGTAGAACTTGTAGGGGCGACTCACTCACCAGCCGCCCCCGGTGTTGCTATTTGTAGGGGCGGCTGGTGATTGAGCCGCCCCTACAAATGCCCCACGTATAAATATTTGGGATTTGTAGGGGCGGCTCAATCACCAGCCGCCCCTACAAATGTCCGCTGTATAAATGGCTGGAGCCTTCTTCTTCTTCCTCGGGTCACTCACTCTAACCCGTGAAAGAAAGGTGGGGAGGCATTGGGCACCTTCCAAAAATTGCTCTACTAAAAGAGGAAGGTTTTGGTCTCAAATCCTTTGGTGGAGAGGTTGTAGAAAGTAAGAAAATACTATTCCATACTTTTTTTGAAGTTTTAATTGTTGGTTAGTGAGTAATTAGAGTTTTGTTTTTTCTCTTTCTTCTATGGTGCTTGAGCTACTTATGAAGCAAATTAGACCTAAGTTTTGAATGTACTAGAGTAAATTAGGGAGGGAAACAAGATCATACCCTTATTTGGTCCATGTTTCTTGATTTTTAGTGAACAATTAGTTAGTTTTATGGATGTTTCATGTGCATGTAGATCTAGGTCTAGGGTTTGGTTTTTTATTAATTTCATTTTTGTAAATTTATGTTTGATGAAATTGGACCAGGGTTTGTATGAAAGATATTAGGTAAAATATAATTGTTGCTAATTATTGTCTTTGAAATTATTTATTGTAATCAACAAATATGTATTTTAATTATTTATGGATAAATGAGCCATTAATTAATTTTCCTCTACCATGGTGTGTTTGTATACTTCATGTAATTATATTTGATTTATATTCATATATATCTGAAGTATATACAATTATTCTCAAGTAATTATTAATTTGATTCATTTTTTTATATATCTGAATAAGTAGTCCTTTAATGTTTGTTTTTTGTTGTTGTAAAAGATGGAGTACAGGAACTCTTGGATGTATGGTTCGTTAAGGTTCAAGGCAGGTTTCTGTGAAGAGGTAGATAAATTTATTGAAGCCGCAAAGAAGCATGCAACAACATTGACAGAGAATAAGGATACAATTATTTGTCCCTGTAAAGATTGCAAGAACCGTATGGCATGGACATATGTGACTATCATAAGATCACATTTGATTATGCGAGGATTTGTTGAGGACTACATAGTGTGGATTCATTATGGTGAAATGGTTATTGTTAACGACAAGGATGAGGAGGAATACGACGACGAAACCATATAATCCATGTCCTAATATTCAGTAGAGCTTGATGTACGAATGGATTTCGAGTTTGGCAATGAACAAGGTGGTGATACTAGTGGTTGGGATGGTAACGACGAAGGTGGTGCCAATAATGATGGAGGAGCATGTGTCGGGGATGAAGATGATTTGGAGGATATGATTCGAGCCCTTGGACTAGAGATTTTACTAAATAGCCCAAAAGGTCTAGAAAATTTAGAAAGAGTGACAAAAGCATAGAAGAAGACTATGTATGGTGTTGAAAAGGGCTGTCTGACACATTGGATATTGCTACATTTTATGCTTGAGCTACTCATCCTAAAGGCTAAGTATGGCTGGTCAGACTATAGTTTCAATGATCTATTGCATCTCCTGTCATGGGGCTACCACAACCAAACTCAGTTCCCACCAACACATACCAAGCAAAGAAGGTCATAAGTCCATTGATAATGGGGATTGAAAAAATACATGCATGCCCCAACCACTGTATACTTTTTCGTGGCGAAACGTTCAAGTCACTAGATAAATGTCCCCGGTGTGGGGCCAGCCAGTACAAGAACAATGACCTTTATGGTGGGGACGAAGCCTCCACGGGGAAAAAGAGGAATAGGAAGGGTACAAAAAAGGTGGTACAAGAATCTCAGCCCCCAGAGGACACTCTATTAGGCAACGATGCAAAGCATAGAAGAATTCTTGCCTTGGTAATGTGGTACCTGCCAGTGACCGACCGCTTGAGACGTATCTTCCTAAACCCTAAAGAAGCCACACTCATGACATGGTGGGATGATGAGCGCAAGGTGGATGATGTTGCACATCCGGCTGATTGTAGTCAGTGGCAAAGGTTCGATGAGAAGCACAAAGAATTCAGCGATGACCCAAGAAATATACGATTTGACTTGAGCACCGATGGAATGAATCCCTTCAATGAGAGGATGAGCGACCACAACACTTGGCCAGTGATCTTGACCATGTACAACATCCCAACGTGGTTGTGTCAGAAGAGAAAGTACCTTCTCCTCACTATTCTTATTTCTGGCCCTAAACAACTAGGCATTGATATAGACGTGTTCCTCGAGCCTTTGATACAAGAAATGGAGAGGCTATGGAGGCATGGGGAGCCGATGTACGATGCGTTCCAAAAGGAGGACTTCATATGTAGAGCAATAATATTTGTTACTACCAATGATTACCCCATGCTGTTTGCTTTGTCTGGACAGATCAAAGGGAAGATGGGATGCTTTGTTTGCTTGGATGGTACTACATGAGTGTACCTAGATGCATCCAAGAAGATAGTTTACCTAAGAAACCAATGCTTCTTAAAGACAAGTCATAAGTACCGCAGCAAATTGTTCTTTAGATTTTATGACAACACCTCGGAGATTGAACCCCCTCTAGAGAGACGTCATAACGGAGAACACGTGTACAGAATGGTGAAAAACATATGCGTCATCTATGGAAAAAGAATTTAGATGGGACGAATAGAGATAGAAGCACACCCCCTGTCGAAGGCGTACCTTTCAAGAAATAATCGATCTTCTTTTAGTATCTACCTTATTGGCTAGACTTGGAGGTCCCCCATGCCATTGATGCTATGCATGTGCAGAAGAATGTCTTTGAGAGTCTCATTGCTACCTTGATGGACATAGGCAAGTCAAAGGATGGTCTGAAATCACGGAAAGAGATGGTGCAGCTAAACGTGATGCCACAGCTTCACCCGGTACCTAAGGCTAATGGAAAATACACTCTGTCCATAGCATGCTTCAATCTAACACCAGATGAGAAAAAAGCTATATGCACTTTCCTGAGGGGGGTCAAAGTCCCGACTGGGTTTTCAACAAATGTGAAGATGCTAGTGTCAATGAAGGACTTGTTAAAAACACACTGCAAGGCTCATGATTGTCATGTGATGCTAATAGTGTTTCTATCTATTGTAATCAGGGCTATAAAGCTAGAGTTCTTGAAAATGGCCATCACCCATATGTGCTACTTCTTTTCGAAGATCTCACAGAAGACGATTGGCAAGCAAGAGCTGAGTGACCTATATGAATTTGTGGTGGAGACACAAAACCAACTAGAGATGTGTTTACCTCCTATTTTTTTATATAATGCCACATCTCATGATTCACATGGTTCATCAAATACAGGCGCTGGGCCCTTGCTACTTGCATGAAATATGGTCCTATGAGCGGTTCATGTCGGTTCTAAGTCGATATGTGCATAATCGAGCATACCTAGAGGGCTCCATGATATAGGGTTATAGTACTAAAGAAGTCGTCGAGTGCTGTCAAGAGTACCTAAAAGTATAGAAAGGGATTGGTAAACCCAATTCTCATCACAAGGGTAGGCTGACTGGGAAGGGCACCAGTGGTAGAAAAGTGTTCATCGATCATTATTACAAAGAGGTGAGTCGGGCGCATTACAGTGTCTTGCAGAGTACACAACTGATGTAACCGTACATTGATGAACACTTGGCTATCATTATGGCGGAGAGAAATAGTCGTTCAGATGATTAGGTCATAAAACAGCATAAGCAACGACTAACTACATGGTTGAAGGACCAAAACATACCACCTAGAGAAACCATATACTCTATTACCATCAGTAGGTTGGTGGAAGGGCCATCGAGACAAGTGACATCTTGGAATGCTTATGACATCAATGAGTATACGTACTATACCCATGCAAAGGATAGTAAATATGTGAACCAAACAGCAGTGTTTGAATAGAGGCTCTCAATATATTGGGGTGAAAGATCCAATACTTTGGCATCATTGAAGAGATATGAAAACTTGACTATGGAAGTGATATAACGGTGGCCCTGTTTCAATGCCGCTGGATCAAACAACACCAACTAAACGAGATCAGATTGAGAGTCCTAGACCTCGAGAATCTGGGCTACCAAAATGACCCTTGGGTGCTTGCTTCACATGTCGCACAAGTTTTTTATATGTCTGACCAATAAAGTAACCTTCCCCCGAAGAAGAAGACAAAGCACGTGGTTGCCTCTGGGAAACAGCACATTATCTGAGTTGATGGCGTGGACGATGTTGAAGCTTACAATAACTACGATGAGATGCCGCTATTCATAGACTTTCCTAAGAAGATCAGTGTTGTGGAAAAGAACCTACCCAAAGACATATTGCTATGGGAACGAAAAGGTATCAAGGGGAAAGTCGTTACAGCGGGCTAGCTAGTTGTTGAACGTGGAGTGTTTTATGTAAGTGTGTGTTTGTAAGACTTCATTTATGCATGCGTGTGAGACTATATATTTATGTATGTGTGTAAGACTATATATTTATGTATGTGTGTGAGGCTACATTTATGTATATGTGTGAGACTACCCTTTGCAACATCCAGATGAATCTATTTCAACATCCACTTTATTACTACTAAAACTTTATGAAATCACTTAACACTTTATGAAATGAAGAAATGGCCAAAATAAAAGGTTGAGATAGTGATGTGTTCAACAACTTTTATATTCATCACCTTTATAGCTAAAATCATTTAGTGGTTGAAAATCAGGTTTGAAGCTGTCATTTTCTGAAATTCAAAATTTGAATTATTCAAAATTAGTGACAAAGATAGATGACTAGACTAAAATGATAGAGCATGATTTTAGAAAATTTTAGGAAAAAAACCATCACATTTGGAGTTAGTATGAGAAAGAAAAACTAGTTACAAGTTTTAGCCACAGATTAAAAAGAGAAATCACACTTGTTCATCATTGATCATCATGAACGGTTGTGATTTTTCTTTTTAATCTCTGGGTAAAATTTATAACTAGTCTTTCTCACTCATACAAGCTCCAAATGTGATGATTTTTTCTCTAAAATTTTCAAAAATCATGCCCTATCAAGTTACTATATTGATTTGGTCATTCTTTTTATTTGACAAAGTTTGAGCAATTCAAATTTTCAAATTTAAAAAAATGATAAGTTCTAACGAGATTTTCAACCATTAAATGATTTCAGCTGAAAAAGTGATGAATATCAAAGTTGTATAACTCATCAAGATCTACAACTTTTATTTTGGTCATTTCTTTATCTGACTAAGTGATAGTAAACATTGTTCATAAATCAACATGTCTCTCGTATAGTTCATTAAACTATGAGTCATATGTGAATTTGTGAACAATGTTTACTAATAATTTGGCACATGAAGAAGTGACCAAAATAAAAGTTATAGATAGTGATGATTTCAACAACTTTTATGTTCACGACTTTTATTGTTGAAATCATTTAAGGTTTCAAAATCTTTTTTGAAGTTGCCATTTATTGAAATTCAAAATTTCAACTATTCAAATTTGGTCAAATGAAAAGATGATCAAAATAAAAGTTGTACATATTGATGAGTTATACAACTTTGGTATTTACAAGTTTTTCAGCTGAAATCATTTACTCTTTCAAAATATTGTTTCAAGTTAAAATTGTTTGAATTTTAAATTTTGAATCGTTTAAACAAAGTCACATGATAAGATGACCAAAATAAAAGTTGTATATGTTGATGAGTTATACAACTTTTATGTTTACAATATTTTTATTTTAGGTCATTTAATGTCCTAAAATTATAGTCGAAGTTTTAAAATTCAAAATTTTAAAATTCAAATTGTAGTCACATGACAAGATTGGGTTATGTTTACAACTTTTATGAATACAATTGTTTTAATATATATTTGTGCATATATAGAATAATACAAAATAGTATATACATTTACTTTGTGTTTTTATTATTTAAAAAATACAAAATTAATAATTTAATAAAATAGAAATGCATTTATAAGGGCGGCTAGATCAGGAACCGCCCCTACAAATACATTTGTAGGGGCGGCTGGATCAGGAACCGCCCCTACAAATTATTCTGAGTATAAAAACAAGGGCGCACGGGTGAAAATGTGTTGGGCGCTCTCTTCTTTCTCCCGATGCCGTCAGGCTGCCCAACTGTGTCTTCTCGCTGCCACCGTCTTTGTGCCCTAGCCACCGCTCTCTTCGTGCCGCTTCCTCTCACCTCCGCCATCCTCCTGTGACTGCCTCCGTCGCCCGCCATGCTTCCTCCCTCAAATGCCGCCTCCCCAGGCCGGCCGCCACGGCGGCTAGGGTTTCCGTGAGAACTCACAATCCGCGACGGCAGTGAAGGTCGCCCGCTTCCCCTTCCCAGCGCTAAGGAAGACGGGTTGGCACCATCCCCTCCTGCTGTCTTCGGCGCGACTTCCCTCGGCGGCGCGGACTTGCCCGGCCCCTGCGACTTCCCGATGGCGCAAACTCCCCTAGCGACCGCGTCCTGTCTCAATCCGTGACTTCCCGACGAAGCGAGCTGATCTAAACGCCCCTGCTCTCTGTACAGGTATGTCTCTATTATCTGCTCTATCTGCTCCAGGTATTTTTGATCTTATTAGGATTAATTGGTGGTGTGCTAGTGCCCTGAACTGCACTATTTCTAATTTCCCTTGCTTTGCACCATAGACTGACCAGACTGAATGTGAAAAGTAATCTTGCTTTGTTCAGTTGTTGGCTTGTAGGGTTAGAGTCTGAATAAATAAGTAGTAACTGAATGTGAAAAGTAATCTTCCTGTATTGGCTAGCTGAATGGGATACAATATGAAAAACTGAGCTTATGTATTGGCTTGCTTCTTCTAATACTTTCTACTGCATAACTCTCACTTGCCATAGAAATTAAGGCCCTCTTTACTTAATAGCACCTCCCACCTTGTCAACATGGTACTACTGATGCTTGTATTCTATCACATTTCTCAAACTATCACTCCATTGCCTTGTTACATCTACTGCAGTCTATCACTTCTCCTCTCTAATTGTATCACAACACCTCTACCTCTCATAAATTTCAGTCTAATACTCTAGCTACTAATTAGGACTTGTGATCTTGAGTCTTGACTGAGTTGAAGATGCTGATATGAGTGGTTAGCGCAAATGTTTCAACACACAGGAATTTTGATACCGCCAACAATGTTGTTGTGTTAGCTTATCTCATAACAGCTATATATGGGAAGGATTTCTTTTAGGCATGACGTGTGAAATGACTTATATTTTATTTCTTTGTTTAAATGGCCAATTTCAGCTGGCTCAAGGCAAGTTAGAATGGTGCAACAACTATTCTATTTGATGTGACATTTATTTGAAATCAGAGTCTAGGTTTGGCCATATGGGCATAGAAACACTTCCTAGAACATCTGACCATGTCCACTAATTTATCCAAGTTATACTGTTTGACGCCTGCATCAAAGGTGGATTCCATGTGTTCCAGCCTATTTGTTTTGCTTTATGCCTTTATAACTCTTGATTTGTAGCATTTGTCACTGAGTAGGTGTTGTATTCATGGAAAGTGCATTGCCACCACACACATAAGTACCAGTTTTAGTTTCATCTATGAATCTTAGTGAGATTTCTACCGATGCTGCTATTTTATGTCAATGTTCGAGCATTTCATTTCTATGTGAAAGTTGTACCATGGCTGAATGAACCTATTTAAATTATTTTGTAGAAACTATGGATTTGTGTTTCGTGCATTGCCTTCACTCAAGATCTCATTGCTTAATTTGTGTTCAGCTCAACATCTCATTGCTCTATCTAAAATGTAAAGCTCAATCTTCACGAATCAAGAGCCTCTGCAATGAATGCCTACATTTAGTTCATAACGTAGATTTCCTCATATAAAAAGAAGAGAAAATTCCTTGGTTGCCACTGTAACTTATAGCAATCCTTTAATTGCCATCCAAAAATACCTCTTTCCTTCATTGCCATTCGTTTACGTTCCTGCTTCCCCTGGTTGCCATTCTGTCAAATTTTTGGATCATGGTGTCAAATTCTCTCTCCCCCACTCAATGACATGCGAGCCCACATGATCATCCCCTTCCGCCCACCATCTTCTCACCTTCCCCTCCTTGTGTGGTGGCTATGTGCCCGCGGTAGTGAAGGCTGAGCTCACCCTGGTGCGCGGCCGTGGTGGCTCAAAGTGACCGGAGTGGAGCTCGTGCTGCGCTCCCTACCGCGTTCACCAGCGAGGGCAGGGATGGCCCAGCCGGCTAGCCGTAGCCCAAAGCGTGATCTACGCGAGTGAAGGCCGGCCGGCACCGGCGGCGCTGGGAGCTCCTGTGGTCGACGGCGAGGCACGGCCGTGGATCCACCTCGCTGACTCCTCTTCTCCCCCATGCTTGACACTAGGGGGCCGCTGCCGCCGGTGGGAGTCAGGCAAGTGGCTGGCTGAAAAGTCCTAATATGGCTAGAGGGGGGTGAATAGCCTATTTAAAAATCTACAAATCAACTAGAGCAATTTGATTAGTATGACAAATAGCGTAATGCAAACTTGCTCTAGCTCTACAAGGGTTACAAGCCACCTATCCAACAATTCTAGTTGCAATGATTACTTAGGCACCCAAACTTGCTATGTAACTACTCACTAAGAGCTCTCAAACTCGCTACTCTAAAGAGCTCAACTAGATGAATGTAAATAATAAAGCAAGCTCTCAATTCTAATTACACTAAAGAGCTTGTATCAACTAGTTTGCAAGAATATAAATAGGTGAGTAGGGTGATTATACCGCCGTGTAGGGGATGAACCAATCACAAGATAAAGATTAAGCCAATCACCGGGAGAATGCAAATGACAAGAGAAACGATTTTTCTCCCGAGGTTCACGTGCTTGCTAACACGCTAGTCCCCGTTGTGTCGACCAACACTTGGTGATTCGGCGGCTAAGAGGTGTTTCACAAGCCTCGTTCACACAATTGGACACCACAAGAACCTACCAACAAGTGAGGTAACTCAATGACACGAGCAATTTACTAGAGTTACCTTTTGGCACTCCACCAGGGAAGGTACAACTCCCCTCACAATCACCGAAGGCGGCCACGAACAATCACCAACTCGTGCCGATCCTCCACCGCTGCACCGAGCCATCTAGGTGGTGGCAACCACTAAGAGTAACAAGCAAAATCCGCAGTGCAACATGAATACCAAGTGCCTCTAGATGCAATCACTCAAGCAATGCACTTGGATTCTCTCCCAATCTCACAAAGATGAAGGATCAATGATGGAGATGAGTGGGAGTACTTTGGCTAAGCTCACAAGGTTGCTATGTCAATGAAAATGTGCAAGAGTTAGAGCTACAACCGGCCATGGGGCTTAAATAGAAGCCCCCATGGAATAGAGCCGTTATACCCATTTACTAGGCAAAACGCGCTCTAATCGAACGCTCTGGTCATACTGACCGAACTCTGGACTCAGCGTTTGGTCCACTGATTTATGCCACATGTCACTCTAAGTTAAAACTGAACCGTCAGATCACAACGGCTAAGTGATGACCGGACGCTTCGGCTAAACTGACCGGATGCTGGAGCCTTAGCGTTCGGTCGAGTACAGTAAGGGTCCAAATCCATTTTTCCTCGACCGAACACGTCCGGTCCACCTTGACCAGACACAGCCCAGCATCCTGTGATATACCCTAGCTACTATACCGCCAAGTCAGCGCAGCCGGACGCAGGCAGTCAGCGTCCAGTGCATTCAGATCCAGTGTTCGGTCACTTGATCGACGCTGGCATCTCCTTTGTCTTCTTCACCCTTGCTCAAATGTGCTAACCACCAAGTATATCACCTTGTGCACATGTGTTAGCATATTTTCACAAATGTTTTTAAGGGTGTTAGCACTCCACTAGATCCTAAATGCATATGCAATGAATTAGAGCATCTAGTGGCACTTTGATAACCGCATTTCGATAGGAGTTTCACTCCTCTTAATAGTACGGCTATCTATCTTAAATGTGATCACACTCACTAAGTGTCTTGATCACTAAAATAAAATGGCTCCTACATTTTATACCTTTGCCTTGAGCCTTTTGTTTTTCTCTTTCTTCTTTTCCAAGTTTAAGCATTTGACCATCACCATGCCATCACCATTGTCATGATCTTCTCCATTGCTTCATCACTTGGAGTCGTGCTACCTATCTCATAATCATCTTGATAAACTAGGTTAGCACTTAGGGTTTCATCAATTAACCAAAACCAAACTAGAGCTTTCAATCTCCCCCTTTTTGATAATTAATGACAACCCTTATACAAAGATATTAATTAAAGTACATTTGAATCCATGTTGCTTGCCCAAGCATATTTACCATGTGTGAAGGATATGGGCAAGTTTCATGAACTCCATATGATAGCAATTGCTCCCCCTACATATGTGCTAAGAGTTTGGATTGAAGCTTGCACATATGCTTAGATAGGAAATATAGGAGTCAATTTCTACCAAATGATGCTAAGGTATAATAGATGGACCTTTGAAGCGTGATACCAATCGGAGTGCACCATTATACCATCCTTTGCACTATTAGTAACTAGACATACACAAAAACTATAATACCCCGTGAGATCAACATTACATGCAAGGGTCTAGTTTCCATAGAATGAATATAAGTCTAGTTACTTTAGCCTATGCATGCTAGTTTTTCATTTCATCATGCAAACCTATAACTAGCATACACCACACAAGCATGGATATTTGAAATTAAAACTTATGCCATGCAAGCAAACATATGGAATGCACATACAAATTTACCATACAAGTTCATGAGCTTGCTCCCCCTATTTGTATGCTCCAAATTTTAATTGATCCCCATCCTTTATCATATATTATTCCCTTTGTTTCACTATCTTTGTACACTATTTCTCCCCCTTTGTCATCAATGACCACAAAGTCTTAAAGTATAGATAGGGTAGGATTATTAATGTCAACAATTTACACAAAAGGTGGCCTCAAATTATAGATAGGTTGGGATGAAACCATGTCAAATGATGATCATTTTCCCAATTTGGTTCAATCTAGATTACTTGCAAAAGATATTTAACTCGGTTTGATCCAAGGACAAGCTTCTTCATACCTCCAAATAAGGGTTATCTTGTACCATATTGAGTTAAACACTTATAGCTCATTTTCTAAATCAAACACTAGGTTTACAAGCCCACAAACATGTCATATGCTACCACTAGATCATTTGAAACATACAAGCAATAGTGGTACCATATAAGCATCAAATGCATTTGATTTTCATGAATGAGCCTAGGACATGATAGGAATGACTAGATGCACTAAACAAGTCCTTAGCAATGGATGGATGATATGTCAATCAATTTTACCTTGCTTTGCTTGAAGGAGAGGCATGTCATATAGTGGGGGTGCATCAACACATATTGGAGAAGTCAAGTATGTTCAATTCATTCCTTAGCTTGCAAAACCTCTTCTCATCAAGTGGCTTGGTGAATATGTCGGCAAGTTGATCATCGGTGCCCACACTCTCTATGCAAATGTCCCCTTTTTGTTGGTGATCTCTTATGAAATGATGGCGGACATCAATATGCTTTGTTCTTGAGTGTTGAACCGGGTTGTTCGTGAGCTTTATGGCACTTTCATTGTCACATAACAATGGCACTTGCTTGAACTTGATTCCAAAGTCACTCAAGGTAGCCTTCATCCAAAGTAATTGAGCACAACAACTACCAGCCGAAATGTACTCCGCTTCGGCGGTTGAAAGTGCTACACTATTTTGCTTCTTTGATGACCAAGATACAAGTGATCTTCCCAATAGTTGACATGTGCCCGATGTGCTCTTTCTCTCAACTTTGCATCCCGCATAATCAGAATCCGAATATCCAATCAACTCAAATCTTGCTCCTTTGGGATACCATAATCCAACATGTTGTGTATGCTTCAAGTACCTCAATATTCTCTTAGTTTCCTTCAAATGACTTTCTCTTGGTGAGGCTTGAAATCTAGCACACATGCATACACTAAACATCACATCCGGTCTTGATGCGGTCACATAGAGTAGGCTTCCAATCATAGACCGATACATCTTTTGATCCACCATGTTGCCACTAGCATCACTATCTAAGCTTCCACTTGTCCCCATTGGTGTACTAATAGATTTACTCTCATCCATTTCAAACTTTTTGAGCATGTCCTTGATATACTTGCCTTGACTCACAAATGTGCCATTCTTCATTTGCTTGATTTGAAGACCAAGGAAGTAACTAAGCTCTCCAATCATAGACATCTCAAACTCACTTGCCATCATCTTGCCAAACTCCTCACAAAATTCTTGATTTGTTGATCCAAAGATGATATCATCAACATAGATTTGCATTACAAATAAGTCATTTCCAAGCTTCTTGGTGAAGAAAGTGGTGTCAACCTTTCCCATCTTGAATCCCTTAGAGAGTAGGAAATCCCTCAATCTCTCATACCATGCTCTAGGTGCTTGCTTCAATCCATACAAAGCCTTTCTCAACTTATAGACATGGTTGGGTTTCTTCTCATCTTCAAAACCAGGAGGTTGCTCAACATACACAAGCTCATTGATGTACCCATTGAGAAATGCACTTTTCACATCCATTTGGTACAACTTGATGTTGTGGGCACAAGCATAGGCTAACAAGATCCTAATTGCTTCCAATCTTGCAACTGGGGTATATGTTTCTCCAAAATCAAGACCTTCAACTTGAGTGTAACCTTGAGCCACTAATCTTGCTTTGTTCCTTATTACTATCCCATCTTGATCTTGCTTGTTCCAAAAGACCCACTTAGTTCCAATCATATTATGATCCTTAGGCCTCTCAACTAAATCCCATACTTGGTTTCTTGTGAAGTTGTTTAGCTCTTCATGCATAGCATTGATCCAATCAACATCCTTCAAAGCTTCATCTATCTTCTTAGGTTCAATAGATGACACAAATGAAAAATGCTCACAAAATGAAGCCAATCTTGATCTTATTTGCACACCTCTTGAGATATCACCAATGATAGTGTCCAATGGATGATCTCTTGCAACATTGGTTGGTTGAAGCACTTGCACTTGATTGCTAGTATTTGATTGATCACTTGGTTGAGATGATGAACTGGCCATTTGTTGATCTTGCACATTGCCATTACTAGTGCTTGCTTGGATTTGATCATGAGAACCACTAGCTTGCACATTTGAGTTAGAGAGCACTTGATTCTTGTCATCTTCAACATCAATCACCTCTTTAGGCCTTAACTCACCAATGTCCATGTTCTTCATTGTATTGACCAATTGAGTGCCTCTTACATCATCTAGATTCTCATCTTCCTCTTGGGAACCATTTGTTTCATCAAACTCCACATCATGAACCTCCTCAAGAGTGCTGCTAGCCAAATTCCAAACTCGATAAGCTTTGCTAGTAGTGGAGTAACCAAGCAAGAAACCTTCATCACATTTCTTTTCAAACTTGCTTAATCTAGTGCCTTTCTTCAATATATAGCATTTACAACCAAAAACCCGAAAGTATACTATGTTGGGCTTTCTTCCATTCAATAGCTCATAAGATGTTTTCTCCATCATGGGGTGATAATAGAGTCGGTTGCTATAGTAGCAAGCCGTGTTGATTGCTTCAGCCCAAAATGAATGACTCACATTGTACTCACTCAACATTGATCTTGCCATATCAATCAAGGTTCTATTCTTTCTTTCAACTAGCCCATTTGATTGAGAAGTATACTTGGCCGAGAATTGCTATCTAATTCTAAATTCATCACATAACTCATCGATTCTAGTGTTCTTGAACTCACTTCCATTGTCACTTCTAACTTTCTTGATTGTTGTTTCAAACTCATTGTGAATGCCTTTGACAAATGATTTGAATGTTGTAAACACATCACTCTTGTCAACAAGAAAGAATACCCATGTGTATCTAGTGAAATCATCCACAATCACAAATCCATATTTGTTTCCACCAATGCTAGTGTATGTGGTTGGTCCAAACAAGTCCATGTGCATCAACTCAAATGCCTTAGATGTGCTCATCATGCACTTCTTAGGATGTGTATTACCAACTTGTTTTCCAGCTTGACATGCACTACATAGCTTATCCTTCTCAAATGAAACATCTTTCAAGCCTCTAACTAAGTCATGCTTAATCAACTTGTTCAATTGTTTCATTCCAACATGACCAAGCCTTCTATGCCATAACCAACCCATGCTAGACTTAGTGATCAAACATGTTGATAATTGAGCTTCTCTAGCATTGAAATCAACTAAGTATAGATTCTCATATCTAAATCCTTTGAATATCAAGTTAGAGCCATCTACACTTATGATCTCTACATCATCTACACCAAATATGCACTTGAAACTAAGATCACACAATTGAGCTACCGACAATAAGTTGAAGTTCAAGCTCTCTACTAGTAGCACATTGGAAATGCTTAAATCATTAGATATTGTAATCTTACCAAGCCCTTTGACCTTGCCTTTGCCATTGTCACCAAATGTGATACTATTAATCCCATTGCTCTTGCTTTCATTGATTGAATTGAACATTCTTGGATCACCGGTCATGTGTTGTGTGCACCCACTATCAAGCACCCAATGCCTTCCTCTGGCTTTATAATTTACCTTGGTAGGCTTTGTCATAAGGCATGTTGATGGAGTGTCGAAGATGGAGGGCTTGTTGTTGATGGCGATGCTTGCTAGTGCTCTCTTGATAGACTTCTTGCCTTCATCACTAGAGTCATCACTATCCAATGAGCCATCACTATCCCATGTGACTACATAGCCTCCACCCTTCTTCTTCTTTTGGAAGGTCATTCTCTTCTCCTTCTTCTCCTTCTTTTCATTCTTATCTTTCTTGTGCTTCTTCTTCTCATCTTCATCATTATCACTATTATAGGGACAATTTGCTACAACATGATCAGGGCTCTTGCAATTGTAGCATCTTCTCACATATTCTTTGCTCTTTGTGTGATCTCTTCTCTTCCTTGCTCCATAGCCCTTCTTCTTCATGAATTTTCCCATCTTGCGCACAAAGAGAGCCATAGCTTCATCATCAATATCACTAAGATCATTATCATCACTTGATTCTTTCTTGGACTTGCCCTTGTTCTTTGATGATGATGAGCTAGCCTTGAATGCTATGCTTTTCTTCTTCTTGTCTTCTTCTTCCTTCTTGTCATCTTTGTCATCCCCCTCTCTTTCCACACGGTATGTCTCTTGTGTTATGACATCACCTAGTACTTGGTTAGGGGTGATATCCTTCAATCCTCCTCTTATGATGAGCAATCTCAACATCTCAAATCTTGGAGGTAGGCACATCAAGAATCGATAAGAGACATCATCATCCTTGATCTTTTCTCCCAAAGCCTTCAAGTCATTGACAATTACTTGTAGCCGATGAAATATCTCTGGAATGCTCTCATCATCCTTCATCTTGAAACTTGTCAACTTGTCCTTGAGGATGTACAACTTGGCACTCTTCACCGCCGGTGTGCCCTCATAAGTTTCCTCCAATCTCTTCCACACCTCATTTGCTCTTTCACAATCCTTGATTTGCTCAAACACCTTGGAATCAATGGCATTGTATATGGTGTTGAGAGCCATTGTATTGCATTGCTTGTTGATCTTATCTTGGTTGGTTGGATCATCGGGATCAATGATAGCATAGTCACTCTCGGTCACTTCCCATACTTGATCATTGATTGAACCAAGATACATCCTCATCTTTCTCTTCCAATAATCATAGCATGTGCCATCAAAGAACGGTGGTTTGCCCCCCACATGGTTGAACACAACTTGAGCCATAATTTGACACCGAGGTTGTTAAGCCTTCAATCAAATGGTGACCACGGCTCCGATACCACTTGAAAGGTCCTAATATGGCTAGAGGAAGGGGTGAATAGCCTATTTAAAAATCTACAAATCAACTAGAGCAATTTGATTAGTATGACAAATAGCATAATGCAAACTTGCTCTAGCTCTACAAGGGTTGCAATCCACCTATCCAACAATTCTAGTTGCAATGATTACTTAGGCACCCAAACTTGCTATGTAACTACTCACTAAGAGCTCTCAAACTCGCTACTCTAAAGAGCTCAACTAGATGAATGTAAATAATAAAGCAAGCTCTCAATTCTAATTACACTAAAGAGCTTGTATCAACTAGTTTGCAAGAATATAAATAGGTGAGTAGGGTGATTATACCACCGTGTAGGGGATGAACCAATCACAAGATGAAGATTAAGCCAATCACCGGGAGAATACAAATGACAAGAGATAACCGATTTTTCTCCCGAGGTTCACGTGCTTGCCAACACGCTAGACCCCGTTGTGTCGACCAACACTTGGTGGTTCAGCGGCTAAGAGGTGTTTCACAAGCCTCGTCCACACAATTGGACACCGCAAGAACCTACCCACAAGTGAGGTAACTCAATGACATGAACAATTTACTAGAGTTACCTTTCGGCACTCCATTAGGGAAGGTACAACTCCCCTCACAATCACCGAAGGCGGCCATGAACAATCACCAACTCATGCCGATCCTCCACCGCTGCACCAAGCTGTCTAGGTGGTGGCAACCACTAAGAGTAACAAGCGAAATCTACAGCGCAACACGAATACCAAGTGCCTCTAGATGCAATTACTTAAGCAATGCACTTAGATTCTCTCCCAATCTCACAAAGATGAAGGATCAATGATGGAGATGAGTGGGAGTACTTTGGCTAAGCTCACAAGGTTGCTATGTCAATGAAAATGTGCAAGAGTTAGAGCTACAACCGGCCATGGGGCTTAAATAGAAGCCCCCATGGAATAGAGCCGTTATACCCATTCACTGGGCAAAACACGCTCTGACCAGACACTCCGGTCATACTAACCGGACTCTGGACTCAGCGTCCGGTCCACTAATTTATGCCACGTGTCACTCTGAGTTAAAACTGAACCGTTAGATCACAATGGCTAAGTGCTGACCGGACGCTCTAGCTAAACTGGCCAGACGTTGGAGCCTCAGCGTCCGATCGAGTACAGTAAGGGTCCAAATCCATTTTCCTCGACCGGACACGTCCAGTCCACCTTGATCGGACATAGCCTAGTGTCCAGTGATATACCCTAGCTACTATACTGCCAAGTTAGTGAGACCGGACGCAGGCAGCCAGCGTCCGATGCATTCAGATCTAGCGTTCGGTCACTTGATCGACGCTGGCATCTCCTCTGTCTTCTTCACCCTTGCTCAAATGTGCTAACAACCAAGTGTATCACCTTGTGCACATGTGTTAGCATATTTTCACAAATGTTTTCAAGGGTGTTAGCACTCCACTAGATCCTAAATGCATATGCAATGAATTAGAGCATCTAGTGGCACTTTAATAACCGCATTTTGATACGAGTTTCATTCCTCTTAATAGTACGGCTATCTATCTTAAATGTGATCACACTCACTAAGTGTCTTGATCACTAAAACAAAATGGCTCCTACATTTTATACCTTTGCCTTGAGCCTTTTGTTTTTCTCTTTCTTCTTTTCCAAGTTTAAGCATTTGACCATCACCATGCCATCACCATTGTCATGATCTTCGCCATTGCTTCATCACTTGGAGTAGTGCTACCTATCTCATAATCATCTTGATAAACTAGGTTAGCACTTAGGGTTTCATCAATTAACCAAAACCAAACTAGAGCTTTCACCGGCGTAGGGTGGCATGAGGCGCGAGACCGCGGGGCCGTGCAGAAGGGCGCAGAGCCGGTGGGGCCTTGGCGGCTGGTGCGGCGGCTCACGTGGAGATGCGGAGGTGCGCGGAGCCTGGGGCCACAGCGACGGCGCACGATTCTTCAGTGCAGATGGCTACAGCAGGGCGTGCGGGGACAGCGGGAGTTAGCCGCGCGGACGCGGGCTGCAATCGCCGGATCGCGCGTACAGTCGCAAGATCACGCAAGCTGGCACGGAGGCGACGGGCCACGGTGGCCAGCGTGGTGGCACGCAAGGACGCGCGGAGGCGACGCCCGAGGGGAGGTACAAGCTATAGAAGGGCGATGGCGGGCTCGGCCGGGACGGCACGAGGGGTGGCTACGCGGTGCTCGCGGCCAGCAGAGGCGGTGCTGGGAGCTCCTGTGGTCGACGGCGAGGCGGCATGCATCTTCCCACGAGCGAGCGTCTATGGACCCACGATGAGGACGTAGACGGTGGTGGCCATGGCATCGACGGCGGCGGCCAAGGCCCCTGCAACCGCGAGGCATCGGACGCGGGTGAGGACACGTGCGGTGGCGGGAGCGACGTCGCCGGCGATGACTGTGGTGGCTCGGAGCAGCCTAGGCGGACTTATTACGGCCAAGGGGCTTTTCTAGCGCATTGCCATGCTGGCTCGCCGTAGCTGTGGGCACATCCTAATGCGTGTGCGGGAGTCCGGCGAGCCCTTTGCCGCCCTCGTTGTCAGGAGCCTCCGCGCGGCACTGAACGTGATGCCGCGGGCGTAGATTTCCCTACCGTCGGCTCCGATTCGTGAGGGGTCGGGGACTAACGGTGGTGCCTATAGCCGATTGACTGGGTAGTTGACGTCGTTACGTATGAATGGACGGGAATGACAACCAAGGGAAGAAAAAATCTAAATGGATGGCAATCAAGGGATAATATATTTTTGGATGGTAATGAAGGGATGGTTATAGTTTTAAGTGGCAATGAAGGAATTTTCTCTAAAAAGAAAAACGATCATGTACTATCTATTTACTGACATTTTAAATATCTCATCCGTTCATCCTCAGTCTGTTAGGTTGCCGCAGTTGTGTTTTTAGTTTTAGTGACATTCCCAGCATACTAAAAATGTCTTTGGCAAAACATATTGTCATGTTGTTTTGATCTACTTCTCCCTGCATATCATCTTTCATCTTACTAGATACCTATTTACTGATTATAAAGTCATTTACTAATTTGAACATGTTTCAGTGCTCAGTTTAATCAACTTAATTTGTTTTGGGATTTGTGAAAATTATAGTATGTTTGCTGAGAAAGATGTAGTTTTGTGCATAACATATATCAAAGTTAGCAGTTAAGTGGTAAGTAGTTGAGCCACTCAGCTTGTTACTCCTTTGTTCGGTGGTGGTAGCAAGCACATGCAGTTAGCTTAGGTTCTAAACTGTCATTTGCACGAATTTTGGCCATCTTTTTAGGTTGCAAGTAGTTTTATTAATTTATCAGTTGATTTCACTTGCCTAAGCTATATTGGTTGTAGCAGTTTGCATGCATGTGTGTTGATAGGAATAGAGTAGTTTAGTACCAGTTGTAGTCACTATTTTTCAAATAGTTCAGAGTATTTTTGCTTCAGTGCATTTTGCTTATGGCAGCAGCACAGTGACGCTTTAATTTGTGCTATTTCTTTAAACAGTAATTGCTATTTCAACTTTTAGAGTCCGGTAACTATGTTATCAATTTTAGTTTATGTTTATGTTTGCTTGTCAATTTCAGTTTCATTTTTTAGTAGCTATCTCCATCTGTACCTCTCTCTCTGGTGTGTGTGTAGCAGCAGCAAGGCTGCTCGACCAAGCCTGCTGATCCGCCAGGCCATCCAGGCAAATCGGCCAAGTTTTTTGTGCAGCAGCAGCAGCATCTCCTTTCTGTGTTGTGCGTTGCCTTGTGAAGACTGATTTTCTGATTGCAGCTCTTGGAATTTCTAGTCCAGCAAGCTGTTTCGTTCGTATCTTCCGCATTTGAGCACTTCGAATCTCCTTCCAGTTTGACTTACTAAGTGGCTCCTGCTATACTACTATCCTACTACTCCTCTACTACTCTCAACTGCACTACTAAGTGGCTCTGCTCGTGTACTACTACTGTTATACTACTGTTCTACTACTACTCAACTACTCTCTACTCTACTACTACTGTACTGAACTACTACTACTACTCTACTGAACTACTACTACTACTCTACTGAACCACTACTACTCTACTTGCTACTGCTAGCTACTCCTACTCCTACTAGCTGGCTGCTACTCTACTCTGTTCCCTAGCTGCTGGCTGCTACTCTACTCACTTTTCTATTCTACTAAGTGGCTCACTTCTACTACTCTATCTACGACTACTACTGTATCTAAGTGGATGCTGCTCTTAATTACTAGCTACTACACTTCTCTACTCCTCCTCTACTCTACTCCTCTACTATTACTCTATCTACTATTACTCCTTCTCTACTCTAATCCATTATTTACAACATCTAAGTTACCAGATTTTAATCTATAGGGGTCTTCCAACCATGTGGCAGCAATCAACTGTTTTTGGCTATTTTTCCTGTCCTATATGTTTGGGAAGCAGCTGCTGCTTTTTTTACATCTTTTCCTCTCTATGTTTGTTAAGCAACTGTTGCTTTTTTTGCCAAATCTCCCCTCTCCTTTGTTTTGCCGATGATGAAATTGTCCAAGTCCATACATTATATGGAATATGAGCTGATGATCAAGAACTTGTGAGGAACTTGGCATCATTAGCAACCGCCCCTACATTACCTTCTCCTCCCTACTCTGTTATGATGCCTTGATGCTCCAAGTTCATGATCAAACGATGATTGACATGTTTCTGAGGCCTCTACTACTGCTACTACTCGTTTTTTTATATATTGTTGTTTTATAGGACTACTTTGGTGTATAGACCTTTTTTATTTCTTATACCTTCTCGCGTACCTAAAGCACACTTTCTTACATCTATTAGAATAAAGTGTGAAATAATGTCATGGACACCAGATAGTGCAGCCTGATGCCCCGAGCATGATGAGCAGCCAACCTATGAGGAGCAAGCACTAGAGGACCAGCTTACTCAGGAGCAGTTCGATAACGAGTTAGAAAAGGATTTAGAAGTGATGCTTACTCAGGAGCAGTGTGATGAGGAGGAAGGGGGAGCAGAACGAAGAGCAGGAGAGGCTACTGAAGGCGAAGAAGAAGAGGATGATGATGATGATAACTCAGAAGAGGGATATGTAAGTCCCGAGGATCCTTTCCCATGTGAAGCCATAAGGAGGCCAACAAAGGAAGATTTGGACAAGGATTTTAACCCAAACGAGGAGGTAGGGAAAAAGCCTTAGCTTGTAAATTTTGCTAAAGCTTTGGCTGTGTTACCTTTGCTAACACTTTGACCTATCGTATATACAGGTCCCTCTTGAAACTCGGAAAATACAACGTCGACGTTCGTGACATGTCGCTGGACAAGATGGAGTAGAGGAAAGGAGAGTAGAGGCAACAGCCATAGAGACGGATCACAATACCTCTGCTCCACAACCTCAAGACACAACCACGACTACCAAGCCTAAGAGGAAATAAGGGGATAGAAAAGGAAATCTATATCCAGATAAGGCATGCTATGTGATAACTGAGGTCGGGCCAGCAGGGGAGATCCTTGAGCCGAAGGAATTAAGAGGACAATTCCATAATATGATCGGAGCCCTAGTAAGAGATAAATTGAACCCAGCAATCCCTAACAGGAAAGAGGTACCAGAGAACAAAAAGAATAAACTATGGGATAGGCAGCTGAAGCTCAATTTTAGATTTTCGGAGGGTAAGCACGAACTGGTAAAAAATGCTTTCAGGATGATGGGAGAGTCATTCCGATGTTGGAGGTCGGAGCTCAACACGAAGTATATCCAAAAGGGGTTAACTCCCTTTAACGAGTTCGGCAAAATAACTCCTAGTCAATGAGAGGAGCTTGTGGCTCAAAAGACTTCACCGGAGGCATTCGAGCTCAGTGCCTGTAACACCGAGCTGGCGAAGAGGAACAAACACCACCATCATCTAGGCCCCGATGGCTACTATGCTAAGGAAGAGTGGTTTAGGAAGATGGACGAAGAGGCCGCAGCTGCTGGGAATATCGATGTGACAAATTTGAAGGTACGCTCAAGGAATTGGATATATGCGAGGAGTATAGAATCATCCGGCGGTAATCTTAAGTTTGATAAGCCAGAGACCCAAGAGGCAGTATCAAGGATACTGAAATATGCTGAAGAGAAGGAGAAGGGCTCATTCAATCCTTCCAGAGAGAGGGGCGAGCTTAGCCTTGGCTTGGGAAACAAGGAGCACATAGGCCACACCAGGAGGCTAGGGAAAAGGATGACCTGGAAGCAAGGATTCGAAGAGAACAGGCACATGTATAAGAAATATGGCAGAGACCAGGAGACTAATCTTGAGCTCCAAGTGAAGGCTCTAGTTGCAAAGGCGCTAGAGGAGCAAGGACTGTCTATGGAGCCATGGATATTAGTGATGCTGTTGGGAGAACTGGCATTAGTTAGCAGCCCTCTAAAAGTTCCTAGCAGCCAAGGTTCCACTACAGCCATAACCCCTGTCGATTGCATACGGGAACTAACTAGTTGCACCTTGGTGTTTCTCAGCGGCCGACATAACACTGTGATGGAGGTGGCAACGGGTGTGGCACATCCTCCCGGTGGCTTACACCACAATAATAAGATACCGTCGAACTACACTAGGGTTGAGGTGCATATCGTGAAGCCCGAGTTCATGTAGTGGAGGATAGACTACACAACTCTCGAGGGGCTAGTGTTACTCAGAGATGTTATGGGGCAGTTCATCCTCTGGCACAAACGGGATATTATATTGACTGCTTCTTCGCCGCCTCCCCCTCTCCCAAATTTGGAGCGAGTTGTTGAGGTCGGGGAGATATTTTCACCGTCTTGTGACCACCATATTCTTGAGATGCCACATTCTTCCCCACCTCCTAGCGAGCATGTGCCTGATGAGATGCCACAACCTTCTCTAGCTCATACCGAGCAAGTGCATGATGAGATGCCACAGTCTTCTCAACAAGCACAGCCGATACATGAACAACGAGTGCCTCCTGAAGAAGGTGATGCACAAGAAGATGAGGACGTGCCTGAATGGGAACTTCGAAAGAAGCACCCAATCACCATAAGGCCAGTTTATGTTCCGATGAAAGATGTCTCGTCAGTGTCCAAGTGGTATTCCCATGAATAGTTCAAGCCTGAGAACCAAGTTAAAAAAAAGTCCCATCATGGGGTTCTGAGGAGGCCGTCACTAGCAAACTCCACTAAATTGCAAAGCAGTATCCAAATGTTGATGCCATCAAATGGTCAAAGGATTGCCTGAAAACATATGAAAGAGGCAAGCGCTTCCTACCAAACCGAGACAACCTGCGCCTACCACTTGGAATGAGAAGGTTCCATGATTGGTACTTACGTGTTCTCCCAACGAGCATAGACATCATACAAGCATGCTTCCTCATTGGCACATTTGGAAGCCTAGCCGGGAAAATTGTCTTTGACTTCAATGACATGCAGACATGCTTTCACTTGGGAGCAATGGAGATGAATCTAATTCGCACGTGGTGCCTGTAAGTCTTTGTCCTCCCGATATGATATGAATATAATCTTTGAATTTTGTTGTAACTAACCCACGCCATGATTTGTAGAATGCAAGTACACATTGTCAAACAAATGCCAAGTGTGAAAGCCAGGTATCTAGACCCTCAAGCTATAGCCCAAATAAATTTTAATTACCCTAAATAGTGGAAACTGGATGCCAAAGAGCTAGCTGTTGTAAAGACTCTTCGAAAGAAAGAGCACATCCATACGGCGAAACTAAGGGAAGAGTCCTTTAAGGTTGTGGCATATATTGCCCTGGCTTTCAAAATTCTCCAACACCACTCTACTATATGGCTACCATACAACTTCGAGTAAGTTCAACTCTATACTTAAAACTTTATTCGATATATTTTATTCAATGCAAAAGAGCTTATCTAGTTCTATGATTAAATCCATGCAGCAACCACTGGATTTGTATAGCCGTCGATGTCGAAAGGAGCATGGCATGGGTCTTTGATTCAACAGATAGGGACCCAGTGATATACAAAGACTTCATATCGATTCTCAAGACGTATATATATCGATAATCCTCATTAGCTTATATGTTTGTATAAATACTTGTAACGTTCACTTTTGGATACTAACACGTTGTATTTGCTAAAATAATTCGAACAGGGCATTTAGGTTCTATGTCACTAAACATCACGGAAGGCATGATCCAGCAAGGAAGGAAAAGCTGGCTATAAAAACACTATGTACGGTAAGTGTAACTTACTTCTTTAGTACTCCATTACATGGCTGTCAAAAGAATTACTTACCATTTTCATATGCAAAACACACAGTGCCTCAAGCAAAAGCCTAAGAGTGTACATTGTGGATACTATATATGTTCTATGATGAGTAACATTGGTGCCTACAGGAGACACCCCTTAAGGGTAAGTTTGAACCTCTTCACCCATAGTATAAAAACTTCATACATGGTATGAAATACTAAACTGAAACTTGTTCTCTTGTAGTGGAAAGAAGAGAAAGGAATGAAAAGAGACCAATACAAGGATAACCAACTCTTAGAGCTCGTCGACGATCTTTGCAACTTCATATTGGAACAGATTATACACGTCAAAGGCGCCTATCATGACTGAGAGTCTGACTTAGGTAGAAATCCTCAGAACCAACACCTTCGTGAGACTGAAAGGCTAGCTCTAGGACGTTGATAACAATATGTATAGAATTTGTATATTTAATGATGGATTGTATATATTCTTGTAAATTGGACTTGTAATTGTAGTTTATATAATACTCTTGTGCTTGTAGTCTAAGGGGTTCGGAACGCTGGTCGTGGGGCGTTCGGCAACGCGAACGCGAGATGGAATACGTGGAAACAAACAGTGTTCTGGTCGAATTTGAATTTTTTTTTACGGGAAAACGTACTATAGGGGCGGTTCTAGATTGAATCACCCCTACAAACAGGTATTATAGAGGCGGCTGGTACTACCGTCGTCCCTACAAATCGATTTGTAGGGGCGGCTGGTAATATGAGCCGCCCCTACAAATCGATTTGTAGGGGCGGCTGTAGTACCCGCCGCCCCTACAAATCGATTTGTAGGGACGGCCTGGGAACCGCTCCTATAAATGCATGATTTGTAGAGACGGTTCGATAGGGACGGCTGGCCAAACCGCTCCTACAAAGAGTTACGAGCCGCCCCTAAAAAACGTTTCTGTAGTTGTGGACTCAACTTAAATAGATAACTATTATGTATATCAATTGTGAGCTTAACAGAGGTAGAAGGTAATAAACCACCCTTCCCTCTAATGCTCGTCGTGAGCTATGTGGAGTCGCAATGCGCACGGGCTTGACCGGTTAGCTAGCTAGACCGTCACATATGAGTGGTGTGACTTTGGCTAAGATTTTTTTATGTTGGAGAAGAGAGAGAGGTGGGAACAAGAGATTGATGAGTGGGGGAGAAAATGACGATGAAGCAAAGCCAAACAGGAAGAATTTCGCTCTCTTTTTTGATAAAATAATGACACTCAAATAGTGCTTCAAATCTGATATATCTCAAGAAAAATAAAGGCTAGTATAAAAAATAGACAACATACATAAAATGACTTTAAAAATAATACATCAAAGACCAAACCAGTCGGCTTCTATATAGACTAAGACTAAGAGATTGTGTCAAATTAAGTCACCCACCAGTGGTGGTCCATCTCAATGAATGAGCTGTCCGATACATTGTGCGGCATAAACGAAATCACTTTAAGTCTTGTGACAAGCTTGTGTACCTCGTGTCCCAAATTCAGGAACATGTATCTTCCATTATACATTTCTAGTCACCTTTTACGGTGTAGCGCACCAGAGCATGGACACATGAACCACGAAACGCATTGCAATGCGGTGAGCCGGCCCGAAGCGCCCCACACGAGAATGACTTGAGCGTGATGCTTCGCAATCTCGCATGGGCCACGGGAAGGTTTCGGGCGAAGACTCAACGAGAGCCTGCCTGCTCCGGTGGAGAGCACTGAGAGCAGCACTCGAGCTAGGCTTTGGATTCGAATTTCCGAAAGGCTACACTACACGGATGGATTAGACGGAAAGATACCGGCGAACATCATCATCATAATGCCTGATTAGACATGTGGCTAAGATCTGTGTCCTCTAGTGTCCTCTACACCTACAGAGTAGTATGTGTATAGTGCGTGACCACGCACAGAGTGGACTGAGAAAATGCAGTCTCATTCAGGCATGTCGTTACATGCATGCAAGAACTGCAAAAAAGCTGTGTTTTGCATTTCATCTAGAGTGAAACAGTTCCGGGTACAACATTAAAAGAAGACCCTCCCTGTGATACTAGTGCACGTACTAAGGGCCAGTTTGGTTGCCGAAATTTTTGGCAAAACGACATGGTAGTGTTTTCATTGTTGTTTGGTAATTAGTGTTCAATCATAGTTTAATTAGGCTTAAAAGATTCGTCTCGTGGATTTCGTCTAAACTGTGTAATTAGTTTTATTTTTTATTTATATTTAATGCTTCATGCATGCGTCTAAAGATTCGATGTGACGGAGAATCTTAAAAAATTTGGCATTTTGAGAGGGAACTAAACAGGGCCTAATATTCTTGAGATTTTGTATTTCAGGGAGGGAATAGTCATGTAAGGCGAGGACATTATAGTAAGCAAAGGCTACGCCTATAACCAAGGCCTGGTTTAGATACCCTCAAAATTCCAAGTTTTTTCACTCTCTCTCCATCACATTAATTTTTAACCGTTTGTATGGAGCATTAAATGTAGGTAAAAAAAATAACTAATTGCACAGTTTAGTTGGAAATCACGAGATGAATCTTTTGAGCTTAGTTGGTCCACGATTGGACAATATTTACCAAATAAGACGAAAGTGCTACTATTCATCGGTTTGAAATTTTTTTCAATCTAAACAAGGCCCAAATAAAAGAAGCATTGTTCGTAGATTCTGGCTTTTGCGATATGGCCCAGATCCTGCCTAAATTCCACTCAGGCTTATCAGAGCCTTTCTACGGAATCGGTTCCAGATAGGAGTAGTAGATGTCTAGCAACACTTTCGCCAGCCTCCTGACGGAAAGCGACGTGGAAATGTGACCATCGTGTAATGGCTATGTTTTGTCTACGCAAGTAGCTTCCACGATCGGAGCCTATAGGCATATATCCCCCTTGAACGCATATAATATAATGTCTGCATTTTCCTTTAAAAAACCTTGATGCCCATGATGAACTAAGACGTGTTCCCTCCGCTCAGGAATGATAAGCTTATTTTGACTGAAGAAATTTCATTCAAATATATATAGATTTTGACATAAATATTTTCTTGCAATATGTTGTCGATTGCTAAAAACATCAAAATCATCTCAGAGGAATTTTGAATACAACTTTTCTTAGAGAAAAGCTTTCCCTGCTTTATTATGCAACAAAGCGGTATTAGGGTTCTACATCATTGAGGTTCAAATTGTATTCTAGGCGCACCCGCCATAACTAGACTAAACTGTAGCAACATTAACTCCTTAATAACACATTGAATACAAATATGTATCGTTGTATATTTTATGATCTAAGCTTGCATATAATTTCACTAATTGTTTATCAACTTTATAAAGTTTCATTTTTCCTTGGTAAAAATATGATTATTGTCATTTCTAGATGGAGAGAGTAAATAGGTTTATGAATAGTTGAAGATCCATCACCCACATCAAGGCATCAAACCATCAAGAACAGTTGAGACTTGAGAGACAACAATTATGTCTCCAATATTGTCCACACATAGCCTATAGATTTAATAAGGATAAACATGCACAATAAAGCTATTCCTAATCCTTGGTCAACCATGAAAAGATTCTAAAATATTTTGTAACATAGTGTATAATGTTGTTTATGATCACTCTATAGAATTTAAATGTAAAACAGAATCTTTCCTTCTATGGCCAATACTTCAACTCTTCTTCCACTACATCGACGAGCACAATGTTGGATTAGACTACTCCAACTCTTCTTCCATTGTGCTACGTGTCTAGTGGTAACAATTTGTGATCTTCTACTCTCATGATATTTTAGTTGAATGCGGTAGAATTTTGTTGTAGCAAAGCGTGCTCATTCCCCTAAAACATGTTCTTCTATGGCCATCGAGAGAAATTAAAGATACCAATAAATATTTCTATTACTAAATTAGATGATCCTCTAGGTTCTATATATGTTGATCCTCATGAAAAATACTAGAGAGAAGATATAGATTCTAGAAATTCTCACAAAAATTAGAAACATATCAAGCCATTAGTCTGGTGGACCCTAATCACCCTTACCAATAATAACCATTGGGTTTAATCTATTTTTTTAACAATTCTCTACCTCTGCCATTACAAAATAAAAACAACTTCCAACATCCATATCTAAATTATCCATGCTTGCTATATATTATTAACGTATCTGAAAGTAGGCCCTGAAATCCTATGTCATAATAAAAATAATCTAATGTAAATTTTCATATGAAGTACGTATCTCATGATTATTAAAAATGACGACCTAGAAATCCCTAAAGCAAGCTATACCATTACAAAAATAATTTTAAGTAATCATCTAAAAACACAGCTAAAATACTCAGCTATGCCATTATGAAAATAATTTAAAGTAACCTCTAAGCTACATATAAATTACCCACCTCTATCACCATTGAAAATTACATAAAAGAATATCTAAATATGCATCCATATTACCTATATTAGACACTATTTAAAAATATTCCAAAGTTATCTACACACGCTTATGAATTATCCACTTATATATTATGCCATGTGGCTGAAACAGAAAAACTAGCTCAAACTATACATACATAAGTGTGTAACAAATATGCATACAATGCATATATGTGTCCAAGAAGCAATGAACATATTTATTGTCATGTCAAACACGCATAACTCAAGTTAAGATTTCAATTAAACATATGTCAAGCACATGTTCAAAAAAATTAAACAATATGTCAAACACACATGGATGTGCCATGCAAATGAGAAAAGAAATATGAATGGCATCGGAAAAGCATATCAAATAATTGGTAACTAGTATCTATTACAAAAAGAGAAATATAAGAAAATATCTATATGTGTATTAAGTTAGAATCTGAGCATACATGATAGAGTAAGGATAAACAACTTAATTCGTACTAGCCTTCACATTTATCCAAAAAACTAAGTGAGGAGCTTCTAGAGGGCTTGGCCTTAATACAGACGTGGCCAAGTTCTTCTTTGAAATGCCTTTTCCAAACATTGATGTCAGCCTGGGCATTATCAAAGATCACTGCATTCCTGGATGTCCAAATTGTCCAACATGTTGTCATGAAAATTTCTCTAAAAATAACATCCCCAAAATTAGTTCTGGCTTCAATAATCATATCTAGAGGAGGAAGGCTCAAATCCCATTGGATGGGGATGGAATCCCAGCAATTCTGACTGAATGAACATTCAAAGAACAGGTGGAAACTTGTTTCCTCAGTTCCATTATTGCACATGACACAGTTGTAATCATCCAAATGCATATTTTTCCTTCTAAGTAAATTTCTTGTGTTTAATCTATCCCTGATCAATAGCCAGAAAAAGAACTTGTGTTTCCCAAGGTTGTTAGAAGCCCACAGCCAGGAGAAGAGGGGGGAGGCTTCTTAGTCACCTATTTACAGATTGTAGGCCTTCTTGCTACTGAAATTAGAGTTTCCCTAGGTGTATGACCAGCTATCTTGAACATTTTCATTCCACTCCCTCCCCTCTAGTAGCTCTTCAATTTGCTCAAGTTGCCTGGCAGCTTGTGACGAAAGAGGCAATCTAAAGATTCTTTCAATCTCTTGATCAATAAAGTATCTTATGGAGCATTTTGGTTTCCTTGTGAATGAAAAGAGTTGAGGATATGTAGCTTTCAGCTTTTCACCAGCCCAAGTGTCTGTCCAGAAGAGGTCTGTATTCCCCCTGCTAGGATTACAGATTGAAAAGGCTTGAAATTTGTCAAAAAGTTTAAGGACATCCTTCCACCGAAAGAAGCCAACTGGACTTCTCACATGTGGTGGTGTCTGTGTGTTGGAATAGAATTTACTCGAAGTCAAGCTAACCCAGGGCAGGTTAGCATTATTGTAGAACTTGTCCAAAAATTTCATCAAGAGATCATTATTTTGGCTTTCAATATCAATAATTCCAAGACCCAACTGATCTTTGGGTTTGCAGACTATCTCAATTCTTGTGAGGAGAGGTGAGAACACCTGTAAAGGTGGCTTTGTAGTTCCAAGAGGTAGACCAAGGTAGGTGAATGGCATGCTTCCTACTTTGCAACCAAAAGTGTTGGCTAGATGGAGTGCCCTTGCATCAGTCATATTGATGGGAACTAGAAATGACTTGTTGAAATTCACATGTAGGCCAGTAGAGTAAGAAAAAAGGTCTCAAAAGTCCCTTTAAATTAAATAAGATTCTTGCATCTCCAGGGAGGATCAAGAGTGTGTGTCGACAGAATATCGTCGGCAGTCCTCCGAGGGGTATCCCATGAAGGTAGATTGATCGGCAGATATGCGAGTAATCGAGAACAAGAAGGCAACAGAGACACACGAGTTAGACAGGTTCAGGCCGTTAGTATAACGTAATACCCTACTCCTGTGGTCTGTTGGATTGTATTGGCTATCGTATGATATTGCGTGTGTTTGGAGGGGGTCCATGCCCGCCTTATATAGTCCGAGGGGGGCAGGGTTACAAGTTAGTTAGATCTAGGAGATAACCGGAAAGTAATAACAGATTACAGGAATCATGGGATCATACGTATCCTAACAGAACTCGTATTATCTTCAGGATATCTTCCCGGTGTCTTGCAGGACGCGTCGAGCAGCGCTGTGCTCCACAAGGCTTCGTCTTGTAGGCTGGGCCGCCCCTAGGAGCGCAGCCCATGTGGTCTGTCGTGGGTATCTGGGATCGTACCCCCTTATAGCTTGTCCCCGAGCACCCCGTATCCGTTGTGCAACGCCGTCTTGAGCTTGTCCGAGCAGGTGCGAACAAAGCTAAGCAGTCAAACTCATGGTCCGACCACTGTGATGAGTTGCTGAGCAGTTGTGAACCATCGCCAAGCAGTGTGAACCTTCTAAACCGTCGTCGAGCAGCGTATCCCAAGTTAGGCTTGCCATAAGGATGTAAGGAGCTCAAGTTCAAAATCAAAAATTTCCTCACAATGGACTAAGTGTGCCCACTTAGAGTCTGACCACGAGAAAGGGAGATAGTCTTCTTCAGCTTCGGGAGGCGTGGAGTCTTCTAGATTAAAGCAAACACACTCACCGCAAGGAGAAGTGTGCCCACTTAGTCTCCGAGCCTGACAATAGGTGATGTAGTCACATGGTGCCAAGGTCCAAAGTAAAGAAAAGCACAAGACTAGCCGAGCAGGTAGCCAGTCCTCGGGTGTAGCCCCGAAATGAGAAAAGCACATTCACCGCAAGGTGAAGTGTGCCCACTTAGTCTCCGAGCCTGATAGTAGGTGACGTAGTCACATGGTGCTAGGGTTAGAAACACAAGTCAACGGAAGAAAGTCCCCAGTGCGGTGAGGAACCAAGTCATATTGATGACGCAATCCTCGAGCCACAAGTGGAAATCTTGGAGAAAACAAATCACAGAAAAAAAACTGGAGTAATGGTTATACAGTAGTAATTACCGAGCCATAACAGATGGCGGAGAAGTCAGTGAATATTCGATGAGCAGTAACCAATTGTGGTGATAAATGGGCGATACGGGCTACAGTTGTGTGAAAGCACAGGTAACGGCCCACCACGCCGTTTCGGAGAATTTGGAGAGGCGCAAATCATGGAGCGGTTTCTCAAAAACCCTCAAATGCGAAAAGTGGGGGGAGTGCTTTATAACTGCGCCATCGCACCCCGTGCTCCCACCTTTGCCACTTTGCCATTTCATCTTCCTCCTCAGCCCTCGCACTTCCAGATTCATATTCTCACGTGCTTCCACCGCCAATCCCAAACTAGATCTGAGAGATGGCGCCGAAGAGGGGAGTTGGAAACCCAAAGAAGGCGATCGCCGAAGCTAGTCGCGACAACGAGTGGGTGTCGTCGAACATGGGGGAGGTGGAGATCAATAGGATGGTGGAGGAGGGCGTCCTTTTTCTGACTGTGTCACCGTCGGATGGTGGCCAGCCAGCAGTGAGCCCTTCCCAATGTCGCATACTGACGAAGTAGTTGTTTTTGAAGATTATTTCTGGCGCGGGTTAGGATTTCCCGTTCATCCTTTCTTGAGGGACCTGTTGGAGTTCTAGAGAGTGAGTCTGTGCAATCTCCACCCAAACACTATCTTGCACATCTCGATTTTTATCCACTTCTATGAGGTGTTTCTCAGAGTTCTTCCCCACTTCAACCTCTTCAGTCATCTGTTCTGGCTAAAGAAGAAGGGTGGCGGCGGATCCAAGGTGGTCGGCGACATCTATCTTCAACTCCGTGATGGAATGGTGGGTGAGTACATCACTGTACCACTGAACATCTCACTGAAGGGGTGGAATGCCAGATGGTTCTACATGAAGTAGAGCCATCCCGCCATCCGCTGCGACGTCAACCACATTTTGGAGAACCAGAGGAGCTAGTTAGAGAGGCCGAGCAGTGCTGACTTAGAGCAGGTGAGGGAGCTCCTCGGCCTAATAAAAGGTGTGAGGATGAATGCTAGATTGGTGGCGGCGAGCTTCATAGTACGTCGCGTCCAGCCCTGCAAGGAGAGGGCCCACACGGGCTTTGACTTCAAGGGGGATACCGATGACACCAGGGAGAGGATGGAAAGGCTGATAAAGTATGATGTGCTAGAGCGGGCCACAAGGCTGTTCACTTCAAATGCCTCGTTCAGCGTGTCAGGGTAGACAAGAGCCTTTAACTAAATGAATCTGCATCCTTAGGTAAACATCTCAATTGTTTGTTCCTGATGCTTTTTACCCTTTACATTTGTCGAGTAGTGAACTGATTCACTTATGGAAAGATCCATTCGCAGGAACGAGTGACATACTTCTCAGGCGTGCCGAGGAGTGATTGGCGGAAGGCGGTGGATGCTCGGCCAACGAATCATCTTGAGGAGGGTGCCATCAACACCTCATCGGAGTCTAGAGGCGTAAACGCTGGTCGAACAGAGAGTCCCCCCAGTGTCAAAGAAAGTCCAAGGGAAAAAGGCAGCGGTAGATGAGCCAACTTAGAAGAAAAGAAAGACGGCGGGTGCTGCTCCCTGCAAGTCGGGTGATATCTTGATTGGCGGTGACCAGACCACTCGAACGCAAAGTGCGGCGATGTCCGAGTGGTCAAATGACGACGGGCTCTAGTGGCTCCTCCTTCGAGCACTGAAGCGCCTCCGTGCAACACGCGCGTGGAGGTACAACCGAACGGAGGGGTGGAAGTCCCCGAGCATCAGGCGAACGGAGTCCCCGAGCAGCGGGCGAAGGGAGTCCCCAAACAGCAGCAGGCGGAAGAGAGGCTGGCAATGGAGTCTGTGAGACCCCCACCCCAAGGTGCACGAATCGACCCCAGGGCTGTGCCTGGGGGCTCGGGGAGGCAGTGTCAGTTTAGGAAAGTGTACCGGTAGGCTAACACATAAGTATCCTTGCCTTGGACTTATTTTGCTGTCATATCTTTATCTTTGCGGCAAGTGACGAGCTAGTCTGATGCAAAGCTAGGCGTACGAAGGATTTGAATCCATCCGTATAGACCAGCGAGCAGTCGAGGGCTGGTCCCGGTGCGAAGGCAATGCTGGTAGACCCCGTCCCAGAGTCCCTGGGTGCTTGGTGACCTACAGAGGAGTCAACCGCCGCTGCTGATGAACTTGGCGGTGGAGAACGGTTGGCGTCGATGGTGGATGAGTCGGCGGTAGTGCCTGAGGCAACGGTGGGGGCCGCCGGGTCTTCGGATGCGGATGCTGGAGTTGCTGATGCCGCACCAGAGTCTGGAGCAGAGAAGCTGGCAGTGCTAGAGGAGCAGACTTCACTCCCTAAGGCGTCGAAGGGGGTGGTAGGACATGCTGTACGGCCACCGAGACCCCTGTGGTGCCCCCAGCCACGGAGGAGGACGAAGTGGAAGAGATCGAGCGTGAAGAAGCTCGCCCTCAAGCCACCAGAATCCTCCGCAAGCGAGGCGATGAAGTGGTGGTCATTGAAGAGGAGGACACCACTAGGGAGCTCAGGAGGCTGGAGTCCACCCTTTCGACAGTGATGAAGCAAATCAAGGTTAGCATTGCGTCATCAATGTTTGTCTTTAACGTTGGAGATTGGAGTTCTTCATAATCTTGGAGCTTTCGCAGGGCATAGCTCAGACTACCAAACAACGACGTCAGCTAATCAAGAGGATGGAGCCCCTCACTGAGGAGAATGCAAAACTGAAGGAGGCAATGAAGCTCATGGAGAAAAACATCTAGAGGGCCGAGCGCGAGCATGATCTTGTCGAGGCTAACGTGCGGGATCTGGAATACCAAAAGGGGGCTCTATCCGAGTAGCTGACGACTGTGTTCAAGCAGTTGCGGGGTAGGTCCGAGTAGCTAGCCACTATCTTCGAGCAGCTAATGAGTGTTTTCGGGCAGCTGGAGATCAGGTTCGAGCAGCTGCAGAACGTCTCCGAGTAGAAAAAAAGGTATGTCAAATCGGTGAATTTACTTTGAATTGCTGAAGTCATATTGTTGCTGACAACCATTATGCTTATATTGCAAGAAGAGGAGCTCGGCCAATTACACCAAGTCATCGGTCAACTCTAGGAGGAGGAGAAGAAAATGGCTGGGTGGGTGGAGAAGCTGGCCGAGGAGCTGAAAGGTAAGTACTTCATGGTCGGAGTTATTGTTGGAGTAATTTCTTTGCTTGACAGATCCTTGTGATGCCTGTAGAGTACCATCGGAGGATCAAGGAGCAGTTTGATGTGCTGGAGCAAGAGGGAAGAACCTAGAGGAGCATGCTTGATGCCATAGTTGCTGGAGTCAAGCCGGTGCTCGACTGCGTCGACATGGAGGTGGCTCCTCAGCCCGACGGTAGGCCGCCACGCCTAGACACCATCATCGATAGGTGCAAGGTGACGTGGGAGAACTTCAAAAGCTTCAACCGCTACGCCACCATCACCGTCGTTATACACGCTCTAGTGGTGGTCCAGTCCCACTACCCCGTCATTGACCTTCAAGCGATAGGGGCCAGATTCACCAGAGGGACGGGCGTGGCGGAGAACCAGCAGCTAGAAGATGAGGTGGAGGACGTAGCGAAGAAGCTAGCCAGCAACGTCGACCTATTCGGCGAGATGGACGGCGATGGCCAAGGCCAATGACCTACTTGGAGAGTGATCTGTAACAACTAGAGAGGGTAGTTAAAGCGCGCAAGGGTGCAAACAAACATTTATGTATATGTATAAATATTGTAAAGTGACATTGCATGTTTATGCAATTTGCCAGTATTTCAGTGAAAAAATCGTTGTAGTGTTAACCCTAATGCAATTATACATAGTATAAGTAACGTCCGAGCAGTTAGCTCTTTACTGGACTCTTGGCCTTGGCTAGCCCATAGCCCATAACGTCAAGCACGGAGCCTGTGCACGTGTAGGGGGAACAGGCATGACCAAGGAACCATAGCTGACCACCGATAACGTAGAGCGTGGAGCCCGTAGCACGTGTAGGGAGAGATCGGAGACTGGGTCTTCTCCAAAGAATATAGAGCGGAACGTGTGCTGCTCGGTGGTTGGTGAAAAATCTTGGAGATATACGTAGTATAAGTAGTGTCCGAGCAGTTAGTTCTTTACTGGGCTCTTGGCCTTGGCTAGCCCATAGTCCATAACATCGAGCGCGGAGCCTGTGCACGTGTAGGAGGAATAGGCGTGACCAAGGAACTGTAGCCGACCACCCATAATGTAGAGCGCGGAACCCTTAGCACATGTAGGGAGAGATCGAAGACTGGGTCTTCTCCATAGAGCATAGAACAGAACGTGTGCTGCTTGGCTGTTGGCGAAATATCTTAGAGATATGGAGAAACATGGCGGAGCACTTATGGAGATCACATATTGGAGTTTATTTAGTAACTTAGAGCTAGCGACCGCAAATGGAGATTAAACCGTAATGGAGATATAATGGAGACAAATTATGGCGACCAAAACTTTATTTATTATGGAGTGGAGAAAACATATCTGGAGCATTTCAAGGATAGAAACATATAAGGTGCTCGATGTGCCATGAATTGGGGACATCGAGTCCGTCCAAGTCGCATAGCTAGTAAGACCCTGGTCAGGAAACCTCTTTGACTACGTAGCACCCTTCCCAGGGGGAGGAGAGCTTGTGCATCCCTTTGATTTTCTATTTTCTATGGAGAACGAGGTCGTCGACAACAAATGAATGATATTTGATGTTGTGGTTGTAGTACCTCCGCAAGCCTTCTAGATATTTGGCTGTGCGGACGTTGGTGATCAGACGTTCTTCCTTGACCCTACCGACATCCTCTATCCGAACAGCTATGGCCTGCTCTTCATTATAATGTTCCACCCTAGGTGCTCGGAAGGCAATGTCCGCTAGTAGTATAGCTTCTGAGCCGTAGACCAAGAAATACGGAGACACACCAGTGCTGCGACTAGCTTGAGTGCGTAATCCCCAACCCATAGCTAGGAGCTCTTTGAGCCATCTGCCTAGATGTTTTTCCTCTTTCTGATATAGCCTCTTCTTGAGAGCATCAAGAATCATGTTGTTCGCACGTTTGACCTAGCCATTAGCTCTAGGATGGCCAACGGAGATGTAATTAACGGAGATGCATCGGTCTTCGTAGAAGTCCCAAAAATGATGACCAGTGAATGTAGTTCTGAGGTCGGTGATAATGTTGCTCGAGAGACCGAATCTGTGGATGATATCTTTGAAGAGCTCGACTGCCTTCTTAGCAGTAGCCAAAACAAGCGGTTTGTATTCGATCCACTTAGAGAACTTGTCGATGGTGACATACACGTACTGAAAACCACCTGGCACTGGCTTGAAGGGCCCGGTCATGCCCAGTCCCTAGCAGGCAAAAGGCCAGGAAGCTGGAATGGTCTGCAGTTCTTGTGACGGTACGTGTATTTGCTTGGCAAAAAATTGGCATCCTTCACAACATCGGACAAGGTCTTCTGCATCAGTGATGGCCGTGGGCCAGTAAAAACTAGCTCGAAAAGCTTTGCCGACCAGGTTTCTCGAGGCCGCGTGGTTGCCATAGGAACTAAAGTGAATTTCGAGAAGTAGTTTCACTCCCTCTTATTCGGCGATGCATTTCTGCAGTATCCCTACCTTCGCACTTTTCCTCATCAAATTCCCATCCACCAACACATAATGCTTGCTTCAATGGATTAGGCGTTCGATTTTAGTCTTGTCGATAGGTACATCGGTGCTGGTGAGGTACTTGATGAACTGTTTCCTCCAATCGACGACCGGTGAAGGTACTATAAGTACCAGCTGCTCGGCGGGGGGGGGGGTTCTTGAACATCCTTCTCTTCCTTAATAGACGACGTAAAGAGGTCTTGAACGAAAACCCTAGGCGGGATCGCGGTGTGAGAAGAGCCTATCTTAGATAGGTAGTTGGTGAACTAATTTTGATCTCGTACCACATGGTGGTACTTGATACTGTAGAACTTTCCTTCGAGTTTCCTGATTTTGACACAATATGCGTCCATCTTCTCACTGGAGCAGGACCAGTCTTTGTTGAGCTGGTTGATGACTAGCGCAGAGTCTCCGTATACCATGAGGCGTTTGACGTAGAGCTCAATAGCTATACGGAGTCCGTGGAGACATGCTTCATATTCGGCGGCGTTGTTGGAGGCTAGAAAATATATTCGGAGAACGTATCGGAGCTTATCCTTGGTCGGCGTAAAGAACAGAATGCTAGCACCAGCACCGTTGATGTTGAGGGCGCCATCGAAGTACATCACCCAGTGCTCGGGGCAAGTAGTGGGGATGGGCTCTTGGATCTCGGTCCACTCGGCAACGAAGTCAGCGAGCGCTTGTGACTTGATGGTAGGCCTACTTCTAAATTCAATGGAGTAAGTGTCGAGCTCAATAGCCCACTTGATGATGTGGCCATTGGCCTCTTTATTGTGGAGAATGTCCCCCAAAGGGAACTCGATGACCACGGTGATCTTGTAATGCTCGAAGTAATGGCAGAGCTTGTGTGACATGATCAGAATAGTGTACAGCAGTTTCTAAACTTGAGGATAACGAGTTTTGGGCTCATTAAGGACCTCACTAATGAAGTAAACTAGACGTTACACCTTGTAGGCGTGCTCGGCCTCCTCGCATTCGACGATGATAGCTGTGCTAATGACGCGCGAAGTGGCGGCGATGTAGATCAGTAGAGTTTTATCTGGTCGAGGCGCCGTCATGATCGAAGGCTTCATTAAAGACAACTTGAGCTGCTCGAAAGCTATATCTACCTCCTTCGACTAGGAGAAGCACTCAGAGGCCTTGAGGAGTTTGGAGAACGGTAGTCCCTTTTCACCGAGGCACGATATAAAGTGGCTAAGAGCAGCCATGCAACATGTAAGCTTCTGTATATCCTTTATGGATGTTGGTCGTTTCATGTTGGTGATGGCGGAGACCTTGTCGGGGTTGGGCTCGATGCCATGGGCGCTGACGATGTAGCCCAGGAGTATACCGGATGGAACTCTAAAGATGCACTTTGAAGGGTTCAACTTCCATCTATACCTTTTTAGGTTGGCGAACGTTTCTTCGAGGTCGACGATGAGATTATCAACGGTCTTGGACTTGACGACCACATCATTGATGTAAGCTTCGATGTTGCGGCCTATCTGTTGATCGAGGCACATCTGGATGGCCATTTGGTAGGTTGCCCCGATGTTCTTGAGTTCGAAGGACATGGTGGTATAGCAATATGCACCGAAAGGCATGATGAATGGTGTCTTGATCTGGTAGTCTTCCTTGAGGGATATCTAGTGATAGCCAGAGTAACAATCGAGGAAGGAGAGCAGTTCACAGCCGGCGGTGGAGTCTACAACCTCGTCTATCCGAGGTAGACCAAAGGGGTCTTTAGGGTAGTGTTTGTTGAGATCAGTGTAATCAACGCACATTCTCCATTCTTTATTCTTTTATTGAACAAGAATATGGTTTGCTAACCACTCAGGATGATACACTTCTTTTATAAATTTGGCACCTAGGAGCTATTTTATTTCTACCCTAATAGCCTCCTTCTTGTCTGGCGTGAATCATCGGAGTTTCTGCTTGATCGGTTTGGTGGTCGGTGAGACATTCAAGGAGTGCTCGATCTTCTCCCGTGGTACCCCGGCATGTCTATAGGTTTCCAAGCAAACACGTCAGCGTTGGCACGTAGGAAGGAGATGAGTGCGCTTTCCTATTTGGGGTCGAGGTGAGCCCCAATCTTCACGGTCTTAGAGGGGTCGTCGAGGCTGAGGCCGACCTCCTTGGTTTCTTTGGACTTGGCGGAGGCATGCGGAGGCTCTAGCGCTGGGATCTCTAGGTCATTGGTGGGCACTATCTTGGCGTTGGTGACCACACTGGCCATCTAGATGGAGAGGTCGGTGGCTTCAGCAAGGGCGAGACTCTTTGTTTCACAGGCGTAGGTGATAGAGAGGTTAGCCCATAGGGCCAGGACTCCTATAGGCAAAGGCGTCTTCAGCACTAGATAGGCATAGTGCGGTATGGCCATGAACTTCGCCAGAGCTAGCCGACCAAGTATGGCGTGGTAGGCGGTGTTGAAGTTGGCAACGTAGAAGTTGATGTGCTCGACGTGGTAGTTGCTAGTCGTGCCGAACTATATTGGTAGGGTGATCTCTCCAAGCGGTTTGGATGCCCTACCAGGTACCACACCATAGAAGGAGGAGTCAGAGGGTGTGAGATCTCCTATCCCAAGCCCTAGCTCCTTTAGGGCTCCAGCGAAGAGGAGGTTCAGAGCACTCCCGCCGTCGATGAGCACTTTTCTAAAAAGTACTTTCTGGACGGTTGCATCAAGGACGAGGGGGAAACACCCTATGTAAGGGATGTCCACCCACTGGTCAGCCCTGCTGAAGGTGATGGGGACCTTGGACCAGGGGCAATAGCTGGGGTTGGCGACGACGTCTTCCGCGTTGACGGCGAGCACCCGACGCGCGGTGAGCTTCCGATCTCTTTTGCTCTCGACGGAGGCAAAGCCCTAGAAGATGGTGGCAACCACCTTGTCGTGATCCTAGAAGGCATTGTTGTTGCCCCCAAGTGGTCGATAGCCTCTAGCTCCGTCGTTGTTGTCGTCATCCAGCTTTTTAGCTTAGAACTCCTTAGCTAAGCCGAGGCAGTCCTTCATCTTATGCTTGGCGTTTTTGTGGAGAGAGCACAGGCCTTCGGGGATATTCTTGTACTGCTCATCATAGTTGCACTTGGCGCGAGGTTCGTCAACGGCGGCGATGATGTGGTCTAGTCGGCGGCGGTGATATTGACCAGATTTGGATCCTTCTGGCCGATCACGGCCACTGTCCTGATGGTGACTGCGGTCATCGTAGCGGCGAGTTGGGCGATGAATGCCTGCATCCTCGTTGAAGCATACTTCAGCCTCTTCAGCGTCGGCATACTGGTTGGCGGTTGTAATCATCTTGCCAATCCCTTTAGGCCGCTTGCGATTGAACTTGGAGCGGAGATCGCGGTGATGGAGTCCTCGAACAAAGGCGGTGATGACCTCTACTTCTATGATGTTGGGAATGGAATTCCTCATCTTGGAAAAGCGTCTGATGTAGCTATGGAGGAGCTCGGATGGCTTCTGATAGATACGGTTTAGATCATGCTTAGTGCCCGGCCAAGTACACATAGCCATATAGTTGTCGGTGAAGACCTTCTTGAGCTCTTCCTAGGATTCGATGGAATTCAAGGCGAGGCTTGTGAACTAGTTCATCGCAGTTGGCATGAGCATGACAGGAAGATAGTTCGCCATGACGTTGGTATCTCCCCCGGCGGCGCGCATAGCAGTGGCATAAGCTTGTAGCCACTATGTGGGGTTCATGCGTCCTTCGTATGGCTCGACCCCAATGATTTTAAAACCATAGGGCCACTAGAGTGTCCAGAGCGCCCTTGTGAATGCTTTGGGCCCTTCGAGATCGTTGCCGTCGGCGTTGCTGACGTTGAGCGGCTGGAGGTTGTTCGGCGGTGGTTTCGGCGACAGTCTCCGTAGAGCCCTGGGACTCAGAGTCTGGATTCTCCTCCAGGATGGTTTGGAGGGATGCTCCGGGGCGTCGGCCGACGTGTAGCATGTTGACAGCCGGCGGGAGCTGGTCGGCGATCTGGTCGACGGGAGGATGGACATCTCCAACCTGGTCGGCGAACTTGCCCCTTAGGGCATCTTGGTAGGTAGCGGTGATACCGGTGAGCCCGAAGGGTAGGGCCGTAACCCCTGGAGTTTCCTGATCAACCTCCGATGGATCTGAATCGGAGGGTGGTCGGCGCTGGACCAGAGTGGTCAGAGCCGATTCAGCGATGGAGAGGCTATCGGCGAGCTTCTGGTCAACCTAATCGATGGATACGATCAGATCGTCGTTGTTGATTTACCTCCTTGGGTAGCGGGGGAGCGGGCGGTGAATTGTCGGCAAAAGAGACCTCGGAGGTGGTTCCAAGATCAGATCTACAGTCGCAGATGTTGGGGTGATCGGCGCAGTATTGATCTGCACCGGCTCGATGAGCTCTCCGACTCCGTCAGGTGGCCAATCTGCACCGGCTAATGGAAGGAAAAAAGGCAAATCTGTCCAAGTTCCTTGGGTAGAACTTCTTGATGTAAAACAGATCAAAATTTTCTCTTTTTGTTTCTTGTAAACAGAGAACTTGACATGCACTTTCTGTAATTTTATCCCTGATGGCATCCCGTTTTTCCTGCGAGTTAATCCCCTTAATATTCCAAAAAAGAATTTTGGTGTGTCTGTTGTTATCCATAAACACAGGTTGTGGATGCAAAAGAAAGCTTGGGCAAACACATGCCAAACTGAGAACAGTGAAGGCTGTCATTTCTGATCTGAACAAAAACTCCCTCATCATCACAAAAAATATGGCTGCAATTCTCATGAGTTTCTTTGAATTTTCCTCTAATTGTCACCCATTTTCCTGTAAGTTCAAACCACTGACATTCCGAAATAAAATCAATGACGACCTGCTTCTACCATCAACACTGATATGATTCCAAAGATAGTGTTTGAACATATACATGTCAAGCCAGGATAGCATAGAGATGTAAACAATAGTAATGTAAAGATTGTAATGAACAAAAGTAAGATAAGCATAAACACAACTTAGGTAATTGATAGGATAAAGAGGTTCATGATTACAAACTAAAGTGCTCCAACAGGTGTCATAACACAGATCTTACAGTACAGAGTCTTATTCACCCAGGACATGTTCTGCGGGTAGGAGCAAACCAACTGGATAACTAGTGACAAAAGATGTACTGTCCAAAAGACAAGTACATTACAGACCACATTATGTTTCTTATTCATCTAGATCATCTTTCCGGAGGAGGGCAGCCGAGACACTCTCAGGCTGGATCTACAGGAATCCTTCTGCTATGCCAACCAGCACATCCCTGGGAAGATGGGGGGCAGCGCCACTACTGGATTGGCCTGGTGGGATGATAGCAAGAGGGACAGCTTCAACTATTTCTTCTTCATTGATCTTTTCAGCTGGTGCCTTGGCGTTCTTGGCACTCTCTGCATCCTTGAAGCCCTGCAACTTGTTGGAAATCCTCCTGCTGCGCTTCAGGAAGCTGTCATCTAGCTTTCTTTAACCTTGAGAGTCTTCTTCCTGCGCGGAGTCTGGAAAACAGCAGGCGGGCCATCTAGGATTTCAATGTCAAGGTTTTCAGTTGCATCCTCAGCTGCCTCATCCATCTGCTGCACAGGATCATCTTCTTCAGCTTCAGCCTCATACTGCTTCATATTCATAGGCATATCTTCTTCCTCAGATTCATCTCCCTCCACATCCATGTAGTCCTTGGCAATCTTTTCCAGGGCGTGGTCACCTAACTGTGGATACATGATGAAGGCCAGATGAATCAGGATATCATTATCATGGAAATATGCAGGAATTAGGGTGCCATGATCAAGATCAACACGAGTAAGACAGTTAAGAAAACCGAGGATTTGCAAGAGGGAGGAGGAAACTTTGGAGCAGGAGGAAAACGAACAACATCAACGAAGCTTTTCTTGCGCTTAGAACCCACTGTTGTTCATTCGGCTTCTTGCTCATTGCACCAAAGTGCATAATCTCTGCACTAATTCGGTCCACCTCCACCCCAAAGGTGGAAGAACATGCTAAAACTCTTGCAGGAAAAGTTCTTAAGCTTATAAACAATGAAACCAATATTTTTGCAAGAGACTGAAAAACTGAACATCCAACCAGAAAGAAAGAAAACATTGAAATCGTTGGCGATACCACCTAGGCAAGCTTGGAGAATGAGACCAACCGAATCTTCACTGAGACGAATGGCAGATCGACCAAAGCTTGCAACAAGATGAAAAGCCGATGGGGAAAAGGCCACTGTAGGACTCACCGAACAACCAAAGCGCTGTGAGGCCAGAGAGGCAAGCTTTATTCCAGGATCGAAGGAGAGATCCGACACTCCCGCCATGGTAGCAGTCCCGGATCAGCAGCAGCAGGCCTTGATCAGGGAAGGTCGCCATTGCTGGTGGAGCAGGAGGGCGGCGAGGGGTGGGAGGGGGGAGGGGGCGGCATGGACGAGAGCTCATGACGAACGTTGCATATGGTGAACTTTCTTTGAACTTATTCCTACATCTAGAAATATAAACTATTATAGGAGTTTTACGATATATGATAGAGGAAGGTAAATTATGTATATAATTCTCCCTTAATAGTGGGAGAGTATTGTGATTACCATATTTAGGTTGATAATAAATATTAATCATAGGTATAAATGTGAATGTAGCCTTTTTAAATTGAGTTAGAGTTAGTTTTACCAGGAATTCCTTATAATTTAGGATAATTTGAATAGTTGGATACCTTGTATTTTGTATTTTAGGAAGGAGAGAATAATAAACAAGAATAGCACTTTAGCCCAAAATCTTCTAGTCTAGCTACTGGTTTTAGAGTTTTACATCACTGCACATAATAAGACTATTGAGGTAGCACAATCATGTGACATGTCATATCTCATATGGGCACATATGACAACTCGGTGACACCTTATTTGAGTATACTAGTATTCACCTCGATCTAATCTATGTGTTAGAGTGAATTAAGGTAAAACTTAATTTAATTTATATCCTAATCCACTTTAACGTATTGTTTTAAGGGATAATTCCTCGGCATTTGGCAGTGGTACAAAACACGTCCATCGGCAATCGCCTGATCAGGCGCACATCATCGGTGTTTTTTTAAAAATTACACAGTACAGCATAGACGTCTACAACATGCATACGTACTCACCCCTATAAATACACGTACGCAAACTTTACCTCTATGAGCATCTCCAAAGGACTGAGCCGACAAATCTCGAGGTCCACGAAGTCACCATAAGCACCAAGTTGTCGACGGGGACGTCGGCTACAACTTAAAGCATAGCGCCGATAAATCCTGAAATAAATCTAGGAAAATACGAGCACATGTGCCAAGTCAAGGACTGAACTTGGGTGGGCAAGTTCCACCACAAGGAACCCAACCAACTAATCTATGATCAGTTCACCACATCATCGGTGGTTCGCACAGAAGAAAGAAGAAGACGAGCGAACTGAGCGTAGCTCAGCTGGTTGGTTTCCTTGTGGTGGAACTTGCCTAACCAGATTCAAAGTCCCCAATTTGACACGTGTGCTCGTATTTTTCTAGATTTATTTCAGGATTTAACGACACTATTCTTTCTGTGGTAGACGACACAGCAAAAGCGCATGTGGTGACTTCGTCCATCTTGAGATTTACCGGTCCAACTCAGTTCTTCGAAGTTACTCATAGATCTAGAGTGTGCATTGTAACACCCTTGGTGTTACGCCCTAAACAAATTACCAAATCATGTCATGAGCATCATGTTTATGTGATAATGCATGTGATGGAAGGTGTAGATAACATTTTTGTAACTTTAGATGATCAATAAAAATGTTAAATGATAAGCTATTCCATAACTCATATATATCAAGTAGGGTTTAAAACTAATTTTTATTGAACAAAAATACTATAGAACATATATGTGGCGCTTAAATAAAGTTTGGAATATGAACTTTGTAGATGACAATGAAATACTTGCTGTAGAAAAATAACATTGCTAGCTAGTGTTTCCAGTAGCTTAGAAATGAAACTTGAAATCAAAACTAGCTTAAAGACTTAGAAAATTCTTAAGTTTAAAAACAGTTTGACAGCACCGGGTTTGCGAATTTATTCAGAGAAATCTAGTTAAAGATTAGTACTATGTTTTAGTTCTTAGGGGAAGCCTAATATGCTCTCTTGAGCATGGTGAAGGTGGCTTGGTTCCAAGATATTCGTTTAATTTTTATGGGTGCTTTAAAATTCGTGCACGACACAGCCTTGGGATGGTTGGCGTCATGCGCGCGGTCACCGCGTGGCCACCCCACGCCGCGCACATGGTCGTGTCCTGCGCGATCACCCCATGCCGCCATGCTAGCTCGATCGAACCCGCCTGTCCTTGGCCAAGGCCGATCGCAGCGAGCCGCTGGCCCCGTGCCCTGCTGCCCTACCTCGTGCTGCCATCATTGGTGCCGCCACGGCCACGCTGCACTGTCGTCGCCTCGCCGTCGCATCCGCACCCCCCTATGGCTCTACACCATTGTCTGCCCTGCCGGTGGCCCTGCCGCTGCTGCGCGCGCTTGGCGTATCTATGGCATTGGCATATGGTTGTACCTGCTGTCGCCTTGCCCATAAAGGCGTGGCAGTCGCTCATGTCGTGTCGGTCACGGACGCGCGCATGCCTTGTCCGTAGCGCCTGCGCGTGTGCATCCTGATCACGCCACTCGTGTCCTGCCAAGCCGAGGACGAGCTGAGCTCTGACCTACCCCCTCCCCTCTCTCTTTGCTGCTACCATGGTGGACTGAGCCACGCCATTAAAACAAGCAGGGAGAAGTCACCATCGCCTGATTCATCGCGTCACTGGCTCTATCACCCAGCTGCCTAGCTACCCGCCCCCACCCCACCTTAAATGGCGTCCGGTCGAGCTTCAATTTTGGAGCTTTTCCCCGCCACCGTGCCGATAAGGCCAAGTCCGTCCATCACTGAGGGCAACTTCCATCTGACCACCTCAGGCCAAATTGGTTACACCGCTAGACTCGCTTTAAACCCCTCCTTGCCATGCGCACCTGAGCCATACCCCTACTGTTGTCCCGACAGTGCTAACGTGGCCGTGTGTGTCGTGGCTCATCACCGAGCTCGCCGCGCGTACGTGGCCATCCTTGCTCGGGGCGTCTCTGGCTTAACCATCACCTTGGTCGGGTCCATGGTGAGTCGCTGATGCTCACCCGCTACCTCTACTGCTCCCTTAGCGTCGTGGCTCACCGGAATGTTGTCGTCACCACCGTAGGTTGCCCGCTGATGTGGAAAAGTCGACCTACTTCATCTTCGGTCTCTGAATCACTGCCCATTGTTGTGCGATGGCCCATAGGTGAGCATCGGTCTTCTAGATAGGTCGAGGGAGTCCCCAGTTGGCCGGCGTAGTGGCCCAGTGCCGGTCAATGCCACGCTGGCGAGCGTGGAGGTGTCGGGGACCTCCTCGATATGAAGACGGGTTAATACGAGGGCCTTCTTGCATAAATGTTATCTGTAGAAATAGTGTGCATAGTCGTCATGCTAATAGAGGATAGTGCGGGGGTGTTTCTGCAAAAGCACCAGCGTGTGCGGGCTTCTCCGTCGTGGGCCGTCCTCGCGTGGGCCGTGGAAGCGGGCCGCTGCGTGCGTGCGTGCCATGTCGCGTGGGCCACGCGTGTGGGCCACGCGGGAGATTGGTTTTTCTTTTTCTAGGAATATGTGAATGGTTTTCTAATTTAATTTTGGAACTTATCTTTGGTAATTAATATAAAATTATGTAGGTGCCCAAAAATTATGAAACTAAATTTGTTAAGTCTCTAAAATTGTGATCTATCTATTAGTGTATTTAGTTCATATATATACATGTTGATATCAGGAGCTATTAAATTGTTTGAAAGTGCTTCATATTATTAAAATGAATCATTATAGGAATTTATTGGTAAATTGGTGATAGCTTTAGTTCTAAAATTTTTATGGTAGCTTCATTGTATTATTATGTGCTCACTATAATTTTTGTAGCTTTAGAATAGGCTAAGCATTAGGGTCGTTAAATGCTCTTTGTTTCAATATACTTTAAATCATTAGTAGAAATAAAGATATATCCTTCATTTGTAAAGCTAGGTGTTTGTTAGTTGAACCCAACACTTTGCTTGGTAAAGATGATAGTTAGCTTAGTACCTTAGTTATTAGAGCTAGCTTAGTAGCTTAATATGTGTATTCTTAGTTTAAGAGTTGTTGTTGCCTAAATGCTAAGTGTTGCATCATCATCGCATATATGTAGAGAATGAGTTGGCGGAGATCGTGACCACCAGTGATCACGAGTTTGAGGAGATCATTGAGGAGTATGAGGAGGAGATTCTCGTGTAGGAGGAGGTCCTAGAGCTGCCACTGACTAACTCAACTAACACCGCGCCTGCCCAAGGCAAGCCCTGGTGTATAACCTCTATTTTATAATTCATCGTATATATATGTGTTGTGCATTTACGTTATAGAAATTTTATGGAAACCATATGCATAGATATACTTATCCTAAGAGTCTTACTAGTGTAGATTCGAGTAGATGTTATGCTTAGGTCATCGGTAGCGTGAGTAACCTGCCGTTGCTCACAATAGAGGATTATTATTACTCTCATAAATAAAATGATGAAAGGAAAAATAGAGACATGGTAGGGATATGGTATGGGTATTGGTTGGTATAATAGGTTGTGTCCCACGGCCAATGGGGCTTAGCTTGGTTACACTATTTTCTCTGTTCGTGTCGATTAAGGACCATCCATTGCTATAGATGGTAGTCAGGTCATAGACTTATTATCCTGAGCACATACTTGCTTATGGAAGCGGGAAGGCTCGTTACGCTCTTGTTGCGGGTTCCGTCTCTTTTTGGACCAACTGATTGGAGGCGGGGAAAGGTGGACATCTAAGCACCATACTGAGACTGGGTCTCAAGTGTGGGGGCTTGGAGTCCAAGTTTGGACGGGGACTAGGACCATGTGATAGGACTGGAATGGGTTGGTCTTGTTTGTGCCTGGGGTACAAACAGGGCATGTGTTTTGGGGTACCTAGCTAGGATACATTGATTCGCAAATCACCGTTTCCATGAGATGGTATGACTTGGCTATGGTCTAGCACCGTAGTAAGAACTAGAAGATGAAAGATGGTGAAATGGATTTAATTGCTTAACCCTTACTTAAAAGTAGAACAGGTGCTTACCTAGAATGGTTAGCCAATGAAGTAATCATGACTGCTAAAAAACTTGATCTTAAGGACATACTTCTAGTAACGCTTTTCACAAACAAAAAGAAAGCAGCAAACCCACATTGCCTATCATATCCTTGAGAGTTGGGAAACTATTCCCACTAGTCGGGTAAGTCTTATGAGTACATTGTGTACTCAGGGTTTATTTTACCCCTGTTGTAGGTGTAGCTTGAGGAGTACGTCTTGTGTGGAGGATTCTTCTGGTGGACACAAATGGATCCCTGTATCATTTCCACTAGATGTTTATTTTTATTCCGTTGTTTAATTATCGCACTCTGAATTCTGGAATTGTAATAAATAATTTCCAAAAACTCTTGTTGTATGAAATAGACTATGTATTGTAAGCTTGTACTCATTATTGGATTCTGGATGTAAAACATGGATTGTTTTGAGTTCTCCCTTAGGGTGTGCTCGATGAAATTGTCCAATGTAGCTCACTTTCGAGGTGCTTAGTGTCTAGTGAAAGACGAGCGCCTCCAAAAGCGTGTTATTTTGGGTGGTTCTATCATAGGTGGTATCAGAGCCCATAATGAGTCTATGAGTTTAAAAACTCTTTTTAAAACCTAAAATTTGACCAACAAAAGCTTTGCGAAAAGTAGGATGCGATAAATTTACGTAAATATAAGCCCTAGCAATATTGTCTATCTAGGATAGTGGCACTGGTTTTATAATCAATCTTCTATAGGTACACTAACCTAAGCTACATAAGAATCGTTTAGCGTATGGGAAGTGAGTGTGCGTTGTGCCAAAAATTATATGCGAATGCCGCTATATTCTGGCTTGAGCGAATGAATAGGTTGATCCATGCATCATGAAAAGAGAACCTTGCTTAAACTAAACCCCCCCACACGTATAATTTTGGGTAGTAAATTGGTAGGATAATAAATAAAGAGAAATGCTTTAACTCTTCAGGAAAAGTTCTCGGATGTAACCATTTATTGGGCCTTATCATCTCTTTAGCCATTTGTTTCTAAGTATGGAGGCATGGTCCCAAACAGTGGGTTCTTATCTATTTACAGATGAACCTGAGGTCTGGTCACGAGAGCACCAGTCTTGGTGAAGACTAGGGCGAAAATGGTCGTGGCAATGATCCTGGTAATGCCAACGGCGAGAGCCACGAGGCCCCACTCCTTGGTCCTCCTCCTCTGCTACCACCACCACCTCCGATGACCTATGCTGAGATGTTGGCTGCTCATCATGAGTTAGCCCATGCCCTAGAGATGCTGGCATAAGCTATTGGTGGCTTCACCCGTGGAGGCCCCGGTGGTAATGGTGGGAACGGAGGCGGTGTTCGCGGTCTCGAGAGGCCCTGTTCCTATCAGGACTTTTTGGGCACACACCCATCCACGTTCATGCCAATTGCTGAGCCTCTAGACATAGAGCATTGGCCTCATATTCTAGAGCAGAAGTTTCAGCTGCTCAATGTGACTGACGAGCAGAAGGTGCGCTTTGCCGCACAGCAGCTTCTGGGATCTGATAGTGCTTGGTGGGGCACTTTCAATGCCATGCAACCTATGGACCACTATGTGACTTGGCAGGAGTTTACCACTGCTTTCCGTTAATACTATATTCCTAATGGTTTGCTGAACAAAAAGTTGTCCGAGTTTTTGGAGCTGAATCAAGGAAACATGACTATGATGGAGTATGTGAACAAGTTCAACCATCTTGCACAGTATGCTGGCACTCATGTGGATACTAATGAGAAGAAGATGGACCGTTTCAATTGTGGTCTCTCTTGCATCTTGTAAGAGAAGTTATATATAGGGGGCTATCAGACCTTTTGTGCTTTGATGAATACTGCCATTGCTATGGAGGGACTTTAGCGTGACTCTTAGGCTGAGTGGAAGCTTAAGAGGGTGATCACTAGGTCTTCTAGTCACCCGCCATCTCATAAGGTACAGGTTGTGAGGAGGGTGTCCTATCACACTCCGGGTGGACAGTCGTCTCGCCAAACTCAGTAGACTCACCAGGCACCTCCCACTCAGTACTGTGCACCTACTCAGTAGGTGCAGTAGCCTCAGGCACAGTAGGTTTTGCCTCATTAGGGACAGGGGAACAAGCCAGGGGCTTGTTTTAAGTGTGGCAAGGAAGGCCACTATGCTCATGAGTGCCCCCAGAACCAGCTTACTCAATCTTCTCAGCCTTCAGCCAACTCTCGTTTGGTCAAGAGGACTATCATCAGAAAGAAAGTGCCCGTGAGCCACTTAGGATAGGTCAACTTCACTAAGGCTGAGGAGATTTCGCAAGGTGTCAGGTTCATAAACCTAGGGTCCCTCGCGGACCGACTTCCCAACAAAGGCTTGGCCCAAGCAGACAATGTGTAACTCATGGGCTGGCCCAAGTATCTAAACAACAGGCCAGAAGGGCGATCCAATCACCGACCGAAAGGTTTGGCCGAGGAGGAGCGACGCCCATTTTCTGACTCTGGCCCACCTCTCTGACCAGAGCGCTCACTTCGGTCTCCAGCCTGCCTTTAGATGGACTCTCCGACCAGAAGGCCTGACCAAGGCACTACTTCCAACTCTAACCCGCGTCTTCGACCGGGGATGTGCCAAACCCCTGCTCACGGCTCATCTTCCGACTAGCACGATCAGAACCGACTAGGACCAACTAATTAGGGATGCCCACTCAGAAAGGATCAGGAAACAAATGGAGAAAGCAAGGCGGGGCACACAAGTCAAACCACGATACCAGGGACTGTACCCTGTACACCTGTAGAAATAGTACTCTGCAACTTCCTTGGCACAATAGAGCCCAAACAGTGTTGTAGGCGCCGATATTTTCCCTACAGTATTGTGGGCGCCATTAACTCCCATATGGTAAGGCTCCCCCCCACATGCCTCTTGGCATCGACAATGTTGTGGGCGTCGGCATTTACCGTACCGAGTGAACATGGTGAAACTCCTCACATGCCTCTAGACATCAACAGTATAGCAGGTACCGACATCTGCCATACTCGAACAAGACGACACAATCTCCCACATGCATCTGACATCCAATAGTGTTGTGGGCACCTACAATCATCCTGTACTCGCTGGCGTGGGCAACAAGGCTTAGAAACATATATACTCTCTCCCTCTCACTTGTAAGGCCATCCCCTTCATCTATAAAAGGGGATGCGCTCTCTCTCAACATTTAGGTTCATTTAGGTTGATTAAGATTGATCAGATCGATCAAGTTCACTAGTTCACAACCACAGAACCACCAGGTTCGAACCTTAAGCACACACTTGAATACTTAGCTCATAGCAGGGCTCCCATCACTCTAGGCCCTTTCGACTAGAGTCCGACCGGACCTCTTGTACCCCCCCATCTTTCTCCTTCTCGTTTGTAACCCCACTACAAACTTCGAGCACCTGGGCCCAGGAATAAAGTCACCGACCAACTCAAACTGGATGTAGGGCACGTTGCCTGATCTAGTATAAACCCTATGTCATTAAGTGCTAGGCCACCTCCGATCACAATATACGGCAAAACTACAAATATTTACTTGTTGGTCACTTTCTGTACCAACACGAGGAGAGCCTGTGATGGCTGGTATGTTCACCATTGATTCCCACCCAGCACATGTATTATTTGATTCTGGTGCATCACATTCATTCAGGAGTATGGGGTTTGCACAAAGGTACAATATATCTACTATGGCTATTTCTATTGCCTATAGAATCAGAACCCCAGGTGCGTAGTTTTGCATTAAAACTCGGACAGACATAGTGAGACTAGTGCTAGCCACTCAATCTTATTGTCTCTAGTTCATGATGCTGCATGGGCAAGGCATAGATGCAATTCTGGGAATGAACTGATTGAGAAACTATGGGGTAGTCTTGAACCTTAGGCAAAGAATTGTTGAGTTGAAGCTTCCTTCTTCTGAGGATAGAATGTCTCTACTTATGTCTTCAGTTTCCACCCTACCAGTTATTGCTCATACTGAAGCCTCTCCTGACCTTGCCTCTATTCCTATGGTCTATGAGTTTTTGGATGTCTTTCCCAAAGATCTACCTGGGTTACCACTAGGAGGCACTTGTTCCAGCACCCGTCAGAGGGCCGTCCTCCATCGGCTCCAGGACACCAATGATTTCAACAACGAGGCATCTATGCTTCATTTTGAGCAAACTCTCTGCTCAAACCCCGCTGTGAGTAATATTTATACTGTTATTTACTATCTCCCGCCGATTATCCGGAGGGACCGTATTGATCGCATCGTGGACACCGTACGATCGGTTCCCCTATGGCCTCATGTCCCCCGTGGACGTGTGCGCTCGGGGCTCCAAGGGACACTGCCGCCATCCCCCCTCACATCCAAATTTGTGGGAATGGCGAGCTATGCTCCTACCACTTTCCACGAACTCTTGAATGATGAGGGTGAGAGTGACGGCCCCAACATTGGTGATGTGGCACCTAGCCACCGTCCGTCCTAGGAGTGCACTATGGCGGATGCTCCGAGACAACCAGCGGTTGTTGCGGAGTCTGCAACAAACCAACCTCCTTGATGGCCTTCCGTCCGCTCGAGGAAACCAAGGCGGTGGGGATCAACCCCACCGACCTAGCCAAGACGGTGCGGATTAGGACCCAGCTCCCGGCCAAATAGGAATGCGAGCTCATCGACTTCCTACGTGCCAATCGTGATGTCTTCGCATGGCAGCCCTCTAACATGTCAGGCATACCATGGGAGTTTGTCGAGCATGCGCTGCGCCTCATCCTAGGCTCAAAGCCCACCAAGCAGTGCCTACGTTGTTTCGACGACGAGAGGCATAGGGCCATAGGCAAATAAATCACCAAACTCCTGGCAGCCGGATTCATCAGTGAGGTATTCCACTCTGACTGGCTTGCCAATCCCGTTCTTGTTAAAAAGAAGACCGGGATGAGGAGAATGTGCATTGATTATACTGGCCTCAACAAAGCATGTCTAAAGGATCACTTTCCTTTGCCGCACATAGACCAAATAGTAGACTCCACCTCGGGTTGCGAGATCCTCTCCTTTCTAAATGCCTACTTGGCCTATCACCAGATCACGATGAAAGAGTCCGATCAGCTCGCAACCTCGTTCATCACCCCATATGATTCATACTGCTATGTAACCATGCCTTTCGGCTTGAAGAACACTGGGGCCACCTACCAAAGGTGCATGCAGCAATGCTTCATTAACTAAATCGACCCGCTCGATCAGCCTGATCAAGCCGAGCGGCCAAGACCAATGATCGCCATCTATGTTGATGACATAGTGGTCAAAATGACTCAAGCTTGTGACCTGATCATAAACTTGGCCGTGATGTTCGTGAACCTCCAAAGATTCAACATCAGGCTGAATCCCGAAAAATGTGCTTTCGGGGTTTCGAAGGGTAAGCTGCTAGGATACATTGTGTCCGAGTGCAGCATCGAGGCCAACCCCAAAAAAAGTCATGGCCATCTCCAACATGGGCCCCATACCCAATGTCAAGGGCATGCAAAGGCTCACCGGCTATCTAGCTGCCCTAAGCTGATTCATCTCCTAACTCGGTGAACGGGGGATGCCACTCTACAAGCTCCTCTAAAAGATGGACACTTTCATCTAGACTGAGGAAGCTTAGCAGGCCCTGGAGAGCCTCAAAGTGTCCCTGATGTCAGCCCCGATTCTTGTCACTCCCGAACAGGGAGAACCCCTTCTCCTCCACATCGTGGCCAGCAACCATGTGGTAAGTGCCACACTAGTCATCGAAAGGGAGGAGCTGGGACACCAACTTAAGGTTCAGTGGCCTATATACTTCATCGAGCAAGTACTCACCGACCCCAAGGTCTGGTACCCCTAGGTGCAAACTCCTATACGCTGTGCTAATGGTGACCCGAAAGCTCCTACACTTCTTCACCGACCACGAGGTCACGGTCGTCACCTCATACCCGCTCGGGGACATCATCCACAACCACGACGTCATGGGATGGATCTCTAAGTGGGCACTCGAACTCATGGGCCACAACATTAGGTATATCCCCTGTACCACCATTAAGTCCCAAGCTCTCATGGATTTTGTTGCCGAATGGATGGAGGTCCAGCTACTGACCCCAGACGTCACCCATGAGTATTGGACAATGTACTTCGATGGGTCCGTCATGGCGCCCAGATCAGGGGCTGGAGTGGTTTTGATCTCCCTAGATGGGAGTAGGCTCCACTACACCATCTACCTCTACTTTTTAGCCTTGAACAATGCCGTGGAGTATGAGGCCCTCATCAACGGACTACGCATCACCATCGAACTTGGTGCCACATGACTCTACATTCGTGGCAACTTAGAGCTTGTCATCGATCAGGTCATGAAGGAGTCCTCCTACAAAAGCCCCCTCATGGCGACATACTACCAAGAGGTGTGCAAGCTCGAGGACAAATTCCAAGGAATCGAGCTGCATCACGTCCCCCGAAAGGACAATGATGCCGCTGATTTTCTCGCAAAATTGGTTGCCAGGCGGGATCCATCCCTGAGCAGGGTCTTCATCAATGATCTCCACGAGCCATCCACCCATGTCCTAGAAGGTCTGATCTAGACATGCCCCAATGCCAAGCTGGTGCCCGAGGGCTCCGAACCCAGTACCTCTATGACGACGTCACCCGCTAACATTGCCGTAATGGCACTCGATCAAACCGACTAGCGAGCACCACTACTCGCCTACCTCCTTGAGGAGGTTCTTCCGCCCGAAAGGACTGAAGCCTGATAGATCCCTCGATGTGCCAAGACCTTTGTCACACTCAGTGATGAACTCTACAAACAGAGTCCATCGGGGGTACTCATGAAGTGCATCCCCACCAACTAGGGGAAGCATCTCCTCCTTGAGGTTCATGCCAAGATCTATGGACATCATCCGGCCCCAAGGTCACTGGTCAGAAAACCCTTCCGCCAAGGTTTTTACTGGCCCACCACACTATGAGATGTGGAGGAGGTCATCCGCAGGTGTGAGGGATGCCAACTCTATGCTCGACAAACTCACTTGCCGGCACAGGAACTTCAAATCATCCCCATCACCTAGCCATTCATGGTCTGGGGCCTCGACATGATAGGACCCCTCAAAAAGGGCCCGGGTGGCTTCACTCACCTACTCATAGTAGTCAACAAGTTCACTAAGTGGATAGAGGCCAAGCCCATCACCAACATCCGCTCATAAGAGGCGGTCAAATTCTTCCTCGACATCATCTACCGGTTCAGCGTTCCTAACTGTATCATCACTGACCACGGGATTAACTTCACCGAAAAGAAGTTCCTAGACTTTAGTGATGAATACAACATCAGGATCGACTGGGCCTCGGTCGGACATCCACAAACTAATGGTCAGGTCGAGCGTGCCAATGGCATAGTCCTCCAAGGACTTAAATCATGCATCTTCGACCAACTCAACAAGTACGTCGGGCGATGGGTTGTAGAGGTCCCAGCGATCCTCTAGAACCTGAGAATGACCCCAAACCAATCCATAGGGTTCACACCCTTCTTCCTAGCCTACAGAGCTGAGGCAGTGCTGCCCTCCAACCTTGACCATGGTGCCCCAAGAGTGAAGGCTTTCGACCGTGACCAAGCCACGGAGGCTCAGCAAGACGCAGTCGACCTGCTCAAAGAGGACCGCAAGACGACCATCATCCACTCAGCTCACTACCAACAAACCCTCCATAGGTACCACAAAAGGAAGAACAAGGGGAGGATACTCAAAGTTGGCAATCTCGTACTCCGAAGGACCCAATCAATGAAGGAAAAACACAAACTCTCTCCACCATGGGAAGGGCCCTATACGGTGACTGAAGTAATCCGACCGGGCACCTACTGACTAGAGGACGACAACAGCAATGTTCTCACCAACATTTGGAACATTGAACAGCTACGTCGTTTCCCCCTAAATTTGGTCTTACCGCTTTTTAGTCAACACTTGCTCCTGTAAAGCACCCCATCCTGAACATTTTTAGCCCAAGTCGCTCGAGGGCTCCATGAGGGTACAATACTAAATACTACCTCTCTTTTTTTACTATCACATGGTAACAACTTTGTCCCCGAATGGAAGTGCATTCCATTCCTTTGATTGCCCTACGTGACTCTGTTCTTACTCCCAACCGAACGCACCCCACCACGACCTACGGTTACAAGCAGTCAAGCCCCGCGAGCCATGCCTAGGTTCTTAACAGCTGCAGCCTACAAAACTATGGGTAGGTGTGAAAAAGAAATGATAAAAATAAAAGTTATGCCAGGATAAAAAAAACAAGGAACGGATAGTGGTTCTATCACAAGAACAAAACTGACGGATTCATTGATACAAAAAATGTTCACACAGGGGCTCACCCACAACTATTACATTTTCTAACTACTTCTAATCCAAATACTATTGTAGCCCCTCAATGACATCACCTAACACCAAAGGAGAGACCACGGCCCACGCCACCCGACGTAACCACCGCTATAGGGGCCCAGCCCGGTTCTGTTCCCTCGACTTCAGTGAGCGCAATGGGTACCTCAAGGGACCCGCCCAGTTCCGCTCCCTCAACTTTGGCGAGCGCAACAGGTACCTCAAGGGTGTCATACCCATAGATGCTCAGCAGAAGAGCATGTAGCTCCTGACCTTCTCATGCAGTCAAGGTAGCTCCTGGGCAAGGACGCTGCTACCAAGGTATGGCCGCCATGGCTGGAAGAGATCTCATCAAATTTTATGAACTAGCTAACCTGAGCAGCTATAGGCATGGAACCCTCCACCGGCATGATCCTAGGCAACTTCCCCTCTGACAAGGCTTGCCCAGTGAAGATCCACCAGAGAAAATCCTCACATGGCTCCATCCTGAAAAAGGCCTCACGGATGAATCCAGCACGCCAGCGCCTTCGGTGGAAGCCGCCCCTTCTCAGGCAAAGACGGCCAGCACCACCCCAGGTAGTGTCCAGCTCGACATCATGATCCAAATTCACGAAAGGATCTGTAAGTCCTCCCACTCGCTTACCCTCTCTCTTACTTAGCAACCGCCACGGCATACAGGCACTCTCGAAGAGGAGGAAGGAGGAGGAGAGACAATAGTTGAAGAATAGGCAAAGGACTACAACGGAGAGCCCTCTCCCTCCCCCTATTTAAGGAGAAAACACAATAGCTGAAGAGGGGCAAAAGATCAGAGTGAAAAACTCTCTCCCTTCCCCCATTCAATGCGGATGGGAAACGATGGGATGCACCCTGACTGATGGGACGCACACTGATCAACAGAACGACGCCTAGTCTGACGGAACGCTGCCTGGTAAGATGGGACGTGGCCTGGGTATGGCCCACCAATATCGCATGCTAGGCATGAAAACCAAAGCATCACCACGCGCAGGCAGCTCTCCACCACCCTAGCCGGGACTTGGAAAAACCCAAACGACAGGATCTCCGCCAGGAGAGACCATTGGGCTTCCCAAGTTGATCGAACGGCTCAGGAAAATGCCGAGAGACAGGTAAGGAGCAAAGGGATGCCCCATATAGGCCATGCCAACTCCGTCACAAATGACGAGCACGGGTCCTGGTCGGATATTTCTGATTGGAGCTCTTCAAACCCCGTTACTCGAGTCATCCAGGTAACACTACCGACCCCTGCTATTTCTTTATAATCATTTCATACATCCATACATGCATTCATTCCATACACCCATGCTCCCCGAATGATTCGGGCCCTGAACCGCCCGGGGGCTCAGGAACTAAGCCATCGCACGTGTAGTGAAATGCATCACAACGCTCCAAGTTGCATCACGGAGTGGTAGTTGCCTCATTCGATATGAGCAACGACCGACCAGGGTTCAAAGGCCGACCCACGAAGGGCTCGAGGCTGCCCCATGTCAAACTGAGCTAGGGGAGAAAACATAGATGAGCCCCGTGCGGCCCTCCCCAGTCTGCCCCAAAGCAGACAGGGTCATCTCAACCTTCTCGTTCGATCCTAAACCTCTACTAAGCCCACAGAATCTCCATCAAGGGGAGGCCGTCAGGCCACCTAGGTCGGTCTCCAAAAAACCCAAGCATCTATCGGGTTATAGGTAAAGGAGCAGTGGAATGTCATAAGAGGGCTAAGCCGACCCCATCACGAACAACGGACCCAGATTCCACTCGATCATACCCATTAGCGAACTCACCGAGTGTGTCACTTGAGCCCGAGCGATCAGGACAAGGTACAAAACTCAGCCCCTCTGGTTGTGAGAAACCGAGGATGGGGAAATGCACATGACTCAAACCCACCCCTACCAAAAGCCCAATAGGGCTTGGGGGCTCAAGGCACACCAAAAACCTGGGTCTGCGACCCTAAACTCGCCCCATCTACTCGGCTATGCTTCGACTGCACACCAAACGCTTGGGTCTATGACCCTGAACTCACCCCGTCCATTGGCTATGCTTCGACTGCACACCAAACACCTAGGTCTACAACCCCAAACTCGCTCCATCAGGATCCACGAACTTCGGCTCGCCCGATCCCAAAACTAACAGACTAACTGCCTTGGCTGCGTGGGCTGCACCAGGGCCAGGATCCATGACTCTGACTCACCTGATCCCACGGTGTGCACCGACGCCAGGACCCACAAGCTCTGTCTCATCTGATCCCTAAAAACTAACTGCCTCGTCTGATCCCACGGGCGCACCGATGCAAGGACCCATGAGCTCCGTCTCACCTGATCACTAAAACTAAACCGCCCTGGCTATGCAACGATGCCTTGGTTGATGACTCCATCTCGACTAAAAAACACGCACACACGCCCGATAACAAACACCCCTTGGGCGATTCTGCACAAATCGCCCAAGGGCTCGGGGGCTCGGGGGATACACTCGTGGGTGCGCTCACGCGCACCCGCTGACAAAATAAAAACCTCCCACGCTGGCAACATGAAACCCCCCTAGACAATTCTACCCAAATCACTCGGGGGCTCAGGCGCTACACCCGCGGGTGCGCTCACGTGCACCCGCCGTCAAGACAAAAATCCCCTAGACAATTCTGCCTGAATTGCCCGGGGGCTCGAGGGCTCCAGTCAGGTTCATAAACCCAGGGTCCCTCATGGACCGGCTTCCCAACAAAGGCTCAGCCCAAGCAGACAACACGCAACTCATGGGCCGGCCCAAGTATCTAAACAACAGGCAAGAAGGGCGATCCAATCACCGATCGGAAGGTTTGGCCAAGTGATGAGTACAGGCCCGATCTTCCGAGAGGTAGCCGGTAAGTTCGATTTGTGGAGATCTCGACGTTGGCGATCCGGCTTCAAATCAGACACAATTCGAACCCTGCAATCGTTACACCACTGCTCCGTTGGTTATCAACCAAGCACAACTTGATTGACCTCGCCAAGAAGGCTTTTTCTGCAAACGAATCGAAGAGCACAAGCAAGAAGGTAAAACACGCAATCTGAAATTGCAAATATGAATGACGTGAATATCAATAGAGGATTCAAGAACTCGGTTCCAAAGGACTAATCGACACAGTGGAGGAGATCAAGAACGGGGGCCCTGGATCACTATAAAAGGATTTGTCACCACAGTTACAATGAACGATTCAGTTTCTCGATGGAAAACTAAACAAAACCCAATTGTGTAGCAGCGGTGGCAGCTGTGTTTATAGTCTAAGACTCGACCTAGGGTTGGGGACGGCCAGGGGTTGGGCGCCCATAACTTGGGCTTAAGGCCCGACACGATACATGGCCAAGTTGGCCCAAATAGGTGACGCAGCACCTTGTCGTGGTCACACAGAATAATCCACGGACCTTCTGGAGCTGGGACCAGATCCAAAACGACGGCGTTGTCGTCCCCTTTCCAACGCATCCAAGAACGGCCCGTTTCGATGTCGTATGAGGAAGTTATGACCGAAACAGTGACGACGTGTCTGCTGAATCCGAGGGCGACGTGGTAGCTGAGTTGGGAACGAATTGGAACTTGGGGAAGACCATGGCGTCGGTGTGTCCCGCGTGGCGATGTCCTCATCATCCTCCCCTTCTCGAATTGGAGTCGTCCTTGACTCCATCTTGGTGATGTCCTCATCACCAAGGAGGAGCGGCGCCCGTTTTCTCTCCGGCCCACCTCTCCGACCAGAGCGCTCACTTTGGTCTCCAGCCCGCCTCCGGATGGACTCTCCGACCGGAAGGCCTGGCTAAGGCACTACTTCCGACTCTGACCCGCGTCTCCGACCGGAGATGTGCCAAACCCCTGCTCATGGCTCTTCTCCGACTGGCACGATCAGAACCAACTGGGACCAATCGACCGGGGACACCCGCTCGGAAAGGACTAGGAAACGAACGGAGAAAGCAAGGCAGGGCGCACAAGTCATACCACGATAACAGGGACCATACCCTATACACCTGCAGAAACAGTACTCTGCAACTTCCCCGGCACAACAGAGCCCAAACAGTGTTGTATGCGTCAACGTTTTCCCTATAGTATTGTGGGCGCCGTTAACTCCCATACGGTAAGGCTCCCTCCACATACCTCTGGGCATCGATAGTGTTGAGGGCGCCGGCATCTACTGTACCAAGTGAACATGGTGAAACTCTTTACATGCCTCTAGGCATCAACAGTATAGCAGGTAGAGACATCTTCACATGGTGAAATGGTTCTGATTGCTTAACTCTTGCTTGAAAGTAGAACAAGTGCTTACCTAGAATGGTTAGCCAATGAAGTAATCATGACTGCTAAAAAACTTGATCTTAAGAACGTACTTCTAGTAATGCTTTTCACGAATAAAAAGAAAACAGCAAACCCAATTGCCTATCCTATCCTTGAGAGTCGGCAAACTATTTCTACTGGTTGGGTAAGTCTTGCAAGTACATTGTGTACTCATGATTTATTTTTCCTCTATTGCAGGTGCAGCTTGAGGAGTAACTCTTGTATGGAGGATTCTTCTAGTGGGCACAGACGGATTCCTGTATCGTTTCCGCTATATATTTATTTTCATTCCGCTGTTTAATTATCGCTCTCTGAATTCTGGTATTGTAATAAATAATTTTCAAGAACTCTTGTTGTATGAAATAGACTAAGTATTGTAAGCTCGTACTTATTATTGGATTCTGGATGCAAAACGTGAATTGTTTCGAGTTCTGCCTTAGGATGTGCTCAACAAAATTGTCCGATATAACTCACTTTCGAAATGCTTAGTGTCTAGTGAAAAACGAGCACCTCCAAAAACGTATTATTTCGGACCGTTCTGCCATATGCCTGCATACGTTTACATAAGTAAGTGTCCGAGAACAGGCTACCCCGTGCGCGCGCCCGCACATTGCGTGAAACGATCGGCAAAAAGTTAGGAATTTGGCGCTCGGGAGCGCCGGAAGTCCACTCAGCGATCCTAGCTGCAATGATTAGGCAGCAGATAGATCTGACCGCCGTCCGCCGAACCTGAAGACAGCTACGTTTAGTAGAGGCGAGTCTAAATAGCACATTTAAAGTAAAACACCGCTTGCTTCGATAGCTCATTGCTACCGGTGCTAGCTTGCTTTGTGTGTTTGGTTGCAATCGATATGGTTCCAATGGCACCGCGCACACCGGTGTACATATTGTCTTCCCATTCTGTAACTTAGGCCCCGTTTAGTTCCACCCAAAAGCCAAAAATTTTTGCATAGTATCCGTCACATCGAATCTTGCGGCATATGTATGGAGTACTAAATGTAGACGAAAAAAAACTAATTACACAGTTAGTCGAGAAATCGTGAGACGAATCTTTTAAGCCTAAATAGTCCATAATTGGACAATTTTTACCAAATACAAACGAAAGTGCTACAGTAGCCAAAAACCAAAAATTTTCGGAACTAAACGCGCCCTTACTCTCTGCATCTCTCGAGAAACAGATACGAAACATTTCTCTATTTTCACCTATTTAAAAAAAAGATCTAAAATACGAAAATTGTACTACGCATAACTACATGAAACCCTGTTCGCTTAAACTAAATCTTACTTATCAGTCATAATATAGTATTTTACTCTCACAATAAAACAGCATCAGCTAGCTGATAGTATTTTACTCTCACAATAAAACAGCATCAGCTAGCTTATCAGCCGTAGCCATCAGCTGAGCAGAGTGGAGCTTTGGCGGTCTTTGTCTTGACAGCAAAAGTACTCCGTACTTTCCAAACACAGCCTAGTCGTGAGTAACAATGGACCAGTGTTGCTGCTTGCATGTTCAAGAGCCAGAAAATCGGTGTCATATGATAAGACGGGCAGTGCAGAATGTACTTGACTTGGTGCTGAACAGCTGATCACGGGAGTGTGATGCCCGAATGTTCACTGGCATACTACTACGGCCGAGTACGTGGGCATGGATGAGCCTGAGGCTGATGGGTGGTCATGGGAGATGTCTTTTCGACTCTTCCAGAGAGAGGTTGCGCAACTCGCTCGGCTTCCCCTATACTTTATCTCATCCAATGTTACACGTACACCGAATATTAAATATAAACCAAAAAATAATTAATTATATAATTTATTATTAATTTACGACGCGAATCTTTTAAGCCAATTAGTTCATGATTTAATAATATTGTGCTATAATAACATATATGCTAATAACGAATTAATTAGACTTAATAAATTCGTCTTATAAATTACTGACGGATTCTATAATTTATTTTTTATTAGTATCCAAACACCCAGCACCTTCGCCATTTTCTCGCCCACCCAACCTGAGACTGAAGGCCATTTTCACGGCGAAGTTAGGACTGCAGAACGCACCTTCCGCGGCCGCTAGTACCGCAGGTTCTATGATACAGATAGGACATGGCCGCTGCCCACCGCATCGGCGCAGTGGCGCACTTTCTCCTCGCGTCCGGCAGTGCGGCTGATTGATGAAAAGCTACAAGAAACTCAATTCCGGCCCAGGGATCGCCAACGCTCAACGCTAACGGACGGGCGCGTGCGACGTGCCTGGGCCGCCTGCTGCTGCTGTGCCTTCGCCTGTTCCCTTCTTGTCTGCACCTGGGGGATCGATGCAGGATTTGCAGGAAGCAGCAGTGCTGCATTTGGCCGACTGTGTTTGGGGCATGCCAACCATCTTCCCGACACTCAATGATGGTGCCGCCGTGCCGCTTCAGAACTGGGGACGCAGCTAGCATTCTGCCGGTCCAGACCCGCCATGATTCAGACAAGGGGAGTGGAGGGGACTCCATGCTTCAGGTGCCAAATGTTGTCTAGCCCTGACTGAACCGAACGCATGAAGATGGTTTGGTCACCACTCACCACAAGTGTACAATCTAGCTGCTACTGCTAGCAGGCGCCAAGCTTTGGTTGAAATCCGGTGCTTGGTCCAACGCCTGCCCACATGCTTATTTTCACAATAGGTTTCAAAACAAAATCAAACATGCATGCCTGTCCCTTAGAAATGCAAGAAATCCCAAGCTCAACAAATCACAGGTTTACAAGCAGATTTATCAGTATCAGGCAAGATCATGCAGCCTGTTCGGGAGGCCGTAAACGATCGTGGATTATTTATTGCTGGCTGGTTTGGTGTGAGAGAAAAACACTGTTCCCGACTGAAAATTTACGATCATTTACGAGCAAGCGAACAGGCTGATGAGCTGCACAGCAAACAAAGTGAAACAGATAAAGTTTTAAGCATACCAAGGTTCTTATGCAGATTATTAAACTCCAACAGGCAAAGTACAACATAACAGTAACACGACATAGTTTAGTGATGGAAAATCAAGCCTTCGCTGTCCATAGAAGACTCTTGTTTAAGGTCCCATAAATTAAGCCTGTACAGTTCCTATCAAGCTACCGAAGAGCGAAGAATTTAGCATTTATTCCAGTCATCTTGATGTAAGTAGCAATCTCTTGTATGTATTTTCGTCATTACAGGTATGTTACCTCAATAAGAAAAATCACAATCAAACAAAAAATTAGGGCGCTCTGCTCCAAGGCCAGTTGCCAAGCCAGATTAAATATACCTGCAGTGACACGAACCTGTCCTATGAATTGCTTGAACTAAACAGAACCTTCAGGTTGTTTATATCCTTTTGAACATCCTTATATTCCAAAATCATGTACCGTAGCTCAGACTCCAGAACTGCAGCAGTAAAGAACACATTAGGCTAAACTTTAGGTTGTCAAATGTAATTTGCAGGTGTTGACTTGAATGGCAAGTTATTAACAGACCAAATGTAGAGTACACAAGGATGGAGCACTGTAGGTGCACACTTCATATAGTTTATTTGTAGTTGAAAAAATATGTAACTTTTTTTGCCGCTATGGAAAGTTTAATTTCTTTGCTTGACCTATAAATTCTGCACTCCACATTTTCCTTCCCCTTCAGCTTTACCATCTTTCACTATGTTGGCAAAGCTCCATGAGACCATGACTAAAGCTTCTTGTCCCAGAGACCAATTCACCATCAAAGCATACCAGTATCTTCCTGCTACTGGGGACATCTATGAATCCTCATTCTTCTTGCCATTTGACAAGCGGCTACATTGAACAAACAAATGACCAAAGTGTAATCATCGGCCTGCCAGATCCATGGCATTTTACTAAGTTCACTCTCCTCAACCAGTCACCCAGATGGCTTGCCCAATCCTACTGGAGCCTCACAGCTGCCGAACTAGCCAGCAGCATATTGACTGAAATATGGAGCCAGGGCTTCAGAGCTGCTACAAACCTTCAGACTACCTAGAGGGGAAAATCCAATTAAGACTTCCTCACCTTTCGACCATAGATGTACTAGTTAGACGTCATGATGTTCGGTTGAATAATATCAACAACCTTGGTGGCTCGTGTCATGATCAAGTAGAATCCAAGCAACAGTGTGTGCATAGGATCTATATTCTGACTACAGGGTATAATATAATGACCCCCAAAGGAAAATCTGAAACCCCTCTTAGTCAAATGAGTTTGGCCATACTTTTTGCGAGAACAAATCAGGTGAACCTTGACACAAGGGTAGGGAAAAAACAGAAACGTGAAATTCAGTTCCAAGGTTAAGGATTCGGATTTGGGAAGTTGTTAGCGACTTAGCGGTAAAAAAATCAGAATTTTATGAGAACAAGTAAGATAACTACAGTTCATAGTCAAATAACCAGCTATTTCGTCTATGAACTAGTGAACATATATGAACTTCACTAGATTTGTGCACAGAATAGGACACAAGTTTAATAACCTTTTGTTCTCTCCTCAGACAAGAAGATTGATTGGTAGTATAAGTGATTAAGTCCCATGAAACTGAAACAATAAATTTTGAGCCACAATAACTAGACAAAAGATCAAATATATTTAGATGGTTATCACATCTCACCCTAGATATCTTATAATAACTAAAAGGCACAGATGAAGTCATAGAAATTCCAGAAAAGTTCAAAATATTGCACACTCAAATTATCAGATGACCAAAAAATGGATCACTTGGTAAGAAGCTGGTGGCCACAATTGAATGAAATGAAAGAAATACAACTAACATATAGCAGAACGTTGGACACAAACAAAATGCATCAGTAAAATAAACTGGAATGTAAATAACAAAGTCTTACTTTTCAGGTTAAAAAAAACTTTTACCACTAACCTGAATTTTCTGTATTTACTTCCTCAAGAATCTCTGCAATGTATTCCTTGGATGAACTATGTATAGTGTTTATCTTCATTTTCAATTTCGCACTTTCATCCTCCAGTGAACTTTTTTCATTCAGTAAGAGAACTAAATCCTCACTCGAACTTCTGAGCATATTGGCTTGAAACCCCATAGATTCATTGATGAATTTTTCCCTGACGACACAGAACATCAACAGTCAGACAATACATACAACTACCATCTCCATCCTGAAATATAAGGCCTGCATGTATTTCAAAATTCAAACTTTGTTATCTTTGACTAACAATTAGCCCAATCAAATGAAAAGTTTATACTACAAAAGTAGTTAAATTAGATTTGTATTTAGAAATACTTCCTAATAAAGTAATGATCAATCTTTTGTTCCTATAAATTATAAGAGAAATTATAGGTCAAAATATGTTTTTGAAGACCGCACCAAGTCAAATCGCGCCTTATATTTTGAGACGGAGGGAATAAAGCAAACATATTTGCACTCAGTCTTTAGAGTAAGTTTACAGAGTCCACTCCATTAAATATAATTTCAAAATATGTCACTGTAGTGAGAGTCAAACAACAATAATTTCAAACCATGGATTCATACTTGTCCATCTTACACACTGAAGACTTCAAAAGGGTTTTCGACTAAACAAGAAAATGTTTCATAATCCAATATTAAGGCACAAATTTTCAAGATGATTCTGTGCACAGTAAAGCCTAAGAGGTCTCTAGTAGTTTGAATGTAAACCATACATCTTATCAGACAATCTTTTTCGAATCCTATCCTGAGCAACTTTCTGGAATTCCAAATTTCCCTCAGCCACTTTAAGTAAATCTGATTCAGCAGCTGTTTAAAAAATTGAAAACAGATTATTGAAAGAAAATCCAAAGATAATTGCAAGAGCCCAACATTAAGATCATCCACCACAAGGTATATGCAACAGAAAGATAAATGACATCCCAAAAAAGTCCAAATTACTCCCCCCACGCAGGAAAGTTGCCTGGCTAACTCTGTAAACTAACTTTGTGTTCTCTCTCAATCTTCCAATTGATCCAATCTACCACTTAACAAGATTTCTCATTTTTGTTTCTTCACATACAAGTTGAGTTTTAAGTTCACATTCTGTAGGGTGATAGAGAATATCATAACTTATATTAGAAAGATGCATTATGAGTTCCACACTGAGCTACAATATTAGCAAGTAACAGACTAGTCACGGTCAACAAATAGTAGCAGCAACAGTAGAAGAATTTCAAGACTTGAATCACTGAATACTACCATATAGCTACTGAACAAAGATGAACATGAATAGAAAACTTGAACCCTAGGTGAAAACCTCTCCTGAGTCATTGCATCAACAAGATTGATTCTCTTCCGCACGGTTGAGAAAAGGCCCCGAATCCCAGTTATTCAGGATGTGCTACTAACAGCGAGGATGCTCCTGTAGGTACCCGCGTATTATGCTGCAACCATCAGTGGACCATGCATTTCACTGAAAATTGCATAGTGAGTGGCTTGTTTTTATGAGGGGAGTTGAACTCAGGATGGACATCGTATTCCCTACCAGGCTACCACTGTGTTGCGTTCAAAAAATTCCCTACCACTGTGCTACATACACCTTATAAACATGAATATAACAGTATTTGTGAACTTGGTAAAAAGGAAGAATAATATGTTGTCTATAAAAGACAAAAGGTAGCCCCCTTGTTCTGATATTAATGGAAGTTTAGAGAGCATGCAGCCCTGTTTCAAAGGCATCGCCTAGGCATCCAGGTGGACCCAGCTCACCTTGGGGGTCTAGTTACACCTTGTCGGCTTGTCGCCTAGGCATCACCTAGGCGATAAGGCGTACCCAGCTTGCCTTGTCGCCTTTGAAACCATGGCGTGCAGTAAAACTTCTCTACCTTTCACCAGTGGCTATAAGAAAAGCTCTTTGTTTAGTCATGTTAAACTGTTACTCGCTATACTTGTTGTGAAAAGTAACATTATTTTTTCACTCAAATAAAAAGTAATAATTGAAGTCGCATGTTGCCCATGTCAATTGTGCAAAACATCTTGGTGAACACAGGAAGTAGCATTTTAGGAACCTTAGACCTATCTTTGTTGAAAAAATGAAATAGATACAGGCAGATGAAGGAAAGTTGACCAACAATGAGAAAACATTAAAGATACAGGATTATTTTCCAAATGTGTGCAATGCTGAAAATGGAAAACAAAGGAATAATTACCAGCCACTTGGATAAGGCCATTGAGTTCAAACTCAGTAACTGATACTTCTTTTGTCAACTCAGACTCCTTGTTGAGATATTGCTTTTCGGTTTCAGAATGCTGCACTATCTCTGATTCTATTTCCCTGGTCTTTTGTATGTTTTGTTCAATCTCTTCATTGACCTAATTCAGGGGATATAATGAATGTTACAGCATGGTAAGTGTCAAAAGAAGTTGAATACAAAAACCAAGCATGTATTCCCACCGTTTCAAAATATAAGGTGTGGTTTGACTTGGTGCATTCCCAAACACTGTAACTAGGCCACTAATATATCTTGTTAGTTCATAACTATAAGATCAATACCATATGAAAGGGTTCTCAAATATGAATCCAATGATACTAAAGTTGTATTCTACAATCAGAAAAATTCTAAAGTTAAATTTTGGTCAAATATTTTAAAATTTGTATCCCAAAATGCATGCAAGACCTATAAAAAGAAACGGAGGGAGTATTCAACATGGATCAAGAAAATAGAAAATCCAGCTCTCTACAAGCAAGTCATTACTATTAATTCACAGCAAGAAGGTATACATTTGCTTTCATAGAAACAATACAACACACACCACATCAATTACCCTTACATCATACCATTCATATTGTTGTAGCTTGTGCTAAACTCAAAAGATTTATCATAAAGGCATAGGTCTCATCATCCAGACCAGCTGTGTTACATTGTATTCACAAAACAGCAAGGGTCAGATGACTCTCCTTCTAAAGCATAACATCATTCAGTTTTATACATGAAACATAATCACTCAGGACGACATAATACAAGGTAAAGCATGAGCAAGATTTCATGCTCAATCAGATGCACCGTACACAGGACAGTTAATAGTTTGATCATCCATTCACATACAATTTTTGAGCTGTCTAGTTTGTAGTTTAATTACCAATTCCCATGCAATAAGATGTATGTTACTTCAGCAATAACTATAAACTTAATGGTGGAACCAAAATTTTCGTTTAAAAACATAATCTTGTGATTAACAAGCAAACTAATATGGCCCACAAGGCTTCCCTGGAATGCTAAATGAAAGTATATGATATGACACCAATCATATCACCAAACATGGGCAGTGGACCAAACATGCCTAGGCAAGGCAATCAGGTGTTGATTAGAAAGCTCAATTTTATAGCAGCATCAGAATCCTGTAAATTGATACAAGTTTTCAACGGCAAAGTAATACGTAAAATCCACCAAAGGCATCACGGCCCGTAACACCAGAGAGCAGAGATGTCAGATGTACACAGCAGATAAAAGGCAGCAGCAAGCAATGTAGCTGGACTTAACTCAACTGAAGTCTGAACTCTCAAATATTACCCCCAAGACCCCAACCCGTTTCTCTGCAGCTCGAGTCGAGTCGAAACCCTAACGCAGTTGACACTCGCTGGTGGAGGTTCCAGCAGACCCACGCGAGGCGATTCATCCAGGAGGAGTCCAGCCGGGGCGGTTTGGGCGGCGCAGCGACGTCACTGCCCCCTCAATCGATTCCTTCTACACCGGCGAGTACTAGAGAAAACGGAAGCACAAAAGTGTACATAAGAGGGGAGATTAGTAGATGCTAGACCTTGTCGACCATATCCTTGAGGGAGGAGATGTGGCGGAGGATGGCGCCGGAGTCCTCCGCCATTGTGCAAACCCACGCTGAGGCGGCGGCCCTGGACTGAACTATGAGCCGAACTGAGTTCACGCCGGGCGAGAGATGGTTGATTGGTGGGGCCGGGTGGTGTTTGGTTGATCGAGAGGTAACGCAAAGGAAATGAAATCAAATTACACTGTAATCGGAGCTGGAATGTTTTGATTGTGATCTTTATTTGAAAATAGAAATGGAACCATAAAAATTTATCTACAAATAAATCAATCTCTATCAGACTAAATGGTCCAGCAACTCATTTATTTTTCTCGGAGCTCTATCAAATTTATTACCGCTCCCAAATTTGTCAATCCAGGCTTGAGTTGTTTTAGTTGGATGGATGTAAATGCTATAATTACCGCATAACTAGAATAATCACCGATAACTGTGCAACTATTCCAATTAATAAAGGGTAGTATGATATTTTCTCTGTCATACTAATCTGCCATACACTGGTTAGAAACCTATTTATTTAAGGATAGAGAGTACCGATTACAGAAAGTAAGAAACAAACATGTGTAATGGTAATGCATACTCTTTATAATGGAATTGGAACGGGAAAAGATAATAATGTGATAATTTAAGTTTGAATATATGTTGTGACAGAAAATTTTGTTGGTAGCCAATCATTCACTATTACAAAAAAACACTATATCTGGAAATATGTAGCTAAAACAAGGTAATCATGTCACTTAAAAAATATGGAGCAATTCTAAATTATACTCAAACCTTCGGTTTATTCTATTACATAGGTAATAATATGGTCGAGCAGCTAACCTTCAACTTTAACACATGTGGCAATAGACCGTTTGATAAGTGTTAAGGAATTTTGGAGGATAGTAGTTGCATAGATCCTCTGCCTCACAGTCAAAACTATGGTACACCGTCTTGTCTTTTAAAAACGACCTATCATCTTCATGTCAATCATATTCGTCCAGTTGTTCCGTGTCGTATAAATAATATTATGAGGCGATGTAGTTTTCCTTTGACATATTTTCATTGAACTTAGGAAAATGAGATCTATTAACATATTAAGATCATTTGCCTTCCCAGTGTGTCGTATGCATACCTAAAAGGATGTAGGAACCGGCTAGAGGGGTAAATAGTCAGTGACCACTAAAAAAATCAAATACAATAACAAATTTGATTAGAAACATAAAAGACCCTAATAACGCCACTTCTAGTTAGAGGTTTGTGTCCTACAGTGCCAAAGCAAGCAATTCAATTCTAGGAAAGTAAACAACACAAAAGTAAATGCAAAAATTGAAATGAATCCAAGATGATATACCACACAAGATGTATTTCTATGGTATCGGTGACTTGCCGGTCACCCTTAGTCCATGTTGAGCTGAGCTCTTGGTCCATCGCTCCTCTATCAAGCTTCCAACTCTGCAAGATTCTCGGTACCTTAAGCGCTCGATCTTGAGCTGGATAAAACAACAACAAGCTACATCATACTATAGGCGCCTAGTATATATTAAAAACACATCTCTTATGTAACCCAGATTCATGACATGTGTTTATACAAATAAGAACAACTCACGTGCAGCAGTAATACAGAGTCCAATTCCAAGTTGTATTGGGTTTCATGCAACGCACGTGCACGTTTAGTAGTATATATTAAAAACACATCTCCTATATTATAGGCGCCTGAAATCGAGATGGATTTCAGGCACCGCTCTCCTTAGTTCGGGTTTTGGGATTGCTGCGGGCCTAGAAAGAGACCTAGACTGAGAAGGCGGGGGCATGGGAATGCCCGACGATGCATGGTTAGCATGGCAAGGGACAGTGGATCCAGGCTCGGTGATGGAGACGCTGCCAGGAATGGGAGGCGGGCAAGCGGCCAGCAGTAGGCGGGAGAGCGAGCTGTTGTTCATCGCCTCAAAGAATAATAAAAAACATGTGCATGTAGGATAGTAGTTCCCATTTAAAACACACAGTAATGAAACTAGCATCCTCGCACTTTCCTCTTAAACATCACTACGAATCATTGGGCTTAGAGCATCTCCAACAACACTACCCAAAATATGCCCCTACTTACATGTTTGGTCATTTTGATATTACCCATCTTTTGCTTCCAACTCTAGCAATACTACCTAAACCATAACTCTTAAATTCGTTTTAGCGGTCAATGACATGTTGAAAGGTCCTAATATGGCTAGAGAGGGGTGAATAGCCTAATTTGAAATCTATAAATCAACTAGAGCAATTTGATTAGTATAACAAATAGCGAAATGCAAAACTTGCTCTAGCTCTATAAGGGTTGCAAGTCACCTATCCAATAATTCTAGTTGTTATGATCATTAGATACACAATCCACTAGGTCACTACTCACTATGAGCTCTCATAATTGCTACACTAAAGATCTCCACTAGATGAACTTAATCCACAAAGCAAGCTCTCAATTCTAGCTACACTAAAGAGCTTGCTATAACTAGTTTTTGCGGAAATGTAAATTAGTAAGTGAGGTGATTATACCGCCGCGTAGAGGAGTGAACCAATCACAAGATGAATACTTTATCAAACGCCGGAAAAATACCAAAGGGCAAGAGACAACCAATTCTCTCGAGGTTCACGTGCTTGTCAACACACTACGTCCCCATTGTGTCGACCAACACTTGGTGGTTCGGCGGCTAAGAGGTGTTGCATGAACCTCGTCCACACAATTGGACACCACAAGAACCTACCCACAAGTGAGGTAACTCAATGACACGAGCAATCCCCTAGAGTTACCTCTCGGCGCTCCGCCGGGGAAGGTACAAATCCCGTCACAATCACCGGAGATGGCCACGAACAATCACCAACTCATGGCAATCCTCCTCCGCTGCTCTAAGCCGTCTAGGTGGTGGCAACCACCAAGAGCAACAAGCGAATCCCATAGCAAAACATGAACACTAAGTGCCTCTAAATGCAATCACTCAAGCAATGCACTTGGATTCTCTCCTAATCTCACAAAGATGATGAATCAATGATGGAGATGAGTGAGAGGTCTTTGGCTAAGCTCACAAGGTTGATATGTCAATGCAAATGGCCAAGAGAGTGAGCTTGAGCCGGCCATAAGGCTTAAATAGAAGCCCCCACGAAATAGAGTCGTTGGGCTACTCACCGCACTGAACACGGGGCGATCGGACGCTCCGGTCATATCGACCGGACGTAGGACCCCAGCGTCCGGTCGTGCGATGCACGCCACGTGTCCCCTTTCTTCAAATACTGAGCACCTGATCCCAACGATTAAGTGATGACCAGATGCACTGCTATGAATTGACCGGACGCATCCAGAAGCGAGAAATTACGACCGAACGCGTCCGGTCATGCTCGACCGGACTCACCCAGCGTCCGGTCACATGGCGTCTCCTCTGTGCGCTGCCACGTCAGCAGAACCGGACGCATCCCATCAGCATCCGGTCACTAAGTGACACAGCGTCCAGTCGAAGACCGACGCCAGTGTCTTCACACTTCCACTGATTGGACGCGCCAGTCCTATCGAGATCAGCGTCCGGTCACTTACAGTGACCTCCATCTTTTCTATAAAGAGCGCCGGTGGCACCGTCGGACTATCCACACTCTACGGGCGGACACTCCACCGGTGAAGTTCCTAACCCTTGCTCAAATGTGCCAACCACCAAGTATATCACCTTGTGCACATGTGTTAGCATATTTTCACAAAACATTTTCAAGGGTGTTAGCACTCCACTAGATCCTAAATGCACATGTAATGAGTTAGAGCATCTAGTGGCACTTTGATAACCATATTTCGATACGAGTTTCACCCCTCTTAATAATACAACTATTAAACCTAAATGTGATCACACTCTCTAGGTGTCTTGATTACCAAAACAAAATAGCTCCTACTATTTATACCTTTGCTTTGAGCCTTTTGTTTTTCTCCTTCTTCTTTTCAAGTCCAAGCACTTGATTATCACCATGGCATAATCAAGTGCTTGTACTTGAAAAGAAGAAGGAGAAAAACAAAAGGCTGAAGCAAAGGTATAAATAGTAGGAGCTATTTTGTTTTGGTAATCAAGACACCTAGAGAGTGTGATCACATTTAGGTTCAATAGTTGTACTATTAAGAGGGGTGAAACTCGTATCGGAATGTGGTTATCAAAGTGCCACTAGATGCTCTAACTCATTGCGTGTGCATTTAGGATCTACTAGAGTGCTAACACCCTTGAAAATGTTTTATAAAAATATGCTAACATATGTGCACAAGGTGATACACTTGGTGGTTGGCACATTTGAGCAAGGGTTAGGAACTTCACCGGCGGAGTGTCTGCCCGTAGAGTGCGGATAGTCCGACGGTGCCACCGGCGCCCTAGATAGAAAAGATGGAGGTCACTATAAGTGACCGGACGCTGGTCTCTGAAGGACCAGCGCATCCGGTCAGTAGCAGCAGAAAAAAGCGCAGCGTCGATCATCGATCGGACGCTGGCGCTGAAACGACCGGACGCTGGCTGGCTGCGTCCGGTCACGCTGACATGGTCATGCACAGAGGAGTCGCTGAGTGACCAGATACTGGGTGTGTTCGGTCGAGCATGACCGGATGCGTTCGGTCGTAAAAAGTAGTCTCTGAATGCTTATTGGAAACGACCGGACGCTGGGATTCAGCGTCCGGTCACTTTGAGCTACAGCGTCCGATCATCACTTGACCCTTGAGATCGGGCGATCAACATTTGAAGAGAGGGGACATGTGGCACGCATCGCGTGACCGAACGCTGAGGTCTAGCATCCGGTCGATATGACCGGAGCGTCTGGTCACCCCATGTTGTGCCCAGTGAAGGGGTACAACAGCTCTATTTCGTGGGGGCTTCTATTTAAGCCCCATAGCTGGCTCAAGCTCACTCTCTTAGCCATTTGCATTGACATAGCAACCTTGTGGGCTTAGCCAAAGTTCTCCCACTCATCTCCATCATTGATTCATCATCGTTATGAGATTGGGAGAGAATCCAAGTGTATTGCTTGAGTGTTTGCATCTAGAGGCACTTGGTGTTCTTGTATCGCTGTGGGATTCGCTTGTTACTCTTGGTGGTTGCCGCCACCTAGATGGCTTGGAGCAGCAAGGATCGTTGAGCGGAGGGTGGTGATTGTCTCTGACTTCGATCGTGGTGATTGTGAGGGGTTCTTGACCTTTCCCTGGCGGAGAGCCAAAAGGTACTCTAATGGATTGCTCGTGGCTTGTTGTGATCCTCATCTTATGTTAGTTGTGTGGCACCCTATTAAGGGTTTGGCATATGATGCCAATTAGCTCATGAACCTCCAAGTGAGTGAATCGCCACAACGAGGAGTAGCTTGCCGGCAAGCAAGTGAACCTCGATAAAAAATCATTGTGTCATCATTTGATTCCGAGGTGATTGGTCTTCATTGTTATTCGTTCTTGTGATTGATTGACTTCTTCCTTGACTCGGCGGTATAACCTTCTAGCTTACTCTCATTACATTACCGCAAACTAGTTGTCAAGCTCTTTAGTGTAGCTAGTTGTGAGAGCTTGTTAGTTTGGTTAGTGTGGCTCTTTAGTTAGTTTTTTAGAGCACACTAACTTAGTGTAGTGTCATAGCTATTATGTGGATAGAAACTATATAAACTAGAATTGTGGTAGGTGGCTTGCTATTTTAGTAGGCTAGTGCAACACTTGCTTCGCCTCATAATTGTCTAACCGGTTTGTTAAGTGTTGTTGACTTGTTGTAGAAATTTTTAATAGGCTATTCACTCCCCCTCTAGCCATTAGGACCTTTCACCACTGCTGGGGAGGGGAGTCGCCGAAGGAGGGCCGATGCTTCGTGGGAAGGGTGAAAGGTCTTAATGGCTAGAGGGGGGGTGAATAGCCTATTGAAAATTTTTACAACAACACTTAGCAAAGATATTAGATAAATATGAGGCGAAGCGAGTGTTGCGCTAGTCTACTAAAAATACAAGCCACCTACTACAATTTTAGTGACTATGATCTCTAAGTACACAAAGGCTAAGTCACTACACTAAGTTAATGTGCTCTCAAAGGCTAACTAAAGAGCCACACTAACCACTAGACCCGACACAAGCTTGCTCTCAAAATTAATTACACTAAAGAACGAAGCAACACTAGAAATGTATGTGCACAAGAGAGGATTGTGATGATTATATTGTCGTGTCGAGGAATTGAGCCAATTAATCAATCACAAGATAACCAAATAAATCATCGGACAATGATGACATAAGATTTTTTATCGAGGTTCACTTGCTTGCCGGCAAGCTAGTTCTCGTTGTGGCGATTCACAAACTTAGAGGTTCACACGCTAATTGGCATTTGTAGGATCACTAGAATGCCTAGTGGGGGTGAATAAGCCTATAAAAATTCAACTCAAACTGAAGTCAAATTCACCCGTAGCACTATTGCTCTATGAGCGCGGCACTACCGTACCTGCAGGAGAGATTAGTTCACAGTTCAACAAAATTTAGATTGGGTAAATTTCTTAACTTCTTGCAGAGTAGTAGATCACAGATCGACAGCTGAAAGTGATGGGAACACCACACATAAGTAGATCGACCTCAAACTCTAGAGATCACCTCAACAACAAGAAGAATACAAGTATAGCAACACAAGCACAAGATGACAGGGATTTATCCTGTGGTTCAGCTCACCACCAAGGCTTGCCTATGTCCATGTTATTGAGGTATACCACTAAGGCTTACGAATTTACAACCCTACCTCGTTCTCAAGTTAAGAAAGTAAACTCTTGAGATGAGGGGTGATTTTAATCGCTGCAAGAGGTGGTTACAAACCTCCCGATGCTGCCACAAACTTGGCAAGCTCACCGAGTGATGCTCTAGCTAGGTAGGAGCCAAGCTCCAAGAGTAAAAAACACAACCGCCGGCTAAGATGTGAACCAAGTGCTCTTTAGAGTTTAGGAATTAATGGAGCTGCTCTCTATTCGAGTTTTGGACCCTTTTCCCTCAAGGATTGATGGGGAAATCAATGGATTTGCTTAGGGGCTTGAGGTCAACAATGGAGTGAGAGAGAGAGAGCTCCTGCTCTGTTTTGGCATGCTGATGTGAGGATGAAGAGAGTTGGTTGGTTACCGTTGGAAAGAAAGGGGAAAGGTATATATACCCCCTAGCCCCAACGGTCAATTTAAATCGTAGATAGCCGTTGACGAGGAAAAGGAAAGGTATATATATGCCCTCAACCCTCAATGGACACAACACCCAAGAGGTCGAGCGAGACAAGGACACGGCCAAAGGGTCGGGCAAGCCGGAGCCTGCGATCTTGGGGTTGGGCGAGACGGAGCCCACGACTAAAGGGTCGGGCAATCCAGAGCCCATGACCTTAGGGTCAGGCGAGACGGAGCCTTGCGACCAAAGGGTCGGGCGAGTCAGAGCCCGTGCCCTAGGGGTCGGGCGAGTCAGAGCTCGCACCCAAGGGTTCGGGCGAGTCGGAGCTTGCATCATGCAAGACAGCAAGGGTAATAGTAAAAGTGCAGACTATCTTGGCTATGAATCTGAGGATGCTTGTGGTTGTTTGAGCACTTGGTAGCACATATTAGCTTAAGCATTGTATCCCCATTTATAGTATGGCTTTTCCTATACTCAAATTCAATATATAAAAGAATTTAAACCTCCTTTGATTTTGAAGCCATCTACATTTGTAATTGGGGACTCCTCCGTTCCGTGTAGCATCCTCGAATATAAATCCCTGCTTGTCATCTTGATAAATCTCATTAGTTCTCTAATTGTATTGTCATTATCACCAAAACCCACAATTAAGGCTTGATTGCACTTTCAGCTTCACACGCTAAACCCACAACCGGGTGCTGCACAACCAACACAGGATGAGGATCACACAAGCCACGAGCAATCCACTATAGTACTTTTTAGCTCTTCATCGAGGAAAGGTCAAGAACCTCTCACAATCACCATGATCGGAGCCGAAGACAATCATCAACCTCCGCTCGATGATCCTCGCTGCACCAAGCCGTCAAGGTAGCGGCAACCACTAAGAGTAACAAAGCAAATTCCGCAGCGAAACACGAACACCAAGTGCCTCTAGATGCAATCACTCAAGCAATGCACTTGAATTCACTCACAATCTCACAAAGATGATGTATCAATTATGGAGATGAGTGGGAGGGCTTTGGCTAAGTTCACAAGGTTGCTATGTTAAAGCAAATGGCCAAGAGAGTGAGTTTGAGCCAGCCAAAGGGCTTAAATAAAGGCTCCCACAAAATAGAGTCATTGGCCCCTGCACCTCACTATCCTCGAGGTGATCGGACGTGTCGATCAAGATGACCGGACGCGCGGCACCCTAGCATCCGGTCGTGGATCATCGTCCACGTGTCCCTGTTTAAACCATGGTCGCCCGATCTCCAACGGTCGAAATCTCCCGCGTGACTGAGTTAGTGACGATTGGACGTGCCACGTCATGACCTGACACAGTCGCCCGGCGTACGATCCTACAAAGCCTGCGCACAAACAACCAACGACCGGATGCGCCGCTCCCTTCGGCTTCCCGGTGTTAGGTCGTTTCCAGAGAGGATCCAGAGGCGACAAAAGCCGATTGGACGCGTCAGGTCTGCCCTGACCGGACGCAGCCAACGTCAGGTCCTCGCTATCTTAGTCGCCCGCGCTACGTCACCATACATCATACGTGACCAGACTCACCATAAACCCGTCAGGTCACAAAGTGACCCAGCGTTCAATCACACGCAACACCGAGCCCGAGCGCACCAACTTTCTTAAAATTGACCGGACGCTGAAGACCCCGATTTCGGTCACTTCGCCACCTGCATCCGGTCACTGATTTTCAGTGACAATCACCTCCTTCACTTCACTAACTTCTCCACCCTTGCTCAAATGTGTCAACCACCAAGTGTATCACCTTGTGCACGTGTGTTAGCATATTTTCACAAACATTTTCAAGGGTATTAGCACTCCACTAGATCTAAATGCATATGCAATGAGTTAGAGTATCTAGTGACACTTTGATAACCGCATTTCGATGAGTTTTACTCCTCTTAATAGTACGTCTATCGATCATAAATGTGATCACACTCGCTAAGTGTCTCGATCACTAAACCAAAAAGCTCCTATCAAGTTTCATATTTGTCTTGAGCTTTTGTTTTTCTCTTACTTCTTTTCCAAACTGAGCACTTGATCACCATGACCACCACACCATCATCATGATCTTCACCATTGATCCACCACTTGGAATGTGCCACCTATCTCATGATCACTACAGGAATAAGTTAGCATTTAGGGCCTTGTTTAGATCACCTCTAAATTCCAAGTTTTTTCACTCTCTCTCCATCACATCAATTTTTGGACGCATGCATGGAGCATTAAATGTTGGTAAAAAAAACTAATTGCACAGTTTGGTTGTAAATCACGAGACGAATCTTTTGAGCCTAGTTAGTCCATGATCGGACAAAGTTTGTCAAATACAAACGAAACGTGCTACAGTGTCCAGATTGCAAAAACTTACAATCTAAACGAGGCCTAGAGTTTGATCAATTTTATCAAAACCAAACTAGAGTTTTTAAAGGAGAATCGTCGGGAGGGCGAAGTCTAGTAGCTAGTCTACTAGGGTTGGGATTTTTTTCCCACCATTAATAGGATATGTAGGCTGGTTCTCATGGAGCACACCGTATCAGCGCCTGTTTAGAATCCAAAAATTTTTGCGCAGTAACCGTCATATCGAATCTTGCGGCACATGTATGGAGTACTAAATGTAGACGAAAAAAAACTAATTATACAGTTGGTCGAGAAATCGCGAGACGAAACTTTTGAACCTAATTAGTTCATAATTAGACACTAATTACCAAATACAAACGAAATGCTACAGTGAGCCAAAATCCAAAAATTTTTGAATCTAAACGGGGCCTCAGTCAGCACAGACAGGCTCGCATCAAAGCTTGATCCTGACAAGGCTGACACGATCGGAAACATCAAACTCGTCGATGGGTTCTGGGCTTCAGGCACAAGCATACAGAACGCATTTGTCCAGCTCCAGCAGCGAATCGCAAAGGCATGTGCCGGCCCCCGTCAAGGTCGTCGTGCCGACGTCCGTGCATGGCCCCATCCCCAGGTCGCGTCACGTACGTGCATCGCGTGCACGGCCAAGACCCGAAGCATCGAAATCGAAACCCCGCATTCCGCCGAGCAAACCACGCCACCGGATAGCTCATCAGTCATCACGTACGCCGCCGTCTCTCCACACGCCCCATGCCGGGTTTGGACGCGCCCCCCTGGTGCATTAGCATTATTATCTGACTTGACAGGATAAACTTATCGCATAATAATGCACTCTGGTCTCTGGAAACGTACTGTGTATGTCGCGCGGAAGGCCGTGCTCGCACACGCCCCGGTTTGTACTCTTTTCCGTGATCCGGAGCCCGGCGAAGAATATCGGCTAGTGAGCGGGTCGGTGGACGAGTGCGACGGGTTAGGCTTCGTGTCAACGCCGGGGAGGGCGCTGGGCTTCTCCAATCTCCAGTGTGTAGTGTAACAGTCAAAAAGGCTGTTCGGTGACGACGACTGTGGCACGAAGCGCCCGTGAAAATCTGGTAAATATCTTTTTTCCAGCAAAGATGATAATGTACGTAATACGTGGCTATCGCTGATCGGCAAAGGCTAGAGGGGGCTAGTGCAGTAGTGGTCACGGCCTCTGAAACTGCGCGCAGACGCGCTGTGAAGGGCTTTCCGGTGTACGAGCTGAACTAGGCGCCGGCCGTTTCCTGTACGATAGACTGGCTCGGGCACATGGTGTGGACCGGCCACAGCTTCACGGGAGGTCCAGAGGAACCGAGGAAGTAGTCAAGTAGAGTTGTGCCGCTGCCAGAGTGCGCCAGTACGTATGTATAGCGTGCCTCTTTCGGTGCCTTCGGTACGAGTCTAGCGATCGTACTCTGCTTGGTGCTCACTGCCTGGAGCATGTGCCCGTGAGCGCCGTTGAAGAACATGTGCGCAGCTAGAACGTATGCTTCGGTCGGGTGAAACCGTTGTGTTCATTACCGGTGGTTTCAGTGTATCAATCTTTGTTCAACAGAACATGCAACGAGTCAGTAATCGTGAATTCGTGCTCGGTGTGCAGACGACAATTATTATTCTCACTTTCCACCTGGGAACGCAGAGCAAGATTGAGATCGCCGATGATAGCAGTCCCAAGGTGTATTGGGGGTAGAAAGTAGAAACACGCAGGATCCGAGGTACACACCGGGATTACCACAATCTTCTTATTCGGATATTATTTTCCACCATCTACATAATTACATGATGCGAGTTGCTATACACTAGTACTCCATAGCCATAGAACACCCATCCATGATCCATGCCACCTCGTCGCCCTCGACGACTCTGCGCTCTACCACATTTCTACAGCCAGCCGTCCATGCCTCCCGGCCGCCGGTTGGCCCCGACAAACTCGTCGGGACCCAAGAGGCCCTCGTCCTTCCCTGCCGGGCCAAAAGCTCCATTTGCCCGGGTTCCCGGGGCGGGGGAAGAAGCACCACCACCACCATCATGTCCTCCTGGATCACAACTCGCTCCACTGCCCACGGCACGCACGCACTCACTCTTCTAATCAGACTAAAGTAAAGGGACGATATCATGTGTCAGCTCCACTCCACCGCCCGCCCGGGCCACATGGTGTGGTGTCGTGGTCTAGGCGTCTCGCCGCGTGGCCGCCGCCCCCGTGCATGCAGCAAGAACTTTACTTCTTGAATTCTTTTTCTTTTTCTTTGTAGTAGTTCTTTTGGCCGGCCGGATCGTGCTGATCCTCGGCGCGGCCACTGCGGTGCCCGTGCGCGCGTCAATCGAGTGGGTAGCATGTGTCCTCACCTCCGGTGTTCCAGAGGAAGTGCGCGTAGGCCGCGGCGTGGTGAGCGTTCCCGGGGTCGGCCGCGATGGCCTCCTGGTAGGTGTCCTCCGCGCCGGCGAGGTCGTTCCGCGCCTTCCACAGAAAGGTAGCGTACCAGCTCAGCGCCTCCGAGTCCGCCGGCTCAGCGCGCACAGCCCTCTCGAAGTAGTGCTCCGCCCTGAAAAGAGATGAGTGAGAGCTAGTATTGATGAATAACTGCGGCTACGTTGGCAATTCGTCGAACAGTGTGTGGGCGTGGTCGAGGGGACCTACCGGTCGTGGTCGTTCTGCACGAGGTAGAGGAACTGCGCGAAGTTGGCGAGGATGAGCGAGTTATTGGGCTCAGCGGCGACGGCCTGCTCGTACCTCTGCTGCGTCAGCGTGTGCTCGGCGTGATCCTCAGTCTCCAGCTCCACCTCCACCGGCGCGACGAGGCTTCTTAGCACGTCCGAGTCGCTCAGCTCCTCAGCGCGCGCGCTGGCCTGCATCTTGGAGGCCTCCGCGAGCATCATTTCCCAAATGGCCTGCTCGTCCGCGTTCGCAGCGTCTTGGGCGGCGACCTCAGCCGCAGGGGGCGCCGACGGCTGCTGCGGCGCCACACGGCTTAGCCGATACAAGGACTCGTCTGACCGGCCGTCGCCGGTGGCGCCGGCTACAGGCGGCGTCTTGCCGCCGCCGCCGCTGTTCCCGCCGACCGAGGCCGTCCGGCCGACGGAGAACGTCTTCACCGAAGCCGCGTCGAACCGCGGCCGTGACGGCTGTGCGCGCTGGGTGTTGACCAGGGCGACAGCAGGCGGGGTGGGCGGGATGGTGGCGGCCGCAGCGGCGACGCTGTGGCCCATCGATTGGACGGTGAAGTTGGCGAGGAGGAGCATGAGGGAGACCATGAGCGCCGGCGTGCCCGCGAAGATGTGCTGGAAGAGCCAGACGAAGGAGGCGTGCATCTCGCCCTGCACGCGCGCCAGGACGCCCTGCAGGTCGTCGCAGAGCAGCGCGTCACGCATCTGCTGCAGCGCGAAGCTCTGCAGCTCCCGCACAATGAGCACCATGGAGGAGAAGGCGCGGCCCACCGCCTCCCCGGCGGAGCCCAGCAGCAGCCCCTCGTCCCAGCGCGAATGCCGCGCCGCCACCACCTGCTGCCGCTGCGCCTGCGCCTGCTGTTGCTGCTTTTTCCGCTTCAGCATCCGCAGCGACAGCGGCAGCCCGACGTTGCTCGCGCTCCGCTCCACGCTCGCGGGCCACCCGCAACCCGCCGCGCCCGCCGGCTGCACCCCGGCCGCCGCCGCGAGCTCCTCGATCCTCTTCATGAACTCCGCGTCCCCGCCACCCATTCCATCCAAACTCGCGCTCAGCGCGCACCTCGCTGGCATACGAGCCAGGCGCGGCCGCCGCACCATCACACCGGTTCCCCAGGTTAGGGGTGACCGGGATCTCGCGAGCCCCGCGCATCCGCCGCCGCCGCCCCCGCCTCCGAGGAAGGCGGGCAACGGCCGCGAGGAGGTCGAGGGCGACGACGAGGCGGAGGAGGAGCGCGCGCACGGCGACGGTGCCACGGCGGCCACCTGGAAGCCCATGACCTTGTTCCGCTGCGGTGTCGAGCGCCCCCGGCTGGCTGGCCTTTGGTTGGGCCACCACCGCACGGGGGAGGTGTGGAAATAGCAGGAGGCGGCCAGCCAAATGCGAGGAAAAGAAGGGAAAGCGCTGGGGCGCATTTAATTAAGGGCGTGTTCTTTTCTCTGTTACGAGACCAGGGCGCGTTGTTTAGGCCCGTTTGACAGAGCTTTTTCATCGACTTCAAGAGTCGTTTGGAGCCGTTTTCTATCAAATGAGATAAAGTAAAATAGTTCTATCTGTGAAGCCTCTAAAAACTTGCTCTTACAGTGATTTAGGATGGGATGGAGCTAAAAAAAAGTGGCTTCTCCCGGCTCCTCTTTCAGGCCTCTTAAAAACATCTCACAGAGAAGCCATTTTGCCAAACGGTTTACCAAAACCGCTTCAGCTCCACCGGTGGAACTGTTCGTGGAGCTGAAGAAAAAAAAATGGCTTCACTAGTGAAGTGAAGCCCTGCCAAACGGGGCCTTAGTTGCTCTTAACTCCCAACTTTTGCACTATATAAAAAGAAGATTCTCCGTCACATCAAATTTGTGGTACATGTATGGAGTACTAAATGTAGACGAAATTAAAAACTAATTGCATAGTTAGGTTGTACTTTGCGAGGCGAACGTTTTGAGCCTAATTAGTCAACGATTTGACAATTATTACCAAATACAAACGAAATGCTACAGTTCGCTACAGTGTGCGCAGTGAATCCGGCGGCGCCGAATTCGGCCAACTAAACGTGGCCCAGAGAATAAGGTGACGTTCGCCTGAGCTAATTTTTTTTACACGAAACAGTGTTCTCTCGTAATATTTTAATATAAGCATCAGCATAAGTCAAATTTCAGCATAAGCGATGTAAAACCGGAACCAAAACGGTGTTTGTTTCCAGGGACTAAAAGGGAAGAGAGAGAAAAGATAGGGAGAGATATAGGTTATTTAGTCTCAATTAGCAGTCCCAAGGGACTCCTATATTTTAATTCCTAGTCCTTGATGTTTGATTCTAAAGAACTAATTAAAACTAAAATATAGTCTTTAATCCCTTGTTGGGTAGAAAAAAACATGCCCTATGAATCCTGATGGGCGTCCTGGTCTCCCCACGCTGCTCGTGAACCGGCCGACTTGTGTGGTGACAGTGCGTGCGAAGTCAGTTAAAATCGCAGCCGTTTGTAAAGCCACCCAAAAGTCTTTATACCATTATTATTACAAAATTATGATTATGGTTGATTTAATTTTTCAATATTTTTATTTGTGGTACAACATACTCCGTTGGAATATAAAATTGGTACGGCCATAACAAGTGTACTTTTGATATTCTTTATTTGAACATTGTTTGGAATAGTCGAGGGTGTTTGGTTGCCCTCCTAAATTTTAGTCGCTGTCTCATCGAATGTTTGGACACATGTATAGAGTATTAAATATAGACTAATTATAAAACTAATTACATAGTTTGCGACTAATTTACGAGACGAATCTTTTAAGCCTAATTAGTCCATGATTTGACAATGTTTTGCTACAGTAACCATGTGCTAATGATAGATTAATTAGGCTTAAAAATTCGTCTCATGGAGTACCGATGGATTATGTAATTTATTTTTTTATTAGTATCAAAACACTCTATGCAACATCCTCCCGACACACATCCTAAATTTTGGTAGCTGGATCCAAACACCACCTAAAATGTGCTCTATATTTGTACTCTAAGACTGTCTCCAACGATGCGACGCAGACGCAAAACTACGTTATGCACAGTGTTTTGGCTCAAAAAATCAGCCTCCAACGGAAGACGCAAACACGCTACTCATTTTGCGTACCAGGCCAACGAGTAGGCAAATAAGGGTCTTCTCTCTCCACCGACGCAAATCGCTGGCGTTGCTGCTCCGGCCGACGCGAGTCGCCGCTGGCTGTCTCCCACCGTGGAGGGGTCCGGCGGCTGGCACCGGCGCCGGCTGCCGGCGAAGCTGGACCGGACGAGCAGGCTCAGGCACACGGCGAACCCCGAGATGCCATCCCTGCTGGCGCCCGCGCCAGCGCCAGCGCCGCCATGCCGGCGTCGGTGCTGCTGCTGTCTGGCCGGCGACGGCGAGGGGAACCACCAACTGCTATTGGTGCCTCCGGGGGACTCAGGCTCCTCGTCCCCACTGCCGCCGCTGCTCCCACAGCCCCCGTCGGTGGCCTGGCCGCGCTCGGCGGCGAGCGCGAGGAGGCGGTCGCGGAGGCAGGGCGCGGGGTCGAGGATGGGAGCGACCGAGGCCGGGTGCCCAAGGCGGCGGGCTCGCCTGAGATTGGGATGGGGGCGAGCTCCATGGAGGATTGCGTCCGCTGTTGGAAACTAAAAGTTTTGGGTCACGCGCCTTTGTGTTGTTCGTGACCCAAACCAGCTATGCGTCCTGTTTTTGGGTTCTGTCGGTTGGAGACAGTCTAACTCCATTGTTTTGTATTTACATGTAGGAATAGAGATTTTAGATTGTGACATTACTATTTTTTACTTAGTTGATATCGCAATTAATGGCAATACCAAACCATCATAGTTTTTTATCAAAGGCTTTAGCCCAGTTTTATTAGAAAGCGTAATGCTGAACCCCGATCTGACACTGGGAAAACCAATTTTACAATTGCTATGTTCGCTTGGCTGATAAGCCATGACTGAAAGTACTGTTGGTTGATTTGTTGTGAAAGAAAAATACTGTTCGTTGACTGAAAAAATACAGCTTATAAGCCAAATAAACAGGGCGAACGAAGCTTACATCTTCTAAATGCTCCTAGGTGACACCAAAACAGAGCTCTACTGACCAGCAGATTCAGACTTCTCACTCAACCAACCAAGCTTCTACCTGGCTGAAGAACAACCATCATAGGTTTCGAGCAGGGAATATCCTTACAATTTAGAGGGTACTACAAAGTGTCATTAACTGCAAATTCATGCGATCGTATCCTTTTCAAATTCCTACTAGCAGTGTGTGCATGGGGTGAAAAACGGATTTTCTTACGGAAATGCTATACAACACTCGAATACAACACTCAAATGTTGGAACACTCGATTCTTCTCTTCCTCTCCATCTGTGACCTCTCCATCTCTTCTCCATCTCCGAGGCCGGCAGGCCAGGCGGTGCGGCGGGAGAGACGGCGGAGGTGACGGTGACACCGCCGGAGCGGACGACGGTGGATACGCCCGAAGCCATGGTCGCCACGCGACGAGAGGGTGGGGGGGGGGGGGGGAGGTTGCACGGGCGCGAAGCTCCAGCGAGACCCTACCACACCGTCGCGGGGGCCATGGACGGTGGGTGGCGGCGCCGTGTCAGGAGGAGAAAGAAGGTGTGAAAAAAATCAAGTATCCAGCCCCTGAGGCCCTCTCCAACGCTGCTTTTCTACTAGTAGCCCCATGTGCCATGTAGGATTGGATAAAAAAAGTAGGTGCTCTATACTCATCATAGTGGTTTGTAGAAGCTACATATGCTTGGAGAGAGAAGGTGGTCCATGCTAAAAAAAGAGGAAGAGAAAATAAAGGTGAGGTATAATCGAAGGAAAAAGTTTATTTGTAAACCATAAGTAGTGGTAGTTTGCATTGTGTGAATAATAGTTTTAACATTTTCTTATCTACGTGGATCATTTTATTTGTACTAAAATCATTAAGAGCAAGGGCAATGTATGTAGACCAGGTAGTCCATAAAGGTGGGTACGGTATGAGCTGACCATAGTTATGTATTTTGCTACAATGTGGAGTTCATGAAGGTGGACCCCGCTTGGTATAAAAGAATGTTAAAAAAAGCAATCATCCCTTCCTAGGGGGCAGCAAGCCAGCAAGATGACAGGGAAAAGAGAAGAGAGAGGAAGGAAAAAATATTTCTCTATTGCTTATGGGTAATCCATAAGCATATTGGCGGCTTTAGTTATAGATTGCTCTATGGCCTACTCATATAATGTTTCAACCAATCTGTAGTGAATATTGAAATGCTTATAGACTACTCCCTCCGTTCGCAAAAGAATATAATTCTGGAATAGTATTATGGTTTAGTACTTCAAGTTTGACTAATTATAGTTAAAAAATATAAATATTTATAATATTAAATAAACATCATTAGATTAATTACGAAATGTATTGTTATAATAAATTAATTTGGAGTTATAAATGTGAATACTATTTACTAGAAATATGGTCAAGCGTGAATCACTTTAACTGACACGTATACCATAGTTACTTCCTTTCACAGACAGAGGTAGTACTTCTGAACCACATTGTTGTTGCTCTAAGAGTGTTAGTCTTCGTTGTTGTGCCCTTAATCTCTCAGAGTGTTAGGTAGACAGGTCCTTTTCTTAAGAAGACTAGGGGTCCTAAAAGAAAAGGCTAAAAACTCCAAAGGCAGCAAAATCACCACTAACACTAACCGTGTGATTGGCAGCTAAACGCCGCGGGACGAGCTCGTGCATCGCGCGCCCCACTAGAGCACGACGGCACCCTGGTCCCACCCGCCCAAAAGCAGTAAAGCTTCTTTCTTAATTTGGAAAGCAGCAAAGCTAGTTGGTGACACTGACGCGACGCAGGCGATGAGAAAAAATATCGCGGGCGAACGCGAACGGACGGCTGCGCGAGGGCAAAAGATGGGCGCGACGCCGCACCAGAATCCAACCTGGGTTTTGTTTGCACGGGTCGGCCCGGACAAGGGAAGGGAGGCCCGCGTCGGGGCTCCAGCGCTTTCCTGGGGTTATCGGACGGTGGCCGACGGTGGGATGGAGTTCAGACCATCGGATGGGCGCCGATCTCGCCGGATGGGACCTGGACGCTTCCCCACGCCCGTCCACGCGCCGCACATGTGGAAATTGCATGGGCTCTCGGGACGGAGGGTGAAGAGCCGGTGAGTTGCTGGTCTGCTGGCAGTTGCGGGCCTGCTGCTAGCTGTGCGATTGCGGCGCAGGGATGGGGGCGGCCGTGTCGTCCGCGTGCGGGCATTGGGGCGGGGGCATAGCAGCTGTAGCTGGGTGAGAGCGAGTCTAATAATATAAACGATCCCTGACTTAGGATTCTTACTTCCTACCTCTCGGTCCATCTCTTCAGCATTAATACATAGTTCACGAGTTTTTCCGTTGCTAGGTCTAAGTTGACTGTAAATTTATAGCCCGCTTCTCATCTTCTCTCTCAACCTTATTATTCAACCTACTTGCAGCCTATTATTACACTTGCTCTGAGCCGTGCAAGCCGGATCAGGGTTGTCGGGAGGACTAGTAGTCTGTTTGTTTTATACAAAATTGAAACAAGCGTTTCAGCTTTATTACGAAATCCAAATTAAATATAGATCTAAAAGTCAAATATATAGATTTCATAAATCTTCTCAAAGGGTAGGAACTGAAATTTATCTTCTTCCTTCGTCTCTCTCTGGATCTAGAATCTTGAGCTGTGAATTCTCCTACTTTTGCTACCTTTGTCAAGACAAATTCAATAAAGATAGTGTCAACATGTCGTCGCCAACTTCAGTATAGTCTTATAGCGACGTTTCAAAAGAAGCCACTCCCTCCGTCCCATAATAAGTGCATTTCTACTGTTTAAATTTTTTTTCCAAAATAAGTGTACCTTTATAAATAAGACAATCTAACTGTAGTTTTTTTTTTCTACTTTCTCTTCTCCCAAAATGCAATGATTACACCTTTATAAGAGTATATATGTAATTTTTCACTAGCATTGATTTTCCCACCCAAGTGCTAAAAGTGCACTTATTTTGGGACTGAGGGTAAAACATTTGTCTTATAGCGAAAGAGTGGTCTAATTTAACCCGTGTTGCACTTGAACTAGTATCACAGCACTTTCAGTGTTCTGGAAATGTTACACTATAGATCTAGATTTTTTGAAGCGGTGATTATCTAAAGAAAATATATATAGTACTAACTAAATAGAACATCATTTGTTGACACGACAAAAGTATTGGAATTGAAGGGCCTGAATACTCAAAATAAAAGGCATCCTCATTCATTGGTTATATTGCTTAATTAACATGGTGGATGGATAGATGGGTGTGGCAACAATTTATATAAGAAATAAATACACAACAAGAATTAAAAGTTTTTCACAAGTGGCAACGAAACCAAGGCTCTCATATATCTTTTTGTTGGGACTAATGAAGATTAAAATAATCTGTCAAATTTGGGTTCCTTTCATGTGCATAGTGGAATTTAGTTGTGTTTTTAAGAGGACAAATAGTTGGGAAATAACTATCTTTGTGAAGGGCTAAAAATTTGATAAGAGCTCATGTAAATAATGGAATAGAATTCAATTCCTCTTTCTTCTTTTGCATTCCATCTATTTCAAATTATAAGACGTTGGTGTGTCCTAGCTAATTTCATCTCCGACCCAATGCCCCACCACCACTTTCTGTTTTTGACACCCCACCACCATCACCTCTGGGAGATATTTCCCCCCTCAGTCTCACCATAGTTCCAACTTTACAACCACTGTTCACCAGCTTGAGACCTATGAGCTGATGCGCAATCTCTTAGCCGAACAACACAAGGATATAAAAAGCAGATATTTTCAGTGTTTTTGCATGTAGGTTAGGTTACTCGCAGTGAATTTCTAACCGTGTAATCTGCTTATATTAATAACATCACCAACAAAACCAGCCCTCGTCCCCGGAGAGTCCGGTCTACTAGACCAGGACCAGGTTCGGGCTGCGTCCGGCCGGCCGGCGCCTGCCAACTATCCGGCGACACCCGTCCTTATTCCCTCCGCCGGTCGCTCGCAGTTTCTCCCTGTGCCGTCCCTCTCGATGTGTCCCTCCTTGCCTTCTCGCCCGCAACCCACACACGCCGCGCGCCTTATCCTCGCACCCCAGGACCCCAGTGAGTTCACCGAGATCGCGCGGCTCGCGTCCTTTGGCACGCACAGGACACATGCCTGCGCGGGCTAATAGTCACCATACCCGTAACATCTCGCCGCTATCCTCTGCTGCTGCTCACGTCACGTCCGGCCCAGCCGCCGGCGAGTCGCCCTCGCAGAGGGGTGGATCGGTTCGCCGCTGAGGTGGCGCTTTGCGGCAAACGACGCTGCCGCTCTCGCTGTCACGCTGCCCGCCGCGGCCGTCGGCCGTCGTCGTCGGGTGGTTCTCGGTTCTCCTGGTCAGCGGTGATACGTACATCGATCATAAACCTTCCGTGATGAACTGTGCATGATGACATGATGTTCGGCGCTAGCTGTGCGGTGCGTCGCCGCGTGGTCTAGCTACGGGCCTCATATACGTACATAGATATATTCGGCCGGCCGTATCCCTCGCGTTAATGTGTGTATCTAACATGTATAAATCCTGTAGCTGGCGAACTTTAGCCTATTAGGCCCTCGGTCTGCTTAAGGAATTCTGGCTAATGATTTTCGGATGGTCCGGCCTGACGGATTTCAGATGATTGAGTAGTGTCGATGCCAATCGCTTTTCGCGGTGATAGGGAAGGGGCTGAAGGGTGCGTGTGCGACTTGCTGCGTCCACGTCGACCCAGCGTACCACATTCACCCTGTTGGCCCCACTTGCTTGGAGAAATTTGGAGTAATCTGGAGGAATTTATGAGAGGAAAACACTGTTCTGGATGAAAAAAGAAGCGGATCAAGCCGGGTTTAAGAGCACGCGAATAGAACATTGGCGAGATGGTTTCTGTGGTTTATAAACCGGCTGATGTTGACTGATAAGCATGGCTGATACGATTGAACGAACATGATAATTATCTAGAACTACTGTTATGCTACTACTTTATCATGGCTGCGAAGAGAAAAGTGAAACACAGAACACGTTTTCTTCCACATCAGCTGTTCTGTTCCACGTTCCTGATCTGCCGTGCCGTGTCAGCTTTAGCTTCCCAATCCTGCTCGTGTGGCACAGGTAGTGGCAAGTCAACACCTGGGAAAATCCACATTCTGCAAAAGATCAGACCGGCCAAACAAATAGTGCGAACTTCAGCCGAACCTTCTTTTCCTATCCTGTCATTTTGGTGAACGTTCCAATATCTACGTGGTGTGTATATATATGATCTCTGAATACGGGGTCCAAAGATTTAAGATTTCTGTTGGGATATTTCAGAGTATTTGTGAACACACGGTCATAATCTAGCTATAGAGGACTGCTAATTAATTAAGGGGATACTGTGACAGTTGGACACCAAATACGGGTACTACTCAACGATTAGGCCAAGGAAGCAGAGTACTACATCTGTTATTTTATATACCATGTCCATATATATGGGGAAATATTGTGTTTGGTCCGTAGAATAAACTAGTTCACCATCGTCTCACTCTCTCTGTTTTTTTGTTTGATTTTGGAATAGAATGAGCGGGTGTTTGGTTTGGGGGTGACTAAACTTTAGTCGCTCCAGTTTAGTTCTTTTTAGTCACTTTGCAGTCAAATACTTTGACTAAAAACTGACTGAAAGGCCTTTAGTCATCTAATCACCAAAGAGTGACTAGAATTGAATAAAACCCACTTTGACAGGGGCGGCCCTCGTTATTGCCCTAAGCGCATCCCCACTTTGGCATTTAATAAGGCCATTGTGGTCTTTTGTCGTCAGCTTTAGTCCCTTCTAGTCATCAAACCAAATACCCCAGGACTAAACCAATTCAAATGGGGCCTGAGTTGATCCATTATCAGCTCATTTCTCGTAAACTAATGATTAGTAGTAGTACGAGAAATAAAGTCATTCTATTAAAAATTTAAAAAATAGACTCACGATGCATCACTCCGTCTATAGTGGATTGACCCGAACCAAAACATTCCACAAGCATTAAGCGCATGAAAGTTTCTTCCGTGCATCTTTTGGTACGTTTCTCAAATTTGTGGACCCATGTGATATGTCCACCTGCTGTTGTTTGATACCCTCCAGCCAATTGCTCATCAAATTCCCTCTCGATAGCTCCACCACCAGCCCTCCATCCACACGCTCTTGCCCTACCTGCTCCGATGACAACGTAGGAGAGGAACGTACATGATAGCAGACATAGGCAGATGGGAGGCGAACAGTGTGGGAGTAAGACGTGGCAGCAAGGGCGGGCGCCTTTTTTTTTTTGGCAAGATCACTAATAAGGTGAGAGTGGTCAATGCGATGGTTGCGGACCTAGAGCAAAGTTAATAATTTAGCCTACTGCTGACTAAATATAGGTGCCATATCATATTTAGTAAGCAATATAGTCCATTCATATAATAGCTTGGCTGAAAGGTCAGTTGTATCAATACATAAATAATTAATATTTTATAGTTGAACCCAATACATGTCATGTTTACTTGTCTTATAATCCGTACTTTTTAGCTTGTTTTTTCAGCTGAAACAGTGTTTTTCTCTCACAATAAATCAGCCGGAACAGTATTTCAACTTTTTTCCGCCAAGTGAACGGAGCCATAAGAACAAAACGGCGACTCCCAGCTAGCTCCCAGTTAGCGTCCAGTTGCAAGGCAGCTTTTTCCTCTCGTATTCTGCATTTCAGCCGGCAAGATGCTAAGCGCCCTCTCAACCATCTCTCTCCTGACGTGGCAACTTTTCTGATGACCTAGAGTTCATCTCGTCGGCTCAAACACGTTATTATACCTGCTCTTATGCACACGACAGATTGTGTAAGCAGGAGACAGAGAGCGCTAATAACAATGGTGTTTCAATGGACGTGCATCTTTTTAGATAGGGTCACCGACGGCTGATATTGTTGCCAACGGACTTTTACACGTAATGGGTCCGTTCGCTTGAATTTATCAGTCAGTGTATCAGTTAAAATCTACAGTATTTTTCTCTCACAATAAAACAGCTTCAGTCAATTTATCAGTCGACTTTAATACCAGCCGGTATGTGGGCAAGATGTTGGCAGAGAGGGTCATTGATGGTGGCATAGTGACGAAGGAGGGCAACTTCGCTACGATGGTGGAGGTAGCCAGGGTGAGTCGAGAGCGCATTGGACTTTGTCCTTATCGATCGCGTCAATGGTACCACCACGCCCAATGGGTTCACATTTGACCTCCTAGTCCCACTGGTGTTGTTGGGGATGCATGTTGAGGCTAGGGATGTTACGTCAGTATCCATGCCTAGATTTGCCATGACATGTTTGATAATATATCAGTAAAATAAATTACCAATATATGCAGATAAAGTTAATTAGTTTTTTTTATAAGCTAGCCACCGATCTGATGGGAGGAACTCCTATAGTGTGTCTCTAACCATGTGAGAAAGAGAGCAAAGAACTTTACGCATAAGTTAGCTGGCTCATGCGTTATCACACTTGATTTTTGTTGTTGGTCGTTGCACGCCAATCCACGGCGGACGGAGCTTCAGTTTCTATTTTTACTTTTTGGCGAAGTCTACAGCGAGGAGTGTACGTACTACTAGGTAGGCGGGCAACTGGGGTGGATGGCAATGCCATTGCCGGCTGTGGTGAAGGAGGATGGCCGGTGAGTATAGTTGCCTTGGAGGTGATGATGGCTACGGTAGAAATCTGACCTTGCTATGACTACACTGGGGTTTCAGGTTGTCCAGTGCAGAAAAGCACACGGCATCATGACCCACACTGTTCACGATCCTTTTACTGAGGAAAAAATCTACTTTGCCTTCCTCAAGTATCACAAAAGTCAATTTTTCCTCTATGAACTAGAAAATCGGATATAACGTTTCCATCTTTTCAAACCGGACATATGACCTCTCTGGCTTTTATATATTTATTTTGGCTGAATTTTTAAAAAATCATAGTAAATTACAGAAAATCATAAAATAGAAAGTCCAATTTTATTGGACTCCACATGAGTACATCTACACAGTAAACATATGATGTGGCACACTTTAGTACAAATTTTTTGCTCTAGCTTAGATCTATGTTTTTCTGTAATTAATTTATAGCTACAGTTTCTGTGGTCTTATTGTGGTGAAATTTTTATGGTGGATTAATCATTGTATGCTTGAGAAGTAGTAAAAATTTCATGCTCATTAGATCATGTATGACTAAGTTATTGATTTATTCAGGTTTATGCTTATTAAATAGTTTAAAATAATTAGAAGTGTGTAAAAATAGAAAATGTATGTTCTCTATGTAATTTTCTCTGTGACAACATGATTATGTTAAGTGTTCATACGATATAACAATAGTAATTGTTGACACCAAAATTTGGTTCGAAAAAGAAAGGACCCCGAGATCTAAATTCATCAGGGAAAACCGGGATATTCAACAAGGATTGGCTAGCAAAACTGCCAGCAAAATGAAGATGACATCATCATTTCACAAGGGAGTGAGCCCTATCGGCAGGATCAGCAAGGCGCGGCGGGATCCATAGAAAGGAAAGATTGGAGTCCAAGTTATCCTAGATTAGGAAGTTTTGTTCGTTTTTCCAAGTTTTATAACCGGTCTTGTTCAACCAGGACTCGTAGTTAGATCTTGGGTATAAATATTGAACCCCGACCATTATAATAAACATCTCCAACGATCAACACAAATCAATACCTTTACTTTTCAGCTCACGCCACCCCTTAGGAGTAGGAGTAGAGTAGATTTCGACGAGTTCTTCGGCGAGCAGGGCTGCATCGGTTAGGTCCAACCTCCGGTTTGTCTGTGAGTATTCGTCATGACTTATACCTTGTTTGTAAGGCTGCATCGGTTAGGTCTGACCTCTTGCAAGCTTTGTATAAGTTAGTTATCGTTAGTTGATTGTAAGACTGCCCTCAGTTAAGTCTGATCTCTTGCAATTACTGATAGTTATCCTCGATTCTTATCAAAATCCGCACGGCTACCCTCGATTAAGTCTGATCTTGTACGAATTTTGATACGAATCCCCTGCCCAGTTAAGATTGAGATAGATCGACTTTATATTTTTTTGAATCGTCATCTCGTCGTACTACATTGTTTATATCTTGCTTTGACGATGGTTCTTGCCAGCCTAGTCGTTCTATTCCGATCTTGATCGAAGATAGCATGTGGTCAGGGCATGTTTAGCACCAGGTAAGGCTTGCTAGTTGATGAGGTCCGGTCTAAAAGTGCTTTTATGGTTGCATCGGTTAGGTCTGACCCCCACTGCTAGCATCATAGATTGGAAATCATCAGGTAGTAAGCCTTGCTTATGGCCAAGCATAGTCCTCGGCTGCATGCTATGTCTGCATCGGCTATTTAGCCAATCGCCTGAGCTTTCACAATTATAGCATCTTCCCGTGATCTCGTTAAGCGTTTATAAATCCATATGCTTTGAAGGTTTAATCCGTTATCCTTATTATGGCTGCATCGGTTAGGTTTGACACCCCACTGATAAAGATAGTTGATTGGATCTGATAGGCGTACGGGTTTATACACGTTTAATGGTTGAGTGGATGCATGCTATGACCCTTCTTTCGCTGGAATCGGCTATTTAGCCGATAGCCTGCCTTTTGAGAATATATATTGGCTGCTTACATGCTTTTTACTTGTTTTTTGTCTTGGTTAAAAGCTAGTATGTTTCTTAATTAAATCATATGCTTTTACGTCAATCTTTTTACATCTTTCGCATGCTTTCATGGTAATCGACAGGTTAGATCTATGTAATTGAGTAACTGATGATTGCCGATATGCTTGTTTTACTTATCATACACCATGAACGTGCTGGATATCGACTCTCTAGTTGATAGTCTTATCTTACTGGCCACTTGACCTCATATTTGGAACTGTCTGGACAAACGACCGACATGTTCCACCTTAAATTACTGATCAATATTGCCCCTTTGTCAATTGCAGCTCAAATTGACTAGCACGCCCCCCCTAAGATCATGATTGTCCGGTCCGGTGGTGTCCTTTCAAAGCCCGAAGAGAAGCTCGGGATCTGCTTCGCACGGGCCTCTCGCTAGCGTTGATCACTGTGTTCTCGGCGTCGAATTTTCGGCATCGACATAGGTCTAGCATGCCTGGTGGGACCACAATCATTTGATCAGAAGTCAATTGTAGTCATCAACATAGAAAACAACAACGCCATCCTCAAGGTCAACCTTCAAGACTTGCCAGACGACCAAAAGGCGCTCATTGAGCAGGCAACAAAGGAATTCAAAGAGAAGTGCCTGCTGTCTTATAGCAGAACGCGTGAATCAGTCATCCAGAAGACTCCACTGCCAAGAGTTCTCCTGCATGGATAGAGCGATCCAAATGAAGAAGTTGAAGCTAGACTTGACACCCAGATGATCCACAAGACTGTCAATGAAGTCATTACAAATCACAATCAGACGCTTACCAATACAGTTGGCAATGTTATGAAGTCAGTCTTCTTTGGGGCACCAGTTGATCAGACGGGACTGGCATACTTTAGTGGCTTCAACCCTTCGGCTGTGGGAAGCAATGTGACTAGCTATAGTCAACAGCCGAATGGTGGGCAGTATCAGCAGCCACCAGTGCAGCAACCTTCAGGAGGACAAGCCCTAGACCCTCAAGTTCAGCTGACTGTAGGGGGCAAGTACCAACCCCACCAATAGCAGGGGGCAAGGTCAAGTACAAGTGACAGGGGGCAACCACCAGCTCAGCAATCTCCAAGTGCCCCTATCACAGACAAATCAGCATCCAACTGGACAAAACCAAGCTTATTCAGTCCAGCAGCCAACCTCATCAATCAGTCAACAGGTTGTGCAACGACTATCTTAGGAAAAGTTCACTACTTCCTATCAGACACCTCAGTCAGCCCTTAAAATTGCTCCGTCAGTATAATGGATCACCAAGGATGTCAGTCCTAACTTCTTCAATAGTCGGTTAAAAGGATATACCACTCACAAGGCCTAGATCGACTATCCAGAAGGTTATCATCTAGTTTCTGATGGCATCATGTATGAGATGATGCACACCCTAGGTATTAGAATCCTTATAATTACAACGTTTAGTAGCTTCAAGCCCAAGGACAGCAGCTACAAGTTCAAGGACAATAGTCTTAGGCTTAGGGTCAACAAGCTCAAGCACAAGGATCTCAAGCCCAGGCACAAGGATAGTCGAGACAGGAAGTCGTTGGCATGGATGCTGACGAATTCGCCAACATGATAGTTGCTATGATGCTGAGCTAGTTTGGTCTAAAGCCTAAAGGGCAGGTTGGCTCCTACCAGTGCCAATACCCTGCTTGGTATGATATTGTGCAACTCCCTCCATGCTATAGGGTCCCGAACTTCTTTAAATTTACGGGGGTAGACGAGATGAGAACCATGGAACATATCAGCTGCTACCTCATTTAGCTTGGAGATGCATCTATTGAGGAGGCACACAAAGTTCGATTCTTCCCTTTGTCCCTCTCTGGACTGGCCTTTAGTTGGTTTTCTTCACTCGAACCAAACTCTATCACTGGGTGGGCTGATCTAAAAAACAAGTTCCACACATACTTCTATAGTGGGATAGGAGTGAAGAAGCTTACAGATCTGACAAACATGAGGTAGAGAAGCAATGAGTCAGACTTTGAGTTCATTCAGAGATTCAGAGAAGTAAAGAGTCGTTGCTACTTATTGAATCTGTCTGATGGCCAATTGGCTAGATTGGCCCTTTAAGGGATGTCTTCATTGATTAGAGAGAAGTTCGAAGGCTGGGACTTTAAAAGCTTGGCCCATTTAGTTCAGAGAGTATCTACTTTTGAAAGTTAGCACCGGACCTTGCGCAAAGAGAAGTATTTGAAGGGGCTGCTGCTATGATTGATCCCTATGATACAGACTCTGATGAAGATAAAGAAGTCACAACTGCTGAATGGACATGAGGCAAGCCTCCAGTAGCGTGTCCATGGGTGAAGGAAAAGAAAGATGTTTACGACTTCAATGTCAAGAAAGCTGATAGGATCTTTGATTTAGTGATGGAGAAGAAGTAGTTGAGACTACATGCAAATCATGTGATCCCTTTGGCTGAAGAGTTAAAGGGGAAGAATTACTACAAGTTTCACAATGCCACCACTTATAATACTAGTGAGTGCAAAATCTTCCACGTACATATTCAGAATGCCATAGAGCAAGGAAAGATCAAGTTCGAGCCAGCCAAACAACCGGCAATGGGCATAGATGGACATCCCTTCCCAGGGGTGCATATGGTGTAGTTTCAGTTGGCTAAGGGAAAGATGAAGGTCTTGACATCAGCTAAGGCCAAGGAAAATAGGTCAATTGACCCTAAAGTTCATATATTGGTAAATAAGTTCAAGAAGGATGAGCAGCAAAAGAGCCAATACGAACAAGTCAAGACATCCAGAGCTGGTGCTTTACGTCCTTGGGTCACTTCTAGAATCTTGATAAACAAGTGGCAACGCTAGAAGGAAAAGGACTATCAGCACTGGCTTAAGGAAGAAGAATATGAGCGTCAGTGTGAAGAAGAAAGGTACAAAAGAGAACAAGCCGAGCTACATTGGAGTTATCCTTTCTTCAGACACTGCTGGAACAAAGGTTGAAATTGCCTACAAGACAAAACTATCTAGTGTGCAGTAATTAGTATGCAGAGTTTAGGCAATCTCAAGCCAACTACCGGTCCATCCATGAGCGTTTAAATTATCAATCTAACAATATGGATCGACACATAAAAAATAAAGGAGTTCATGATTGGTTCAACAAGCGTGTCCATGATCAAAATTGGCCTGATCGCGATGAAGACAAAGAATATGTTTGGTAGAAGGGCCAATGGTGTCTAGGAGGTCTAACAAGGAGCCAAAAGAGAAGAGTTCAACGCCTGAGGAACAGAGAATTAGAAAATCAGAAGTATAGCAGACCTTAGACATGGCGTGTCAAGCAAACAACCGATAAGGGTAAGCCGTCGGCTAATATTAATATGGTCTTCATCCTACCTACCGAGTTCAGGGCTCCCTCCAAATATGAACAAGAAGAATATGATGGGGAGTAGTATGATGAAGAAGAATTGGGAGAAGAGATAGCTTAGTTAGCCCTCTAGTCCCAACAAGCTATATTTGACAAGCCATCTCAGCATCGACACTTAAAGGTTTTATACATGAAAGGATTTATCGATGGTAAGCCGATGACTAAGATGTTAGTCGATGGAGGTGCTGCTGTCAATCTAATGCCTACACTACTTTTCGTAAGCTTGGAAAAGGCCCAGAAGATCTGCTTAAAATGGACATGATGTTGAAAGACTTTGGTGACAATGCGTCTAAGACCCGAGGGGCACTTAATGTCAAATTGACGATTGGAAGTAAAACCTTGCTTACTACTTTCTTCGTCATCGATGGTAAAGGAACATATAGTCTGCTCTTGGGTCATGACTAGATCTACGCTAATTGCTACATCCCTTCCACAATGCACCAATGCCTTATCTAGTGGTAAGGAAACAACATCGAAGTGGTTCAGGCTGATACATCCGTAAGCGTAGCAATAGCTGATCCAGCATACTAGAATTTGAAGACTATGAATGCTTCTCTAGTACTTTCTAGGAAGGAGGCATCGTCAAAGTCAATGATGAATGTCAATAGCCGATCCAAGCAATCGGCTCTAAGAGTTTATTTTAATGACTTCTTTAGTTAGTTATTATGGATCAGCTAAACATTGCTCTTATGAGTTAGAATGTAGCCGTTCTATTTTAAAGAGTTAGATTTTGATTGCACAACACTTTGACTGAGCTTGACGGCCGATGATTATTAAGTTTTCATAAAGATTTAGTACTTGAATCATCATCGACTATTATTCAAGATTTCAAGTCCTGATGATTAAGGGTTGGCGCTTAAGCACAGATCATCGCCAAGTTTGACAACCGATATTAGCAGAGTATCGCCTTTAGAACAAAAATAAAAGATCCCAACTCAGCCTAAGAAGGCAAAAGCCGGTGCGGTATGCATTGCCTATAGTGCAAATATAAATGAAAAAAATACAAATCATATAGAAAAGGGCATCAGTGGCATTCATAGGGTCAGACAGAGAATTCAACGTAGGGGAAACCAACTGTTTTTATTCATAATAAGTCCCTAAATACAAAGTACTGGCCGGAGAAAACTTTGTTCACAATCCCTTTGGCCGAAGAAGCATATGCGGCGGTATTTGCATGCCTAGTGAAGTCCTCCACCAGATCATGATGATCATCTCCACTGGTGAAGCTAGGTTGGAGCCACCGAAGTTCATGCCTAAAGTTTGCCTAGGCGGTCATTAGGGCCACCGTGGCCCCATGGCGGGCACCATGGAGGGCGATCTTCTCGGCGCGCACGAGGATATCATGAAGACGACTCATCACTAGGTCACCTCGGGCATTCAGAGCTCTGACAACATATTCGCTCCTAGTTGAAGGGCCTCCAACTCCTCCATCAGAGTTACAACAAGGAAACAATCATCAGGAAAAAACACGATGGCGCAGAGTGATAGGAATAGGGCTTCTCCTAAAAACCTTACCCTTAACTCTGGTGTTGGATTCTACCAATCACGCCCGGACGGCACTGCTCTCCCCTTCCATGATGCAAGAGCAGTTTGGGAGGCAGTTAGAGCGGCCTTCAGATGCTTGGATTCTTGGGCTGCCTCCCAATAGCGACCCAAGGCTTCATCCCACTCATGGAGATAATGTCGTGCATCATCTCTGGTATACGAATCAGAAGAGTCATTGGAGGAGGCTGATGACGCCACCGACTGAGCACCTTGGGCCACAAATCTCACCAGCATGCTATGAGTAGCAGCACAAGAGATGGTCCTTTGAAGATACAGAATGAGTAAACCTCGAATGAGAAATCTTAAAGCATGACTAAACCTACCCTGGGACGCAAAGACGCCGATGCAGGGGAAGATCCTCTTCTAGGAGATCGTCAGCGGGGCATTTACCGTCTGCCATTGTTCTTCGGGACTGAGTTTTGAGATATGGGGATGAGGAAGAAAAGATTGTGTAGCAACAAGAGGGAAGGAAAACACAGATGTGACCTTACGATCGTCCCCTTAGGGTATATTTATGGCAAAGGTTGATGTGGGGTAGGTTCATCGAGTTGCATCACAGTTAATGGAAGGCGAGAGGCTATTCTAAGAATCGAGAAGGCTACACGTATCCAAATGAGAAAGCAACGGTTGGGCGGAAGAGTTACCATTTTTCTGGAGTTTCATTCGAATCCAGATGTGGACGTAAAATGTTATCCACCACGGTTTTGTATTTCTAGATGCGTCCGGAGGCAGACCTTAGGATTGGTCAGTTAAAGTTTGATCGACTAAAGGATAAGATTAGCTGATGGACCAAGCTCGGGACCTCGACAAGAAAGGTGATTGATCTAGGAAGCCAGTCGCTGGTGCAACGGTCAACAATGATAGAAGAATTTATGTGCAAATATGATAAGACTCAAGGAATAACGGGAGATCGGCTATGAGCATGAGTTGGAAGAAGAGAAGGATGGCTCAAGAGGTCGAGAGGATGATCACCATCAGATAACCGAACACCACAATCTTTGATATAATCCTTAGTCAAGAGAAGCCAATGGAATAGATCTGCAAGGATGTCGAAGAAATTGGTATGAGATTGGAGCAAATGGTTGGGTGCAACGCGTGCAACGGCCATAGAAAGTAATTTTGCAATAAAATCATTTTTATTCCAAAATTGGAGGGCATGTGTTGACACCAAAATTTGGTTCAAAAAAGAAAGGACCCCGAGATCTAAATTCATCAGGGGGAAGCCGAGATATTCAACAAGGATTGGCTAGCCAAAATGCCATCAAAATGAAGATGACATCATCATTCCAAGGGAGTGAGCCCTATCGGCAGGATCAACAAGGCACGTCAGGCTCCATAGAAGGGAAAGATTGGAGTCCAAGTTATCCTAGATTAGGAAGTTTTGTTCGCTTTTTCCAAGTTTTGTAACCGGTCTTGTTCGACCAGGACTCGTAGTTAGGCCTTGGGTATAAATATTGAACCTCGACCATTATAATAAACATCTCCAACGATCAACACAAATTAGTACCTTTACTTTTCAGCTCACGCCACCCCTTAGGAGTAGGAGTAGAGTAGATTTCGACAAGTTCTTCGGCGAGCAGGGTTGCATCGGTTAGGTCCGACCTCCGGTTTGTCTGTGAGTATCCGTCACGACTCATACCTTGTTTGTAAGGCTTCATCGGTTAGGTCTGACCTCTTGCAAGCTTTGTATAAGTTAGTTATCATCGGTTGATTGTAAGACTGCCCTCAGTTAAGTCTAATCTTTTGCAATTGATGATAGTTATCCTCGATTCTTATCAAAATCCACACGGTTGCCCTCGGTTAAGTCTGATCTTGTACGAATTTTGATATGAATCCCCTGCCCGGTTAAGATTGAGATAGATCGACTTTATATCTTTTTTGAATCATCATCTCGTCGTACTACATTATTTATATCCTACTTTGATGATGGTTCTTGCCAGCCTAGCCGTTCTGTTCTGATCTTGATCGAAGATAGCATGTGGTCGGGCATGTTTAGCCTTAGGTAAGGCTTGCTAGTTGATAGGATCTGGTCTAAAAGTGTGATTTTATGGCTACATCGGTTAGGTCTGACCCCCACTGCTAGCATCATAGATTGGAAATCATCATGTAGTAGGACTTGCTTGTGGCCAAGCATAGTCTTCGGCTGCATGCTATGTTTGCATCGGCTATTTAGCTGATCGCCTAAGCTTTCACAATTATAGCGTGTTCTCGCGATCTCGTTAAGCGTTTATAGATCCATATGCTTTGAAGGTTTAATCCATTATCCTTATTATGGCTGCATCGGTTAGGTTTGACCCCCCACTGATAAAGATAGTTGATTGGATCTGGTAGGCGTACGGGTTTATACATGTTTAATGGTTGAGTAGTTGCATGCTATGACCCTTCTTTCGCTGGAATCGGCTATTTAGCCGATAGCCTGCCTTTTGAGAATATATATTGGTTGCTTACATGCTTTTTACTTGTTTTTGTCTTGGTTAAAAGCTAGTATGTTTCTCAATTAAATCATATGCTTTTACGTCAATCTTTTTACATCTTTCGCATGCTTTCATGCTAATCGACAGGTTAGATCTATGTAATTGAGTAACTGATGATTGCCGATATGCTTGTTTTACTTATCATACACCATGAACATGCTGGATATCGACTCTCTAGTCGATAGCCTTGTCTTACTGGCCACTTGACCGCATATTTGGAACTATCTGGATAAACGACCGGCATGTTCCATCTTAAATTACTGATCAATATTGCTCCCATGTCAATTGCAGGTCAAATTGACTAGGACGCCCCCTAAGGTCACGACCGTCCGGTCCGGTGGTGTCCTTCCAAAGCCCAAAGAGATGCTTAGGATCTGCTCCGCGCGGGCCTCTCGCCGGCGTTGATCACTTTGTTCCCAGCGTCAAATTTTTGGCGTCGACATTAATATTACATAGAGAACACATATTCCCTCCTATTGTTGGTACATTTTTCCGTGCATCGTATGATACATTTTTCATACTTGGGGACGCATGTGACATGTCCACCTTGTAAGGACCATGGCACCTAAGAGGGGTGTGAATTAGATAACTTAAAAATGTACTTCTAACTATGGCCTTAAATTTCCACCTTAGCAAAACCTATGCAAAATAGTAATCTATCTAAATGTGCAACTATGATTTTGCTAAGTGTGTTGCTATCTCTACTGCAAATGAGTTATGCAACCTAGGTTCCAATCGTATCAACTAGCCTATCAACTAAGCTAAGAAAGTAAAGCACACAACCAAGGTGGCAATGTGAGTGCGGAAGGTAAAGTTGAGGTAGAGATGCAAACTTCCGTCGATGACTCCGGTATTTTTACCGAGGTATCGAGAAGCTCTCAAGCTTCCCCCTAGTCCTTGTTGGACCCCTCGCGAGGAATCCCTCGCAAGGGCTAAACTCTCGGTCGGGTAGCTCCGTGGATAACCTCAGGCTTTCCCCTCGCGCAAGTGGGTCTCCCATGTGCCTTCTAGCAAGCCTCTCTTGGACTGCTCCCCACCGTCTTCACTATCAAGCTTTCGACCAAACCATCGCGGGCCTTGTTCCCTTCGGTACACGGTGACGGCCACACCACAAACGTGGTTGATGTCATCTCGCAAGACTAAAAGCCCCTCCGATGTACAACAGTGGTGCGCGCAAGCACCGAGTGGTAAGAGGTGTGCAAACCTCACTAAATAGTAGGCCTAAATCTAGAGCAAGCGCATAAACGGTGGTCTAATCAACCTAAGCACTTTGCAAAGCACCTATACTAATTATCTAATATTTCGCTAAGCACTATGCAAGTGGAGAACATTAAAATAGTGTCTCAACACCCTTGGTATGTTTCCTCACCCCTCTATACTTGTCTTGGCCGGTTGGAGGCATATTTATAGCCCTAAGTGATAGAACTAGCTGTTGGAATCAAAACCAACGTTTCTGCTAGTGATCGAACACTATTGTCATCCTGACCGGACGCGTCTGGTCTTCTCGACCGTTGGAGCGAGCGCGTTGATCGGACTCACTGCTAAGTACGGTCATCATCGACCAGACGCATTCGGTCGCATTTACGTCGCTCTAGAACCTCTCAGAATACGATCGGACTCCACTACTGGCGCGTCCAGTCGTCCACTGCCACTATGTCATGTCCTTGTTGAGTTATTGTCGCATTGATGAATAGTGACATCAACGCGTCTGGTCGCCTTGTGCCCTTAGCGTCCAGTCATCGCGTCTGTCACTACGGTTGCACGGGCAACGATTGGACGCGTCCGGTGCCTTCGTGGCAGCATCCGGTCCTCTCTGCCGAGCCCCTTCTTCATTCGTTTCTTCACGATCCTTGCGTCCGGCTTGGTTCCATCTTCGTGTCTTGGACTTGCTTGATTTCTTAGGTCTTCTATTGTGCTTCTAGGGTATTGCTTGAGGTGTTGATCATTGGATCATCACGTCGCCTCCGTCTAAGTCACATTTGCACCCTATTGGACTACAAAATAAACACTCGCAAACACATTAGTCCAATTTTATCGATGCGATACCCCCGAGTATCCTGACTACAAGATTTGTTGAACACCGATTCCGGATCAGAAGAGATCCGACCAGGCACGACGACCCTATTCAAGAAAGGATATCTCCGGATTACGCCAAGACTCCAACTAGGACACGACTACTTAGCTTGGAGGACAAGTTGATCTTAGATATAAATAGCTAGCAATATACCCCTGTTGTAACCATCGAATCTCAGTTCCAATATCCGGTCTTTCAAAGGCATAGTTACATTGTAATCGCGATCTCGCCTAAATACAAGAATACAAGAGTAGAAACTGGGTGTAAGGCTTTTACTTGCTTCTCAGGAGTTCAGGACCCGAACCAGTATAAATCTCGTGTCTCTACTGTGATTGATCTTTGCACCCAACGAAATTTCCTAAGAACCAAATATCTGCCGGTAAAAAACACTGACAGAGACGCGGCTGGTAAGGGAATTTTGCGTGAAGAACGATCGTACCGATCGTCCGAGGAATTTTCTTATCAAGATGCGGCCATCACACACCGGAATCCATCGGGTTTGCTCCAAGCTTCGAGCGGACGTGACGTCGGGATTCGGGGCAGCACGCGATGCTAAGCGTGAGCAAGCAAGGAAGCATCCATGTGGTGCATAGAGCCATGCAAGAATGGAGTGCGTATACATGTATACTAATTTCCTTGCTTGTCTACGCCCTTAAAGACTCGACGTCAACCCGGATCAGAAAACACCAAACAGCTAAGTTCCATGTTTCGGTTAAATATTCTCGTATATATGCGTGTCTCCAAATATCTCTACCTGTCTTCATGACTCTTCGATGGAAGTTGCGGCTCTCATCGTCAACTCATAAGGCAAGCCAAACCAGGATCAACTCGTATCCACTCGGGCATCACGTATATGCAAGAAGACATACACTCAGGATATGGACAAGATCAACTTGCATGTACATACATCAGGCAGACCGATCCCGACTGCAACACGAGGGCAATCAGCCCCGACCGACTTCGACTTCCGCGCTACCTGTCCCCGCTACGGCAAAGAATGCGGCATCTCCACAGCACGCTTCAATTCCTTTGCTGGAAGGTTTAGCTGGTGTCAACTACGCAACAAGACGATGCAATAGCCGGCCATGCAAGACAAGTTGATTATCAAAAGCCATGCATGTTAATTTTGGCAAGTTGCACAACCAAGCTGCTGAAGCGTGCGTAAGCCAACCTGGTGACGTCAAGCGGATCATCGAGCCGCAAGCGGATAACGAGCGAGCCAAGTCGAGCTGCCAGCGAGCCGTCAAGCAAGCCACAAACGAGCCATCCGAACTATCAAGCGAGCCATCGAGCCGCAAGCGAGCCGCCCAGGCCTCATCCATCAACTCTGGGCAGGGCCAGCACGCAGATTTGCTGCAAGCCCACCCGGCGGAGCGCGGATCTCCGGTGACCAGCGGTGACTCCATCTCGTTCATCGGTGGTGTGCTCCTAGTCCCCAGGTGCGCCATTGTGGTAGTGCCGCCCTCATCCCCCTTCCCGTTCCCCTCCGTTGCCTTTCCCCGTCGCTCACCTTCCCCCTTTCCAGTTGATGTGTGAGGCCTAATCAATCCCCACTCTCTCAAGTTCTCATGTCGCAGGCGTCGTCATCTATCGCTCGCACTCGGCAGTCAAGCACAGCTAGGGTTTCATAGCAACCCACACCCCTTGCTGTTGTTGCTGCAGCGCCTCTGCCCACTGCTGTTGAGCTGTAGGCGCCGATTGATGATGTGACCGGGTTGTCATTGATAATGTGCCTAGATTGCAAGGACATGTGGGTGTTTGCTGCCACTACCACGTAGTCTGAGTATAACGTTGGAAGGAGATTTTTCAAGTGTCCCAGGAAGAACTATCGAAATGTCAGTGTTATAATCATTTTGCATTGCCCAAATTTCATTGTTGTTTGAATGGGCATGCTTGAGAATGGTAGTTTTTTTAGCATTCAGTGGCTGCAATATTGATGTTAATTTGTCTGTTGTTTTAATTTGGATGCATGGGACATGTACTAGGTATTGGTTCGAGGAAGAATATGTGGTGTTTCTTCATGATAATGGTTATCTACTGTCAGCTTCATCGACCATTGCAGCAGCTTCGACAATGGTCTTTGTAGGAACATATGGTTGAAGAGAAGGAAAGAGAACCAGAAGAAGGAGAAGCACAAAAGTCTTCCTCCAAGATTGTTGTTGACAGTCTGAGCCAGATCAACTGTTCATCCACCTTCCTTCCAAACATTGGTGTCGCTCGAGTGTCGAAGACTACCTAGTCTACATTGACAGCCACAGAAGCACGCCTGCAAGCTCAGTTTGAGGCAACACTCCAAGCAGAAAGAGAGGAAGCTGCTAGGAAGCAGGAACAGTTGGAAGCAGAACTTCTTTCTTAGCAGGCCTCACTTGAAGCCAACCAAGCAGCACTTGAAGAAAACCAAAATTTGCCGCACTAGACCCAAGAAGAAGTGAAGAGGATGCATACCAAGTTTGAAGAGACTAATGCACTGTTGCGAGCTGTGCTAAAACTTCAGAAAGATTGAGGTAGGTCTTAATGCAGTTTTGGTTGATGATGCCTTTGCCTAAGCTTTTGCTGCCTTGCTAGAACACCAAACTTTCTCTGTTGTTTTAACTTTGTGCACTATGTTGTCAGAACCTATGTCGAACTTATTTGCATCTGTGTGTATGTTTGAACCTGTGTTATGGAACCATTTGAACTAGTGTGATGGAACCTGGAACTAGTGTGATGTGTTTGAACCTACAAGCATTGTGTCTTATGCTCTGGATTGTATGTGGATGATGGCTTGGCTGACATGTGTATGCTTGATGAGCTCTGATGAGAATGTTGGAAAGATCTGTCTGACATTGGTCATTGAATTAATACATATATTTGAGCCACGTTTGTCATCGAATGAAAGGAAACTTTATGATGACCTAGAGTCATCTTAAGATGTCTCTAACTACCTTACATAACAAGACAAAATGAAAATGTCATAAAATCTGCATAATTATATATGACGCTACCGTATCGTCACAACAAGTTGTCCAAATCAAGGTTCCCAGGATACAATTTATGATGATTGGCGTATTAGGTGACGAGTTGACCAACCAATATGTGACAGTCACAGTCGTCATTAAATGACAATAATATATGCCGACACAACAAAACCGTCACAAAAGGTCATCACATTTTGTGACAGTTTTCCATATTTTTGTCATAAGGTACATTTTGTGACGGTCGTTATATGATGACCTTCACGACAGTGGTTTTTCATCGTACCATTCATTTTGTGACAAATTTTGTACTTTTCATGACACTTTCATTTTGTTATAAAAGCCTAGATTTTTTTGTAGTGGAGGTTGTTTGCAATGGATTTGAGCCACTGGTTGATCCCAAGAATCCAACACTACATGAAATGAGAATTATTCATCTCAATGGCCAAGCTATAAGTGTGTTGCTTAGTGCTTTTGATGGCGATGAGTACAATATAGTGATTGCTGTTGATGTTGCTAAGCAAATATGGGACACTTTGCACCTTGCACATGAAGGGGTTGCCAAGTTGAGGAAGGCAAGAATTGATTTGTTGATGGCTAAGCTCAACCGGTTTTTGATCTTAGATGGAGAGGGGCCACAAGAGATGTTTGATAGGTTGATCACCATGGTGGGCAAGATTAGAGGCTATGGTGGTGATGAGCTAGATGATCACAAGGTAGTGAAGATTATGTTGGAAGCTTATTCACCTAGAAATAAGACCATGGTGACTCTAATTTGAGACAAGAAGTTTGAATACTTCACACCAAATGATGTACTTGGGAGGATCTTGACCTTTGACATACAAAGAGAAGAAGCAAATAAGAGGAAGAAGATTGGTGAGTTGCAAGCAAAAGTAGATGGCATAAAGATCAAGGATGTAGCTCTCATGGCCAACAAATCAAGCAAGTAAGGTTCTACTAGCAAGTCCAAGATCAACAAACAAGCTTCAACAAGCAAGCCTAAAGCAAGCAAACAAGTCCAAGAGCCAGTAGAGACTACACCATCCTTAAGTGAAGATGAAAATGATGATGAATATTATGAGAAGATTGATGATGTTGCTCTCTTTATAAAGAGATTTTAAAAGGATCTAAAGAAGCAAGGATACAAGGTAGTGAAGAGAAAATTTTCAAACAAGAAGAAGAGGACATGCTGCAATTGTGGTAGCACCGATCATTTCATTGCCAAGTGTCCATATGAGAATAAAGACAACAAGTACAAAAAAGACAAGAAATAGGACAAGACCGACCATAGAAAGAGCAAGAAGTACATGGGAGAGGCTCATATTGGGCATGAATGAGACTCAACTAGAGAGAGCACAAGTGAAGGGGATGAGAAGGTTGCAACCGTTTCTATCCACAAGTCATCTCCTACACCAAGGCTCTTCAACAACATGTCTGATGATGACTACTACTCCCCTCACATTTGTCTCATGGAAAAGGGTGAGAAGATAAAACTAAAATCAAAGGCCAAACCTCCTCCATCTCCTAGTGATATCTCTAGTAGTGATATTAGTGATAGCTCTAGTGATGAAGAAATTGATATGATAACTAAAAATTTGGATGGAAAGACCAAATTATTCATCACTAAGCTAATGGAGGATTTAGAGTGTGTCCAAACCGAGCTAGAATCTAGAGAGGAAACTCTTATTCAACAAAAGGATCTCTACATTGCTAGCAAAAAGGCTCTTGTATTAGAAAGAAGTGAGGTGGAATTCTTGTGTAAGGCTTTGGCTAAAGAGCAAGAGGACCATGCTATCACAAAGAAAGCTAATAATGTTCTCAAAAAAAAGTATTGTGACTTGGATAAAAACACAAAGAACTTGAGTTGCAATATGACATTCTTTGGGATAGCAACTCACATTCCTCTAAGGCAAAAGTAAACCTCTACTCCCTCCACTAGCCAAGGTTGTGGAAAATGTTATAATCTTGATTTGAATGCCTATTCCACTAACCTTGCGAATATGGAGGCTATGAAAAAGAAGATTGCTAGGCTCAATGAGATCATTGGTAAAGGGTGCACGATCAACAAGGCTCAAACCAATAACAGGAAGAAGGATGAACAAAAGGGGCCACAATATAAGCAAGGAAGGTATCCCTCAATCAAGCATGGGCTCGGCCAAACAAAAGGATCCAAGACAAATGAAAGAAAGATAGTGAATAGCTATGAGTGTGTGCAGTTTGAGAGGAAGGGCAAAATTGGTATAGAACAGCCTGCACAGACCGCGATAGTGCCACGGTGAAGGGCGGTAGTGCCGCACCCCGTAAAATGGAAAGGCTACCAATTTTGTTCTTGATTAGACTAAGCCCATGAAGAAGGTGTTCCAGCAGAAGTAGGTTTTCTAGAAGCCAAAACAATCAATGTGGGGGCACAAATAACAAGTATGCCTATCAACCGAAGACCCATGCACCTTGACAAAACTTGACATCGTGCTTTGTTTTGAAGAACAACAGTAGTGGAAAAGTAGTTGAAAAATATGTTGGAAAAGAAACCAACATATACAGGAATACTTCTATTTGGATTCCTGTTTCTTGTGACTAACATGCAAGGCCCCAAGTCAAGTTGGGAACCTAAATCTAGCAACTAAACTTATTTAGCAGGCATACTCCTCCGGTGGATCTAGTTGGGTGCTTGATAGCGGATGTACAAATCATATGACCGGAGAAAGAAGTATGTTCTCATCATATTCCCCGATGACGCACTCAAATAAGAATATTGTCTTTAGAGTTAATTCAAAGGGAGATATGATTGGTCTCAGTAAAGTTGCTATAACCTTTGAGCATTCAATTACAAATGTATTACATATTGATTCGTTGAGTTACAATTTGTTGTCCGTTTCTCAATTGTGTGAGATGAGCTACAAATGTCTCTTTACGGATAAGGGTGTGTAAGTCTTTAGAAAGGAGGATTCCTCTATTGTCTTTATGGGTCGATTAAAGAATAAGCTCTACCTAGTTGATTTAAACAAAAGTAAAGCTAAGTTTGAGACTTGTTTAGTGGCAAAATCTAGCATGGGTTGGCTTTGGCATCACCGACTAGCTCATGTTGGGATGAGGAACTTGGCCAAACTTCTAAAAGATGAACACATCCTTGGACTAACAAATGTTCACTTTGAGAAAGATAGGATTTGTAGTGCTTGTCAAGCTAGAAAGTAAGTTGGCGTACCTCACCCACTGAAGAGCATCATGACCACCGAGCAACTATTGGAGCTAATTCACATGGATCGCTTTAGACCGATCACCTACCTAAGTCTCGAGTATAACAAATATGGTCTTGTTATTGTTTATGATTCTTCTTGTTTCACTTGGGTATTCTTTTCATATGACAAGTGTCAAGTTTAAGAGAAAGTGAAGACATTTATTAGAAGAGCACAAAATGAGTTTGGTCTCCCAATTAAGAAGATGAGAAGTGATAATGGGATTGAATTCAAGAATACTCTAGTTGAGGAGTTTCTTGATGAAGAGGGTATCAAGCATGAGTTCTCAACTCCATACACCCCTCAACAAAATAGTGTAGTAGAGAGGAAGAACCAAACACTCATTGACATGGTAAGGACAATGCTAGATGAGTACAAGACATCAGACCTCTTTTGGTGCGACGCCATCAACACCGCTTGTCATGCCATCAACCACCTCTACTTACACAAGAAGTTGAAGAAAACTTCAAATGAGCTTCTAACCGGTAACAAGCCTAAGGTGTCTTACTTTAGAGTGTTTGGGTGCAAGTGTTTCATACTTAACAAGAAACCCAAAACCTCTAAGTTTGCACCTAAAGTTGATGAAGGTTTTCTTCTTGGTTATGGATCAAATGACCATGCCTACCGTGTCTTCAACAAAACCTTCAGAAGAGTTGAGATCGTGGTAGACATGACATTTTATGAATCTAATGGCTCTCAAGTAGTGTAAGTTGATTCAAGTGTTGTAGGAAAGAAAGATCCACCATGTGAAGCAATCAAGCAATTGGCTATTGGTGATATTAAACCACAAGAAGATGAAGCCACTGAAGTGAAGGTTTCTAAAGTTGCTGCTACATTGATTTTTGCTGACGTACCTGATGATGAACAGCAACAAACCCTTGCTGCAACTCCTGCATGTGGTAGTGCTGCGCTTGGGAGTGGCAGTGCCACATCTGTTTAGTCAGCATCAGCTGGATTCGACTCCAGCTCATGGACAAGACCTACAACCCATATTTGAGCAAGAAGATGATGAAGGTCCAGAAGATGAACAAGAGGCCATTGAGCATCCAAGGCTAAGGCAAACAATACAATGAGATCATCCTATTGATAACATACTTGGGAGTCTTCTAAAGGGGGTAACAACTCATTCACATTTAGCAAACTTTTGCTAATTTTACTCGTTTGTTTCCTCTTTGGAGCCTCTTAAAGTAGAACAAGCACTTGGAGACCTGGATTGGATCATGGCCATGCAAGAAGAGCTCAACAACTTCAAAAGAAATCGAGTGTGGACCCTAGTGGAAAGACCCAATACCAATGTCATTGGTACCAAATGGTTTTTTCGTAACAAGCAAGATGAGATTGATGTTGTGACAAGGAACAAGGCAATATTGGTTGCTCAAGGCTTCACTCAAGTAGAGGGATTGGACTTTGAAGAAACATATGCACCAGTGGCAAGGCTTAAAGCAATCCGAATGCTTCTAGCTTATGCCGCTCATCACAACTTCAAGCTATATCAAATGAACGTGAAGAGTGCATTCCTCAATGGCCCTATTCAAGAACTTCTCAATGTTGAAAAACCACCAGGCTTTGAAGATCCCAAGTTTTCCAACCATGTGTACAAACTCCAAAAGGCGCTCTATGAGCTTAAGCAAGCACCAAGAGCATGGTATGAATGCCTTAAGAAATTCTTGCTTAAGCAAGGCTTTGAAATAGGCAAAGCTGATCCTGCCCTTTGCACTCGCAAAGTTGGTAAAGATATCTTTGTGTGCCAAATATATATCGATGACATAATAGTTGGTAGTACTAATCATACTTTTTGTGAGGAATTTAATAGGATCTTCACCAAGATATTTGAGATGTCAATGATGGGTGAATTGAAGTTCTTCCTCGGTTTTCAAATCAAGCAAGTGAAGGAAGGGACATTTATTAGCCAAACAAAGTACACCCATGATATGCTCAAGAAGTTTTACATGGTCAATGCCAAGCCTATTGTTGACATTTCTTAGCATCGCTACTATGAACAAAGTTTTAAATCTAATCCCTAGCAATAACGCTAGAAATGCTTATTGGTATTCATTAACGTGTCACTTGTTTTTAAGTAGTCACCTATTATAAACCTATATCTCCTAACTTTACTAGGATCACATAGATGCAACCTAGGAGGCAGTGGAGAACTGACATAACAATGAGGGGCTGACAGATGGGCCCTAGGGGCCGGGCGGCTTATAGGTGGCGGCATCTTACCCTCCACTTTGGTGTGGAGTCCTCCCGAGTCTTCTAGTGTCCGTTTCGCTGTGGATAAGCATAATTAAATCTAACATGTAGGTCCACCTTAACGATTTTCTAGATAAACTCTGTAGAAAATATAGATCCACCAAAACTCATGGAATTTGTTAGTTTAAACCCCTAAACCTTCATTGGTGATTATATTTATGCCCTTATACATGTTATACTAACGGTTTATAATGGTTGTTAACTAACATCAACACCTATCAAAACTCCCATGCCAACCAATGGATATCTTGATCCCAATGATGAAGGAAAAGTCATGGATACCAAGGTATATCGCTCCATGATCGGCTCTCTACTTTATTTGTGCGCATCTAGGCCTGATATTATGCTTAGTGTGTGTATATGTGCTAGATTTCAAGTTAACCCGAAAGAGTGTCACTTAGTGGCCGTTAAGAGAATCTTGAGCTATTTAGTACACACTCCTAACCTTGACTTGTGGTATCCTAAGGGCTCTAAGTTCTATCTACTTGGGTATTCAGATTTCGATTATGTCGGTTGCAAAGTAGATCAAAAAAGCACTTTAGGGACATGTTAGTTCCTTGGAGTTCTAAGAAGCAAAATTATGTAGCCCGTTCTACCGTCGAGGCCGAGTATGTTGCAGCCAACGCATGTTGTGCTCAACTACTTTCGATGAGGCAAACCCTTCAAGATTTCGGATGTCGCTTTTCCAAAATCCCATTATTGTGTGACAATAAAAGTGCCATAAAGCTTGCAAACAATCCTGTAAGCCACTCAAGAACTAAGCGCATAGACATCCAACATCATTTCTTGAGAGACCACGAAACCAAAGGAGATATCGAAATTCACCATGTGAGCACCAAAAAGCAACTAGCCGATATCTTCACTAAGCCTCTCGATGAATCAAGGTTTTGTGTTTTGCGTAGTGAGCTAAATATACTTGATTCTTGTAACGTGGTTTGAACTATAGCACACCTTTGTTTGATGAACTAGCATGGATTGGAGAAACAAATTGCAAAGGTTTAAATATTGTGCTTCAAAATATTTTATCAAAAACTACAAGTGCATTATGATCATTGTTTGTAGTGATTATCTATTGTTGATTATAGTATGCTTGAGATATATATCCATATCCTATATATGTAGATGTATTTGTTTTGTAGCTAAACCCCTTGCTATTGTGGTTGTGGCAATACCGGGTTGGTACTACGGCAATGCCGCTCTGCGGTAGTGCTGCATACTGGCCACAATAGTACCATAGTTTGAAATGCATGTGGCATTTGGACCGCAACGACATTTACTACGGGCCCCTTTTTCCTTTCGTTTACTTTCTCCTAGGTCGCAGTAACTCCCCTCTTCCTCTCCCTTTCACCCTGATGCGCCCGCATCACCTGCACCATCACCGTGACCTCTGTCCGTGTCTCGGCGATGCCGCACCGGCTGCCGAAGCTCTTGTGCTTCGCCGACCGCCGCTGTAGCTCTTGGGTGGAGCCACTTTGTCTCTTTTCCCTTTTTATCTGCATGTTCCAAGATATAACCCTAGAACCATCCCAATCTATGCAATGGAGCTTTTTGGCTATAGATGTTGGCTTCTGGTAATAATGTGGATGGATTGCAGGTAGGATTGATGATTAATTTGAATCAATATAGAGATTCATTGGTGGAGGGGAAGTTGTCCATGCGGCAGTGTCACAAACAGATGCGACGATGCCGTGGGCTACAGAGTACTTTCTCTAAAGTTTGCAGCACCACTCGATCTATGACTCTCAATATTCATTGGATTTAGTCACCAAGCCTCATCTTTTTTATTCATGATACTATCTTACACATCTTTATGCCTATCTCCATATATTGATAGAACTGTGTTTCTTGAGATTGTATCATGGGCTAAGAGTTAGATTATGAAATGAGTTAAGTAGACAAGAAGAAGCATAATGGAGTCCTAGTGAAACAGATGGTGCAGTAGTGCCACTCCTAGACATGGCAGTGTCGTATGTCTGGGGATAGTGCCATATCAACTGCTTCCCTCGCTTGCACTTTGACTCTTCTTGACTACTTAACTTGTTTTATAGGCTAACTTTTACTCCCCATTGAAGTAGTTTCTTATTTCATTCTATCGTTGTGCATAGATGGCCTCTGGAGGTGAAGATGACCGGGGGGAGAAGAGGAAGATGATAGAACCATGAGACAAGCCAACTCCTCGCTATGGCCATGGGAGGACAATAGGTGGCAATAGCAGTGCAGCAGCTAGAGGAGATGCTAGAGACAGGGGGAGGAGGGATCAGATGATCTAGGAGGAGGAGAACTTGGAGAGGGCTAGTCGCACCATTCCTCCTGGTGCTTGTCCAGCCACTCCTCACCTTGTGGAGTTTGATAGAGGCTATATCAGCAAGTAACCTGAGAAAGTGCTCATGAGGCATCCAGTTGATAACCGCACTCATCCCATGCTCAACTATGCAAGAAAGCAGAAGATGGTAGAAGAAGCCCATGAGAACAATCCTTATGAGTAGCCAAAAGATTTTGGGATTGACTACAAATTCTAGAATGAGTTTTATTCCAACTTCTATGCCTTAGGGATCTTCAACTCAAGGAAGTCCAAGATTGTCAAGACGCAATATGTTGACTAGGAGGGGATCAAGGAGAAGGATGACCCTGAATTCAATAAGGTGATCAAGACTTGTGAGCACTTTGGCCTCACTGATATCATGAGTTTCCAGTACAATTGGAATGAGGAAATGCTAGCCCAATTCCATGCTACCTTCTACTATGACATCTATGCAGATGAGATTCACTGGATGACTGAGGGATGACACTACCATATTGACTTTATGACCTTCAGCAGGATCCTTGGTTTTGGTGAGGAGGAGCAGGGCTTCACTTATATCCATGATGAAGCTAGAGCAGAGATCTATGATATTGCATACATGTGGATTGATAGGAGAGAAGCTAATGGTCGAGTTAGTGGCTTGCAAAGCAACTACTACATCTTGAACAACCTGATCAGGCACACCATAAATCCTAAGGATGGAGTAGCTTTAGATCTAAATGGCTATGTGAGGAATGTGCTTGCTAGGTTTTCTCCTAGAGGTGATAGGTTTAATGTCCCTCGCTTCATGTGGCGTGAGATGAGAATTGCCATGGATGATGGGAGAAAGGTGCTGCCCTATGCCACCTATCTCATGTTCATGATTGAGAGGGTCACCACACCGTCTACAAGATTGAGAAGACCTAAGCCTCAGGTGCTAGCAAGGCACTGAGATGCTCTCCTTCAGTTGAGGACATGCCCAAGTCTTCCTGCTCTAGGTCTCGCAAAGGTAAGAAGATGGAGAAGTTTGAAAAATGGATCAATGCCATCTTTACCACTTGCACCTATCCAGCGAGGACCACATATGAGGACCATTTGAAGAACCATGAGGCAAACTAGGAGGCTAGAGAGCGAGCAGGGCTGCCACCCCTTCCTCTAGCTAAGTCACCGTCGAGGTTTGACAACCTCCTTAGCCTTTCTAACATGGAGTCAGAGGATGAGGAGGAGGAGGAGCAGCAGGTGCAGCCGGATCTTGATCCTCACACAACCTTGGCCTCGACTTTGCAATCCTTGAGGAGGAGCACCAGATGCCAGTGCCACACTTCGACCACCCATCACCAAGGAAGGACGATGGTGTTCTCCGACAATGATGACGACGATGACGATGATGATGATGATGGTGATGATGGTTTTGCTACAGGTGGTAGTAGGGCTGCTGGTGGAGATGATATCGATTGGGAGGGCATCTAAGGAGATGAGGAGTGAGTTCGTTGGTCTTTCTTTTTTTTCTTCTCTTTTTGGTGCTTTATGCCAAAAGGGGGAGAAAATTAGAGGGGTCAACAACTTTTTGACGCCATAGAGAGGTTGCTGCAGCAGGAGCTTCATGTTCTATCCTATGAGAGTAGTCTTCATTTGGTGAGAGTTTGAGAGTTGCTCAAAACTCTATTTGTGTAATAATGCTACCTAAGTACTCTTTATGTATGAGATATGGACATGTATTTATCTGTGTTGTAGCTTGTCATATAACTGTGCTAGAATGATCTTTTATATGAGTATTACATGTTGTGTGGTGCCTGATTTTACCTGTGTTGTTACAACAAGTGCGGCAATGCCGCACCCAGGCCTAGCAATGCCGCTCTACGGCAGTGCTGCAGCTAAGAAGCGGCAATGCCGCACCCAGCTATCACAACAATCCTTGTTGTGCATGAACTACCATTTGCGTCATGATTATATATCTGTTTACACCAAAATTTAGGAAAAAGAACACGGGAACTCAAAGCTTCCAGGATTGTGTCATTAAGGAATTGATTGCGTAAGGTTCGATATTAGCTGATTCAGGTGCGGTACTGGGATCGGCTCTTTTTGGATGACATCAGTAGATAACGTCAATGAACTACGTACGGATGGTGTCGGGGAAAAAATATGTCAGACTCTACAAAAAGAAAAAGATTAGGGTCCAAGTTATTTTTAAGTTAGGAATGTTTTCTTTTATTCTAAGAATTATAATGAGTCGTATTTGAGTAGGATTCATGTTTAGATTCTTGGTATAAATATTGGACCCCGGTTATTGTACAAAGAACGAACAATCAACCAATTTAATTACTTTTCCGGCTTCACACCAACCCTTAGGAGTAGGAGTACTGTAGAAAATCGGCGAGTTCTTCAACAAGCAGGGCTGCATCGACCGATTGACCTCCGGCTTGTCTGTGAGTACCATTATGACTTGTATTATGCTTGTAAAGCTGCATCAGTTGAGTGATCTTTTATGAGCCATAATATAAGCTAGTTATCGATTTGTATCGTAGTCTATAAGGCTACATCAGCTGATTGATCTCTTACGAACCATAATATAGATCAAAGTTAGCGATCTTGTGTTAAATAACTTGTTGTTTAATACAACATCACCAGTTATCGAATATGCTTAGATTAGTAAGGTTTTCCCTGTTGTTTTTGGTTGATTCATCAGTTATCGATCTTATTATAATTAATGTTTTATTAATTATAACAAATCACCTAATTGAGATAGAGATAGAATCGACATCACATCATCTTAATTGGTCATCTTCTAGTCTGGTCATACTTTGAATCTTATAATTGACGACTTAACTCCGCTAGATCGACTATTTTATCTCTATTCCAATCAAACATAGTATGCATCCAAAGACATGTTCCAATCTTGAATAAACTCACTAGTTAATGAGATCTAATCTAATAACATTACCATAGCTGTATCGATCCGGTCAAACCTCACTAGTAAGACTTTGGATCAGAGATTATAGATTGGTGGTTTTATTCATGATCGAGATATGTACTCTATTTGTTTACTATGCATGCATCGGCTATTTTAGCTAATTCGCCTGTGCTTTCACACATATAGCATGTTTTCATGAACCTGTTGATATATAGATGATTTTATAGATTCTTTGGCTTTAGTTTGTTATTATTATCATAGCTGTATCGATCCGATCGAACCCCACTGTTGATGGTAACAAATTAGATTCAGAGCATTTGTAGATTCAATTGTACTAGACAGTCGATTTATTCGCATGTCATATCTTTTCTCGTTAAACTTATCGGCTCAATGCTTTACACTGGTTATATCCATCTCGCTGATGAAGTTTCTTTATATTATTTATATTTAGGTGTATTGTACTTGTTTTGTCTGGATTGATCAATCATAATAAAATCGCTATGACCCATGAGTATCGGTTATTTTGAATTCGTACCATCATCATTGATATTAGCCGATAATCTTCAATTCAACGATCTTTGTTTTACTGATATATTGGATATCGACTATTTAGTCGATAGCCCATTGAATCGGCTATTTAGCCGCGTATTTGGAACTGTCTGGAGCAACACCAACATGTTCCGCCTTAAACTACTGATAAGACTTTCTCTCCTTATTAATTGTAGGTCAAATTGACTGGCTCGCCGTTGGATTTTCAGAATCAATTGGTCCTGTGTTGAAGCCAAGCAGATCTCCAATCTCATTCCATTTAGATCGTCCGGCTTGCTATGTGTTGATCGCATTGCCACATTTTTGCGCCAATAAAATCTGACATAGTGTGCAACACCCCACAGGAGCATGAATATAGGGGGAGCCCTATCACTTTCACTAAAATGTGAATCTTGGGTTCTTATGCCAATTTAAAAATTCAATTCTCCATTCACACATTTAGAGGAAGGCTCTACACCCATGGCTCAAAAATCTTAGTATTTATTTTATATCTTTTGTAAGCTCTAATTGGGTTATCATAAATCACCAAAAAAGGAGAGATTGAAAGTGCAATCAAACCCTAATTGTGGGTTTTGGTGATAATGACCATGCAATTAGAGGACTAATGAGATTTATCGAGATGACAAGCAGGGAATCTATAATCGATGATGTTATATGAAATGGAGGAGCCCTCAATTACAATTGTTGTCGGCTTCAAACTCAAAGGAAGTTTAATTTTCTTTTATATTTTGAATTTGAGTATAGCAAAAGCCGTAGTATAAAGTGGGACACAATGCTTGAGCTAAATTATGCTACCAAGTGCTCAATCTTACATATACATCCTCAGTTGCTCAGCCAAGACAACCTGCACTTCACTTTTTACTCTTGTTGTCTTGTCTGGTGCGGTTGTGTCGTACCTAGAGAGAGGCACTACCATTAAGCGGCACTGCCGTAGTTGAGCCATGGCACTGTCGCGACTTAACTAATAGTTGGGCATGGGCGGTATTTATACCTTTCCCTTTTCCTTCCAATGACTCTCTCCTCCTGAACCATTCAGTTCGTGGAAGAACATAAAAGTGCTTTTCTCTCTCCTCCATTGGTAACCTTGAGCTCCCAAGCTTCTCCATTGATTTTCCCATCAATCTTTGAGAGAAAAACGTGCCAAACTCGATTAGAGAGCAGATCCTTTGATTCTCCAACTCTAAAGAACACTTGGTTCATATTTTTACCGGCAGTTGTGTTTGTTACTCTTGGAGCTTGGCTCCTAGCCGGCTAGAGCATCATCCGTGGAGCTTACCAACTTGTGTGGCAGCTCCAGGAGGTTTGTAACCATCTCTTAAAGCTAGTAAACACACCCCTCATCTTGAGAGTTGACTCTCTTGACTTGAGAACGATGAAGGGTTGCAAAGCCCTAAGCCTCAGTGACCTCAACAATATGGACTTAGGCAAGCCTTGGTGGCGAGCTGAACCATGAGATAAATCCTTGTGTCACCTTGTGCTCGATTTACTTTACTTGTATTTCATATTGTTGTTGAGGTGATTTCTAGGGTTTGAGATCGATCTACTTGTGTGTTGTATTCCAACCACTTCTAGCTGTTGATCTGTGATCCATACACCTACAAGAAGCTCAGTAATTTCTCCAATCTAAGTTTCCATTGATAGATTTTGAATTATGCCTCAAGGTTGTCTGTAGGTGCGACAGTGCTGCTGTTATGGCCATGCAGTGCCATAGAGCGGTAGTGCCACGGGCTCAGAGCGGCAGTGCCGCAGGTAGAATTTAACAAAATTTCAAGTTTTGTTTTGATAGGCCTATTTACCCTCCCTCTAGGCTAACCAGAGATCCTACAATAACCCAATGCTATACGGATCACCATCATATGGCTAGTGTCCTACACACGGGGCTACGGTCAAACGAACAAAATGCATAACACAAAGGAAAACAACATCAAGGAGAGAAGGCATGTACCCTTAAAACCACTCTAAGTACTTTTGTGACACATGTTCCACCACCTATAGTGCTTGATCGTAAGAGAGTCCATTGTGCTTAACGAAGCACTCGGTCTCAAGCGAGCCCAAAGTACATCGAAGTACTCATCATGCGAGGGTCTAAAGGCTCGACGGAGTCTTGACCTCAAGTGATCGAAGTACTCATTAATCTCGAAGTACACAATCATGCGAGGGTCCGAAGGTTCGACAGAGTGTTGACCTCAAGTGATCGAAGTACTCATTAATCCTGAAGTGCCCATCATGCGAGGGTCCATTGCGCTTGACGGAGTGCTTGACCTCAAATGATCAAGGAACTTGTTAATATTTTCCAAAGTATCATCACAAGAGGCCCGTTGCGTTTAGTGGAATGTTCGATCTCAAGTGATCAAAGTATTACAAACTAATAAGTCACAAAGTACTCCTTTTATTTTTACCAAACCTAAATACAATGCTCGGGGGCTACCCCAAACATTTTGGCCCGAGTATGATGGCTGGTGCTACAGAGTCACGACGCTTTCTAGTCGTTCATACAGCCCTAATAATTATCATATTTACGAATCAATTTTCTACTTTGCAGATTATCTATTTCTGTTAATCGGATCGTGCCTGTCACGCTCTTATATTTCAGGTAAGTTCTTCCAACTTTTCAAGTTTTATTTCTTACAATCTTTTGCTCTACTCTCTACTCGGTTACCTGCTAACCCGAATAGAGAGTCAGGGGCTACTACAATACTCATATCATATAACCAAAAGTTGCTAGACTAAAGCAAATCGAGCTATTTATCAAGTATGCTTGTTTCAAGGAACTAACACATGGAAGACCGCTCGAGTCTCAGCTGCTAACGCCCCGAACAAACGCTACGTACTACCAAAATAGCCTGAACAAGCTAAGGGCACTTCGTTTGGTTATATTGATTAATTTCCATTTTCTCAAATCAAATAAGCAATTTTATTGTCTTATTTTTCTTTAATAGTTTTCTCTATATAACCCTTCAAGATGTAATTGGGGCTGGTTGCTAATTATTTTGTTTTAAGGATTTAAAACAGGATATATTCAGAAGCTCCATCATTGACCCGAATTTACAATCGGGGTTCTATCGTTTATCCACCTAAACACATGTTCGAGCCTCGACACTTACATGATTATCTGCTAGCACAAATCTCTGACAATAACCAGAGCGTGTTCTTTGTGAAAATTCTAAGCGACTCTATATGTTCAAAGTCAACTGTGCGGATTACATAGTGCGACGGACCGCTGAGTCATGAATGCTATAAATTCCCAAATATGACTTAAGCATACTAGATAGCTAATGGAAAATACAGATAGTCACCGCAGTGTTTACCACAGCATGCTTGCTAGCAGATACGACAGCTCAATATATGTTTGGGAAAGTCAAAGTCAGGACAAGAAGAATGTTTTGGTAATTCCAATTACCAAACACCAAACTCTTTACTCCTGAAGTCTGCATACCTGAATACCAAGATCACGAACATTGTCAATATTCTTGGAAGAAGAGCTCGGGGCTGACAACAAACTCCTGACCAAAAATACTCGTACCCTGTTCGCTTGGATGATAAGTCATGGATAAAAGTACTATTGGCTGATTTGTTGTGAGAAAAAAATATTGTTCGTTGGCTGAAAAAGTACGGCTTATAAGCCAAACGAGCATGGCGTCGGTCGCAAAGCACCCAGTAGCGAGGTGCCCGATCACGAGAAGTTCAAAGAATAAATTTTCCCAAAATCTATCTACATGTCGGAGCTTGACTGATGGTCGATGAATTCATCGCCCGATCGCACGTATGGGAATCGATCAGCTCAGCGTATTCTGTACACGCGTCCAGGCAGAACACCGTTCGTCGGTTATTATCACCGAGTTGCAGATCGTGTCTCTTGGTTACTGCTCGATCGAGTACAGAGCAGGAAAATTCGCCTCGAACGACCTAGCTCGAGCTACCGACTCCCAGGCTTTTTGAGCTGCACCTGCACGGAGTCCTACTCCGACTTGATCTGCACGAGATTGATTGCCAACATGTGCACCAACGCACAGCTGCCAAAATACCAATCACGAGCCAAGATACATGCAAGCCAATAGCAAAGAGGAGGGTGTACGTGCATCTGCATGGAGGTCAACTGCAGCAAGCCAAGCACTTGCATGTACGTATACATCTCTTACGTATGCGTGGCCGAGTACATCGGTCAATCAACGACTGCAGCCAGCCGCGAAGTGAGCCAATCGAGCCGAAAGCGAGCCGCCAAGAGTTCGGGGTTGACGACCAGCTCCCGACTAAAAATACTCGATCGCAAAGCACCCAATTGCAAGGTGTCTGATCACGAGAAATTCCAAAAATAAATTTTCCCGTGTCGCAAAGTACCCAATTGCGTGCCCTATCACGAGAAATTCCATGGATAAATTATTCAAATTTAGAGAACTCGATTGCGAGCACCCGATCTCAAGGTGCCCGATCACAAAGTTCTTGAATACCAAAGTTTGATTACATAAGTCTCGACTACAAAATGCCCGATCTCAAAAAGAGCTCGAGGCATATTACAAGACTACCAGGGGATGGCACTGTTCAAACAAACTCATCTCTCAACAGCCCAACTTTTCGACTTCCGTTGATTCGGGTCTCTGCTCGAGAGTGGTTATTTAGAGTTCCCCGAGAACTAAGTGCAAACCACGCGACTTAAAAAGTCCCGAACATAAGCGAGCAATAAGTTGCGTTGACAGGTCAAGACAGCCCGGGTATGGCACTAGAATAAGCTCATCTCCCAACAACGCACCTTTCCATCGATCTGCATAGATCGGGTCTTGAGTCGCAACTGGTTACTCGAGCTACCTTTTGGTACCCAAAGTACAAACCACCCGACTAAGGCAATCCCAATTTCTTGCAGATAGTTAAGCTGCGTTTGACAGACAAGCTTGGGGGCTTATGTCGATGTCATACCCCCCGGGTATCCTGACTACAGAATTTGCTGAACACCGACTCCGGATCAGAAGAGACCCGACCAGACGAGACAACCCTATTCGAGGAAGGATATCTCTGGATTACGCCAAGACTCCAACTAGGGCACGACTACTTAGCTTGGGGCAAATTGATCCTGGACATAAATAGCTAGTAATACCCCCTGTTGTAACCATCAAATCTCATATCCAATATCCCGTCTTTCATAGGCATAGCTACATTGTAATCGCGATCTCGCAGAAATACAAGAATACAAGAGTAGCAACTGGACGTAAGGCTTTTACTCGCTTCCCGGGGGCCCAAACCAGTATAAATCCCGTGTCTCTACTGTGATTGATCTTTAAACCAAGCGGGGTTCCCTAAGAACCAAATATCTGCCAGTAAAAAACACCAACAGATTTGGTTGTGTTAGTCATGTAACACCAAAATCCAAAGTAAGTGGGCCAAAGGTCCATTTTCCTTACAATCTCTCTATTTTTGGCGATTGATGACAACACAACCAAAGCAAGCAAACAATAAAAGCTTCAGAATTTAAAATCTATCTACTTGCAAGGATGCAATGCAAAGGACAAGGATATATGATGCTAAGAGATACCGCATGTAATTACAAAGAATGCTTATCCTGCCCTTGCAAATGTCCCCCAAGTGGCATTATAGACTTAAGTCTCCCCCTAACTTCATAATCCACTATACTCACTTTCTCGAACCACTACCACTTGTATTTTGTTATGATCGGGCTTGCTTTTGGTCCTATAATTTCTTCCCCTTTGGAATCAAACACTGAAAAGGAAGATATTAGTAGCATAGGGGAGGGTCAAATTTTATGATCCCTTATATGTGGAGTGGAATAGATCATAAAACTTGGCTCTCACATTATATAGACTAAGCTCCCCCTAAATATATGCATACATATGTCGGAGGGTGAAGTATATGCATAATTGACAAAATAATGCACAAGGGAGTTTAATCTATATAATGCATGGAGAAAGCATATAAATACCATAGTAAAATCAACATAATGATATCGGTTTAGAAATACCACATGTTGAGACCACTTGGATCATCACCACTTGTAATGATATTACTTGTACATGGTGGTGGATTTTAGAGCATGAAGCTTATCTTCGGGGACTCCATTTTCCTTGCAATAAGACTATTATACACATGATAAATTTAAAATAGTGTTAGTCTCAAAGTATCCAACCTATAGAGTAACCTCCCCCTAAATTTGTATATACAAGCATGGAATGCTTGTAAAAGACATGCACATTGATTTTAGAATTAAAAATACCACTTGAAAGATAACATCTCATGAATGTGAGACTTATTTTCAAAAGTGATATTAGGGGAAAATTATCTATAATTTTGGACTATGGCATATATTAGATAAACAATTGTAACACAAGCTATGTGTCGTGCTCCTAAACTGTTTAAACCATGTAGGTTTGCTCTAAGGGTTAAGAGTGAAACCGAGCAAGCCTACCATATGAAATACCTAGTGTATGCATGATAAAAGATTAAACATGCAAATGCAAACCTAGGCATGAAAAGAAACTAGATGCTAATTGAAATTGCAAGAAATTAAATCTAGTTACCTAACATGGGAAGGGAAATTTAGGTCCATAATTTACACTAACCCACTTGGCAATTGCCTTGTCCATCATGATGCACTCCATGAAATGCACCCAAACTATTCCAAGTCTCCAAATTCTTGGAAGTCCATTGGACTTTTCACTTCCTCTTTGGGATTCAAACCTTCTTGGTGCCATTCATGATTGAAATAATTTCCTTTGGCACCCAAATGAATTTGGCCCTTTAATGGCTTGCTTGTTCACCTTGATGGCCACCACCTTGTCATTCTTGTTCTTCTTCAAAAGGTAAGGTGTGGAGGCCTTATTGTCCACCTTATTGGTGTAGGTGTTGAAGAACTTGCTTGTTTGCTTTTGTTTTTGTTTTTCTTCTTAGCTCCTCCCCCATTCTTCACCTTGCACTCATAGGACTTGTGGCTTTCTTTGTGGCACACGTAGCAAACCATGGTTTGTCCTTTATCAAGGTTCTTCACTCCCTTGATGATGTTATCTTGATGAAGTTGGGCTTGCTCCATCTTGCCTTTCACTTGAGTCAAGTCCTTGGTGAGATGAGCTACTTCTTGCTTGAGTTGCTCATTCTCCATTGCAACCTCTTGTGTACATGTTTCTACAACTTTCTCAACACGAACTTGGTCGCGCAAGGGCGAGTCTAAACATAAATTATTGCAAGAAGTAAAGGCATCCTTTTTAGGCATGTCAAATATTGAACTTTTCTTTTTAGGTGCCTCAGTGGGGGTTGTATCGACGGCTTCAAGATTAGCAACTTTATTAGTTAGCTCATCACAATATTTGCACATGGTTTCCATTTTAGTTACCCAACTTTTATAAGCATCTTGTGAGCTAGTTAACTTTTCCTTTAATTTTTCATTTTTCTTTACAAGTTGCTCATCATTGATTGTGCATTCATTTTTTGTTTGCACTAGCCTCAAGTAGCTCAATTTTAGTAGATAGCTCCACATTAAGATTAGCAAAGGTTTCATATTGTTCAAGCAAAGTTTTATAAGCTTGTTGTGAGCTATCTAATTTTTCTTTCAATATTTTAAGCTTCTTTTGTTGACTAGTGCAAACTTTAGCAAAGTTAATATTTTCTTGCACAATTTTATCATAAGAAGGTAGTTCATCATCACTATCACTATTATTGTCACTATCACTAGAGATAGATTTTTTGTTACCTTGTGCCATAAGGCACACACGTGAAGTGCTTGATGATGAGTGCTTATGCCCTCGCCTCTTGTGATGGTCTTCTTCTTCACTTGAAGAATCATCTCATGACCTTATTGATGTGAGGGCTTTATCCTTGCATGTCGCCTTCTTCGTCTTGGGTGTGGGCTTATTTGGACAAACTTCAACAAATTGCCCTTTCTCGCCCCATCCATAACATCATTTCTTTCTTTGCTCATTTCTTTGAATGGTGAAGATGAAATCTTGAATTTTGATGGGCATACCCTTGATATTGAGCCTTTGGATCATCTTCTCTACCTTGTTGATAAGTTTGATTGATTCTTCATCAAGGTCAAAGGTGGAGGAGAAATATTGATCATCATCACTTGATTCTTCATCATCATTATCGTCATATTCTTCTTCTTCTTCTTCACTTGAGGAGCTTGAGCTTGAGCTTGTCTTAACTTGCTTGCCCTTCATCTTCTTGTGCTCATCACATGTGAGAGCTTTGCCTTTGCTTGATGAAGAGGCTTCTTCTTGACCCATCTTGTGTGACATCTCAAATGCCACTATCTTACCAATCACCATGGCTAGGGCCATGTTGCTCAAGTCCTCCATGTTGTGGAGGATGGTGATAATGCTTGCATACTTCTTTTGTGGTAGCATGGAGATGATCTTCCTCATGATGTCCGCATCATCTAGCTTTGTTAATCCTATTGAATGGAGCTCATTGATAATTAGATTCAAGCAAGAATACATATCACGAACAAGCTTAAAGGAATCATAATTTTGTTTGGCTAGACAATGTTTTTTTCTCACGGACATTACTTGTGCTGTCATGGAGCTCTTGCAATTTTAACCAAATTTCATTTGCTGTATTTAGGGTGAACACTTGGTTAAAGACATTCATGCTAAAATATTCAAACAAGCAATTTTTAGCTCTAGCATTAAATTGCATTTATTTCTCTTCACTCTTAGTGGGTTTATCAGGATTCTTAATGGGTTTCATCCCATCATGAGTGACTCTCCAAACATCTAAATCAACCGCCTTAAGGTGACAAGCCATTCTAGCTTTGTAATATAGGAAATTAGTGCCGTCAAAGTGCGGAGGCCTTGTAACACCCTAGGTGTTAGTCACAAGTTAAGCAGTGGATTTGGACTTAAGTTGGATATGTCAAGCAATGATTATGATCTCGAGTTCATAATTTTGAAGTGTTTATGAAGGTATTGTGGTCCAATCTATGAAATCAAGAAGTCACATGAAATGATAAGTTATAACCTTTCTTGAATTGCTTCATCAGGTGAATAGGAACATGGGATGTTGACCAAACCTTGCGACCTTGCTCAAACAACTCTAATTGAACTCATGTACAAAAGTTATGAAGGGTTCATGTTGAGAAAATGTCAAGAAAATGCTTCTAAGTGTGGGAATAGCTAACATTGTCTTTTTCATGATATGGTTTTGACCTGTGTTGACCAACTGTTTGGAATGCTTGCATGGAGTTGGACCTTAAATAAAAGTTGGAGTTTGAGTGGAGTAAAACAAACTTTATTTTTAGACTAAGCCCTGATTCAACACCTAAGTGGCTCAAACAGTGTCCTAAAGTTTGGATACAGTGTTGTTTTGGTCTCTCTAGGATTTTTGTCCCTGCTTGACAATAGTGAGTTGACATGTTGTGACATTTTTATCTTCCAAATTCATATGGTAACTCAACTAGATTCCTTAATATGAGTTGAAGTACACTTTGTGCGCTGGAAACAATGAAGCAAGTCTCATCAAGTTTGGAGTTCATTTGGATCTTCGAAGTTTGTTTCAAAATCAGCAAAGACTAACTGTTTCCTGGAGTTAACTGAATCTCGATTTTAGTTTCGTGTACCCCACTTTGGAGAATTGTATCTTCTTAACCAAGATGAACCAGTCCATGATCCTCTAACCAAAGTTGCAGAGCAAGATGTGCACAACAAACTTTGTTTAAGGGTCATGAGCTAGTTTGGTCCCTAACTTAGTCAAACTAAGGACTCAAAATTGAACCCAGTGTTGTTTTGGATCTCGAAAAATTGGCTAAGTCTAGAATTTCAGTGGCCATGATGATTGGCATCTTGTGTTCTCAGATTTTTGTTAAGCAACTCAAGTTGAGCCAAATATAAAGTTGGACTATATAAAGTTGAGCCAAATATAAAGTTAACCTAGAAAACCCTAATTAACCTAGATAAATAAAAACAGCAAAGACCGACGTGGCTAGGGTTACGGTGGCACGTGCGTGGCATGGCTAGGCACTGCAGCAGAGGAGGAGAGGGAGCAACGCCTATAGCAGCAGCAGCAGCTCGAGCTTCGGCTCTGCCATGGTGATGGTGAGCGCTCGAGGGAGGGAGAGAGAGGCAGAGCGCGAGGGAGAGAGAAGGGAGGGCAGAGGGAGTGAGGGCGAGTGAGCTAGGGCTTGATGCCCACTCTAGGAGGACATAGAGGCACGACAGGGAAGCAGGCGCATGCATCAGCCATGGTGGGGGCATGACCTCCAAACTTGATGAGACTTACTTAATTAGGGTTAATTAGGAGCCGACTTGATGGTGGGCGCATGCATCAGCCATGGTGGGGGCACGACAGGGAAGCAGCCGCATGCATCAGCCAAGTTGGACTATGTCTTTGCTGTTTTTATTTATCTAGGTTAATTAGGGTTTTCTAGGGATAAATTCATATCTAAAGTTGTGGTGCTCCAATTACTATGAAAATTTTAGGGTAGACTACTCATGCTATGTGTGTGCTGTGGTAAAAATTTCATAGTCATTGGAGGCCGTATGATTGATTTATTGATTTAACTTGTTTATTGCTTGATAAATGGTTTTAAATAAGTTATAATTTTTATGAAGGTGCAAAAATGGAAAAGGTGGTTCCATTACCTTTGTATGATGTTGTTGTGTCATGTTGATACATAATATGGCCATGTGTTTGTAGAAAATAGTGTGTTTTAGATTTATCTTGCTCTTAAATGTTTTCTTGTATTAGCAATTTGTCTTTTTTGTAATAATTAATCTATAAAACCTGAGCTTGTGAACTTTGTGCAGTAGACATATTTTGGTAGCATCTATCACTCATAAAAGTCTCAAACCCAAACTAGTTCTCATATATCACTCAAATTATATATATGTTTATTAGGAGAAAGGATTAATAAAAGCATAATTGTAGATAAAGCTTGTAATTGTATTTGGTGATGCTTTGAGTGATTGGTCTTCAATAGAGTGTTGCTAAGTATGTTAGTGGTGGTTGAAGTTCTTGAATGTCTCATGTGTGCATGCTCTTTGTTAGCTGAAGGGGACCATGATGCCTAAGAGGGGGGTGAATTAGGCAACTTAATTATCTAACTTTGAAACTATGGCCTCTTTTTCTAACCCTAGCAAAACCTATGCAAAAGATAAACTATCTAAATATGCAACTATGGTTTTGCTAGTGTGTTGCTATCTCTACCGCAAAAGGAGCAATATAATCAATGTAAATGCGGATGCTAAAGAGCAAGGTAGAGATATGCAAACTCCCGTCGATGACTCCGGTATTTTTATTGAGGTATCAAGAAGCGCGCAAGCTTCCCCCTAGTCCTCGTTGGAGCCCCTTGCAAGGAATCCTTCGCAAGGGTCAAGCTCTTGGTCGGGTAACTCCGTGGATAGCCTCAGGCCTTCCCCACGTACAAGTGGGTCTCCAACGTGCCTTCTGGCAAGCCTCTCCCAGATGCTCCCCACCATCTTCACTATCAAGCTTCCGGCCGAAACACCATGGGCCTTGTTCCCTCCGGTACATGGTGGCGGCCACACTACAAACTCGGTTGGTGTGATCTCGTAAGACTACAAGCCCCTCCGATGTACAACAATGGTGCTCGTAAGCACCGAGTGGTAAGAGATATGTAAACCTCACTAAACACTAGGTCTAAACCTAGAGCAAGCGCATAAGTGGTGGTCTAATCAACCTAAGCACTTCGTAAAGCACCTACGCTAATCACCTAACAAAACACTAAGCACTATGCAAGTGAAGATCACTAAAACGGTGTATCAACACCCTTGGTATGTTTCCTCAGCTCCACACTACCCAAATGGCTGGTTGGGGGTTGTATTTATAAGCCCCACTGAGAAAGTAGACGTTGGGGATGAAGTCCCGCTTTTCTGCTACTGACCGGACACTAGAGTTGTCCTAATCGTATGCGTCCGGTTGTCCCGACCGTTGGAGACGCGAACAACTGATTGAACGCTGCCAGCGTCCAATCGCAAGTTCGTTGCTCTAGAACCTCTCTGTACTCGATCGGACGCTATTGTCCTGCGTCCAGTCGGTTTGCCGCCAGTGTCCGGTCACTTGCTGAGTGTGTTGCCGGACTAATGAACAGTGCCATCAGTGCGTCCGGTCGATTCACTTGTTCAGCGTCCGGTCGCTGCTGCTGATGCCTGCTATTATTGAGTCACTGATCGGAGTGTCCGGTCACTTTCTTCCAGCATCCGGTCGAGCGTCCGATCGCTTCTGTGAGCTCATTTCTTCGTGATCTTGTGTGTGGCTTGGTTCCTATCTTCATGTTTGGACTTTGCTTGATATCTTGGGTCTTCTCTTGTGCCCCTAAGGTCTTGCTTGAGGTGTTGATTATCGGATCATCACGTTGCCTTTGTCCAAGTTACGTCTTGCATCCTATTGAACTACAAAACAATCACTTGCAAATTTATTAGTCCAATTTGGTTGTGTTGGTCATCAAACACCAAAATCCAAAGTAAATGGGCCTTGGGTCTATTTTCCTTACAATCTTCCCCCTTTTGGTGATTGATGACAACACGACCAAAGCAAGCAAATAATAAAAATTTTGAATTTAAAACCTATCTACTTGCTAGGATGCAATGCAAGGGGCATGATTATATGATGCTAAAAGATACTACTTGTAAGACTACATAAAAACTCATCTTGCCCTTGCAAATGTCCCTATGTGGTATTATGGATTTAAGCCTTGCTTCCTACAAATTCTCCCCATCACATAGGCTAATCCATAATCCACTATCCTCTCTTTCTCAGACCATTACTATAAATTAATGCTTGCTTTTGGTCCTCTAAATTCTCCCCCTTTAGAACCAAACATCAAAAAGGAAGATATTAGTAGCACAAGGGAGGGTCAAACTTTGTGATCCTTTATGTGTAGAGTGAAATAGATCACAAAATTTGACTCTCACATTATATAGACTATGCTTCCCCTAAATATATGCATACATATGGTAGAAGACAAAACATATGCATAATTAGCAAAGTATTGCACAAGGGAATTTAATCTATATAATGCACAGAGAGAGCATATAAATATCAAAATGAAATCAACATGATGATATTGGTTTTGAAATACCACATGCAATCGATGGTGGATATTTGAAGTATGATGCTTAACTCTGGGGACTCCATTTTCCTTGCAATGAGACTACTACACATATGATAAGTTTGAAAAGGTGTTAGTCTCAAAGCATCCAACTTGTAGAGTAATCTCCCCTAAATTTGTGCACACAAGTATGAAATACTTGTAGAAAACATGCACATTGATTTAAGAATAAAAAATATCACTTGAAAGATGACATCACATGAATGTGAGAGTCATTTTTGAAGGCGATATTCGGAAGAAATTATCTACAATTTGGACTTTGGCACATATTAGATGAACAATTGAAGGACAAGCTATGTGACGTGCTCCTAAACAATTTTAACAATGTAGGATTGCTCCAAGGAATAAGAATGAAACCGAGCAAGCCTACCATATGAAATACCTAGTGTATGCATGACAAAATATATAAGAATGCAAATGCAAACCTAGACATGAAGAGTAACTAGATGCTAAAGGATACCAATTGTAGAAAAATTTAAATCTAATACCAATTGAAGTAAATCGAATCTAGTTACCTAACATGGGAAGGGGAATTTGGGTCCATAGTATTCACTAACCCACTTGGCAATTACTTTGTCCATCATGATGCACCCCATGAAATGCATCCACACTTTGTCAAGTCTCTAAATTCTCTAAAGTCCATTGGACTTCTCACTTTCCTTTTGGGATCTAAACCTTTTTGGTGCTCTTCATGTTAGAAATGATTTCTTTTGACACCCAAAAGCGTTTGGCCCCATTGTTGGTTTGCTTGTTCACCTTGATGGCCACCACCTTATCATTTTTCTTCTTCTTCAAGAGATAAGGTGTGGATGCCTTCTTGTCCACCTTGTTGGTGTAGGTGTTGGAGAGCTTGCTTGTTTGCTTTTTCTCCTTCTTCTTTGCTCCTCCCCCATTCTTCACCTTGCACTTATAGGACTTGTGGCCTTCCTTGTGACACACGTAGCAAACCACGGTTTGTCCTTCATCAAGCTTCTTCACTCCCTTGACGGTGTTATCTTGATGAAGTTGGGCTTGCTTCATCTTGCCTTTCACTTGAGTCAAGTCCTTGGTGAGACGAGCTACTTCTTGCTAGAGTTGCTCATTCTCCTTTGCAACCTCTTGTGTGCATGTATCTACAACAACTTTATCAACACAAACTTGGTTGCACAAAGGTGAGTCTAAACATAAATTATTACAAGAAGTAGAGGCATTATTTTTAGACATGTTAGAACTTTTTCTTTTAGATGCCTTAGTGGGAGTTGTACTAACGGCTTCAAGATTAGCAACTTTATTAGTTAGTTCATCATAATGTTTGCACATGGTTTCCATTTTAGCAAGCAAACTTTTATAAGCATCTTGTGAGCTAGCTAATTTTTCTTTTAATTTTTCATTTTTCTTTACAAGTTGCTCATCATTGATTGTGCATGCATTTGTTGTTGCACTAGCCTCAAGCTGCTCAATTTTAGTAGATAGTTGAACAATAAGATTATCAAAATTCTCATATTGTTCAAGCAAAGTTTTGTATGCTTCTTGTGAACTATCTAGCTTTTCTTTTATTTTCCCGAGCTTCTTTTGCTGACTAGTGCAAACTTTAGCATAATTAAGGTTTTATTGCACAATTTCTTCATAAGAAGGCATTTCATCATCACTATCACTCTCACTAGAGGATGAGCTTTTGTTACCTCATGCCATAAGGCACACACAAGAAGAGCTTGATGATGAGTGCTTGCGCCCTCGCCTCTTGTGATGGTATTCTTCTTCACTTGAAGAATCATCCCATGTCCTTATTGATGTGAGGGCTTGTTTCTTGCATGCCTTCTTCTTTGTCTTGGGTGTGGGCTTATTTGGACAAACTTCCACAAAGTGCCCTATCTCGCCGCATCCATAGCATCCTCTCTTTCTTTGCTCATTTCTTTGATTGGTGAAAATAAGATCTTGAATTTGGATGGGCACACCATTGACATTGAGCTTTTGGATCATCTTCTCCACCTTGTTGATTAGTTTGATTGATTCTTCATCAAGGTCAAAGGTGGAGAAGGAAGATTGATCATCACTTGAATCTTCATCATCATCATCATCATCATCATCTTCATCTTCTTCTTCTTCTTCTTCTTCACTTGAGGAGCTTGAGCTTGAGCTTGTCTCAACTTGCTTACTCTTCATCTTCTTTTTCTCGCTACATGCGAGAGCTTTTCCTTTGCTTGATGAAGATGCTTCTTCTTGACCCATCTTGCATGACATTTCAAATGCCACTATATTGCCAATGGCTATGGCCGGGGTCATGGTGCTCAAGTCCTCCATGTTGTGAAGGATGGTGATGATGCTTACATATTTCTTTTGTGGTAGCACGGAGATGATCTTCCTCATGATGTCCGTATCATCTAGCTTTGTTAATCCTATAGAATAAAGCTCATTGATAATTAGATTCAAATGAGAATACATATCATGAACAAACTCATCATCATTTATTTCGAAGGAATCATAATTTTGTTTAGCTAGACAATATTTTTGCTCACGGACATTACTTGTGCCGTCATGGAGCTCTTCGAGTTTTAACCATATTTCATGTGCTGTATTTAAAGTGAATACTTGGTTAAACTCATCCATGCTAAAAGATTCAAGCAAGCAATTTTAGGTCTAACATTGAAATGAATTTCTTTTTTATCACTCTTCGTGGGTTTATCAAGATTCTTAATGGGTTTCATCTCGTCACGAGTGACTCTCCAAACTCCCAAATCAACCACCTCAAGGTAGCAAGCCATTCTAGATCTATAATAGGGGAAGTTAGTACCATCAAAGTGCGGAGGCCTAGAGGTATCCATCCCAACCACTCTAAATAGCGTCGGCTCAATGGCAATTAAGCCAAAGGTCCAAATTGAGCCAACCAGCTCTGATACCAATTGAAGGGGACCATGATGCCTAAGAGGGGGGTGAATTAGGCAACTTAATTATCTAACTCTGAAACTATGGCCTCTTTTTCTAACCCTAGCAAAACCTATGTAAAAGATAAACTATCTAAATGTGCAACTACGGTTTTGCTAGTGTGTTGCTATCTCTACCACAAAAGGAGCAATATAATCAATGTAAATGCGGAAGATAAAGAGCAAGGTAGAGATATGCAAACTCCCATCGACGACTCCGGTATTTTTACCGAGGTATCAAGAAGCGTGCAAGCTTCCCCTTAGTCCTTGTTGGAGCCCCTCGCAAGGGCCAAGCTCCCGATCAGATAACTACGTGGATAGCCTTGGGCCTTCCCCACGTGCAAGTGGGTCTCCAATGTGCCTTCCGGCAAGCCTCTCCTGGATGCTCCCCACCGTCTTCACTATCAAGCTTCCGGCCAAAACAATGCGGGCTTTGTTCCCTCCGGTACACAGTGGTGGCCACACCACAAACTCGGTTGGTGTGATCTCGCAAGACTACAAGCCCCTCCAATGTACAATAATGGTGCTCACAAGCACCGAGTGATAAGAGGTATGCAAACCTCACTAAACACAAGGCCTAAACCTAGAGCAAGCGCATAAGTGGTGGTCTAATCAACCTAAGCACTTCGCAAAACACCTACGCTAATTACCTAATAAAACACTAAGCACTATGCAAGTAGAGATCACTAAAATTGTGTATCAACACCATTGATATATTTCCTTAGCTCCACACTACCCAAATGGTCGGTTGGGGGTTGTATTTATAAGCCCCACTGAGAAAGTAGCCGTTGGGGATGAAGTCCCGCTTTTCTGCTACTGACTGGATGCTGGAGTTGTCCTGATCGGATGTGTCAAGTCGTCCTGCCCATTGGAGCCACGAACAGCTGATTGGACGCTGCCAGCGTCTGGTCACATGCCACCGGAGTACCGGACACGTCCGGTCACAAGTTCGCCGCTCTAGAACCTCTCTATACTCGATCGGACGCTGTTGTCCTACGTCCGGTTAGTTTGCCACCAGCGTCCAGTCACTTGCTGAGTGTGTTGCCGGACTGATGAACAGTGCCATTAGCGCGTCTAGTCGATTCACTTGTTTAGCGTCCAATCGCTACTGCTGACACCTGCTGTTGCTGAGCCACTGATCGGAGCATCCGGTCACTTTCTTCCAGCGTCCGGTCCAGCGTCCGGTCGCTTTTGTGAGCTCGTTTCTTTGCGATCTTACGTGCGGCTTGGTTCCTATCTTTATGCTTGGACTTTGCTTGATATCTTGGGTCTTCTCTTATGCTCCTAAGGTCTTGCTTGAGGTGTTGATCATCGGATCATCACGTCGCCTTTGTCCAAGTCATGTCTTGCATCCTATTGAACTACAAAACAACCACTTGCAAATTCATTAGTCCAATTTGGTTGTGTTGGTCATCAAACACCAAAATCCAAAGTAAATGGGCCTAGGGTGCATTTTCCTTACATTAGCAAAACAAGTGAAACATCAAATTATTACATTCTGAAATGGCTACATAAGCATTTTCTGTTGTAATAATAACTTTGTGGATCAAATGATGTTTTATGTAGATATGTTGAATACAAAGGTTGTAGATAATTTCCTTATCTTGCTTGTCCTAAAATTTCATGATTTTAGTCCTGCTGGTTTAGGAGTTATAGATTTTACAAGTTTGTTATCAGCTTTTGCATGCCCTCTGTACAGATTTGAATGATTGCTTTGGTTGAATTATTTAAATATAGAATCATGTATTGGTGATAATAGGAGAGTTGTAGTTCTTTTGTTAAGATTTCCAAAAATGTCTAAGATCACAGCTTTTGGTGGTCTAGAAATCCAGTTATAGCTATTCAAAGTGGAATGGCCGATTCTGTCTAAATCTGAATAGAGATGTCTGCATGATGTTGTTTATCCTTGTTAGATGTAGAATCATCTTAAGATGATAATAATAAAGTTATAGATAACTTAATAAGCTTTCTATAAAGTTAAGTATCATATTTACTGGATGTCTAGAACTTTATATATGCATTTCTGAAGTTACTATTAGTTTTATGTTCTTAGTTGTATAAGCTCTGTTTCAAGATGGATTTTGACCTGGATATTTGTTGGATCAGCTTTTGGTGTTAATAACAAAGTTTTAGATAATTTCATTAGCTTTCTAGAAAGTCTAGGATCACCCTTTTTGGAGGCTTATAACTCTAGTTATGGTTAAATTAAATGGTTGTTATGTTGCTGTCTAGATTTTATGCATATACTAGAAGTTGATTACTTATGCTTGATCTTGATTGTATGATTACTAGGATTATCTTGTGCGAGATGATTCCTTAAAGTAGCTTAGTTTGAGTACCTCATTGGTGAATGCTTGGTTTTATTTTCTTGCTACCTTACTATGATAAGCCTATGCAATAATTAGTTAAATGGCTTCCTCTCTAGTGCTTAAGTCAATATGATGTTACCTTATCCTTGCCTTTGTATGCCTATTGCAGTGCATCATGAGTTGTTTTCCATGCATTCATACATCTGCATTTTTTATCTAATCTAGGTACGCTAGATGCACCATGTGAAGGACGTGATGTTAGAGCCGAACCCAAAGATAGAGTTTGGTGAATCCATCCAGAAGACGGAAGGACTAAGCAAGTGTCGAGATAGGAGATGCTCGCCAATCGAGTGTCATCAAACAAACACTGACCTAGTATTAGATCCCAAGCAAGCCTTGGAGCATTTTAAGCCTCCCATGTTTTATAAAATATCACTTAAGTCCTTTATGTTTGATGCATTAGGTTACAAGAGTTGATTGGAAACACTTGATGTATAGAACTACCTTGTCCATATACATATATATAACTTTAACCCTGTGTAGGTCTAGGATCAAATATATGCTTAGCCATGCTTAGACCGGTAGAAGTCGGGTGATTTCCTGTTACCTGTGAGATATATGTAGATACCCAGGCATGGTTGGCTATATTTGCTAGCGAGGAATATAACCATGGGATAATGTAATAGGAGGCCGGGTGGAGTCTATGTATAGGTTGACTCATGTGATTTCGTCTGTGCTGGTTATGGACCATACCATTGTTGGCACTTCTGACAAGATTGAACACATGCCTCTCACTTAGCTGGTCGGATAACTCGTTTTGACCGCAAAGATGAGTAGCTCAACTTAGGCTGGGCCCTATTTTGTAAAAGTGCACACTCTGGGTGGTAGTAAGGATGTGCAGGGAGCCAGACATGAGCCCAAGGGCAGGTCAGGCATGAACGTCCTAGTAGCTGGTTCTCCCTGATTGTGTGGCGCTGGGCGAACCCGCGAAATATGGACCTAAGTTGTACCAAAGGTGACCGTTGATCCGGTCTGCCTAGGTTTGTGTGAGGAATAAATTCCTAGCTAGTTGAAATCGATTTGAATCGCCATCTCTCCCGGACAGTGAGAAACTTGGCTAGCCCCAACATCGTAGTAACTGTGTTATGGAATGATGGTTAAGATGAACATAGAATTATTACACCAACTATGGTTACTATTGTTATGCTACTAAATGATATACCACATGTTTGGCACAGGTTAGTTGCTAATCTAGAGATGAATAGCTATAATTAACCTGATCACCGAATTATAAAATATATAGTTGAATTAGTGGCTTTTTATGGAAAATGTTGTCAAGCTAGCTCCGCTTATAAAGCCTTGTATAATCCTTGGTGTCACTTTATTTATAGTTTAGGACGGATAAGTCTAGCTGAGTATATTCGAGTACTCAGGGTTTATCCCACCATGTTGCAGGTGAAATTTTCGGCCTGAGGAAGATGGTGGCTAACCACCAATGGGGACGGTGACTCTATATTTATTTCTCATCTATATGCTTTTGTCAGAGGAGGTCACTTATGCTAACAATGTATTTGGAGCTTATATTAATGGGTTTATAATGAAAGCTATGTTGTTTTCCTTTAACCGGTTTTGAAACCCAAACTTGTACTATTATTTGTCAACCCATTTGTAATATTATTTTCGCTGCCACTCTATGTATGGGATGTGTATTTGCTTAGCCATGAGATCTTGGTTGTGATGTTGATTTACCGAGGTCCTTTGTGACACTCGACGGACTACCGGCTTTATATAAGTGAAAGTATGTGCGCGTCAATATGTTAAATGGGGACAGCCATACTTGATCTTGTATAAATTGGGCAATTTTGTCATAGCTGGTATTGGAGCAAGTTTAAGCAAAATACTGTCATATACATAGTTTTAAAAACAAAGTTTTGGTTTTAAAAAGCCTATTTTAACCAAAACTTTAGCTATAGGCAAATTTGTCAAAACTAATTTGTAAAACTATGCTAGCGACAACCTCCAGTTAAGTCCAATTAAGGACCTTTAGGTGGCAATAAGTAAACTAACACTAACTATGGGAGGTGTACTTTCTTGCAATTTTTATTCCATCATCCATACGGTGTGCTACTATATGGATGCCATTCACTTGAATGGTAATGTATGGATCAATATACCTCTACGCCTAGGTAAGTTGGTGAGTGACATGACCGCAAGATGTGAGCGTGGGTCAAAGGGGAGAGGTAGTTTTGATACTTAAGTATATATAGCTAATATATATACAGAAGTATTTAATTGTGGGTTAGCTTTGGTATGGCTGTATATGCATATTTATATGTATATATGGACGTATTTACTGATGGGTAGCTTTGATACGGAAGTATATATATAGTGGGTATATATATATGGAAGTATTTAGCTTACAACTTAGAGACCAGATTTTTATTTCCGCATATATATATTTGTGGGGTTGGGCTAAAATGAAATCCTTCTGTAGGTACGCTAACCACAAATGCGTAGATTGAATGTAGCTGATGACTAGCTATATATCGAAAGAGTACGTGTTATGCCACCGATATAGAATGTGATTGCCACCTTAGGCTGGCAATTTTGTGAGGATGAATAGGACGACCATACATCATGATTGTTGCTTGTGCATAAACATGCTTCTCTCACCCTTGTTCTATTAATGGATAACTGTTGTAACCATATGGTCATGTTGTGCATGACCGAAAACTAATTTGCTAAATGTAAGTAAAACTTGTTTTGAAGAGATATCCACCTACTTAGTAAAAAGGAAATAAAAGATAACAGTACCTTACTACCATGTTTCACATGTTTATATGTAGTGGTGTTGATGTAGGTGACTGCTTGTTATGTGCGAGCTTTGTGCTTAGTAATAGTCGCTTAAGCTAATTGGATTGAGTGTTTTGAAATGCTTGCTTAAGACCATGATGTATGTGTGGATGCTCGTTATCTAGGTAGTGTCGTAGTTGTCACCCCTTTTGTCCTTGGGAAGCATACGAGTGTTGAAGAGCGCTATCTTGGAACAACATCCAAGTTTTGATAATCTCATGGTTGTCGTCTCTAATTAAGTTCTCTCTTAGGCGCATGAGCCTATACATGTGGTTGCTAGCCCTTGAACATTGCGCTACGAAGACCTATATCCATGCCTTGCTTGACTCGTGAGCCAAAGCTTAGTCCCCTTGAATGCTTGCATGTGTCGTGGATGTCTTGCTCCTGTGTGTGAAGACCTTACCCAAAAATTCTTGTCGAACATCGCTGCCCTTTATCTTACAGACGATCTAGTACAACGGTAACCTCTCGCTGCATGAACCTCGGAGTCTTTTCCTTACAAATCATTTCGTTGCTTTATCAACTGAATCTCTGAGTAGTGTATTGGCTCTATCCCTCGAATCTCATTTGTTTTATCTCTAAATACGTCAAGTCTCTAAATGTTTATCAGTCTTGATCTCATGTTGCTGCCCAATAAGACCAAATCTCATGTTAATCTTTATCTAGTAATCACCTTGGTGGATGCAAGGCGTGCATGAAATTAAAGCAAGAGTCTCACGCTAAGTTGTTTTTGTTAGTTAATTTATGTTTCTCTTGTGCCATGTCTTTACCTTGGATATCCTTGTTGACTCCTAACCTTGTGACTACCTTTGCTTGCTATAACTCCTTGCATGGTGCTTGCCCCTCTGCAACCAAATTTGTGCCACGTGAGAATTCTTGTAGGTTGTATGTTCAGTAATGGTGCCACGATTAGCGATCTATGGTGCCGTGACAAAACCGAGAGCCCCTGTGGGTGCACACACAAGGCTGTGCTGCTCGGCACACGCTGGTATCGAGGTTTCTAGTCATGATCCATGGCCGAACTGCACCGATTTGTTATTTTCATGTGAGCTCTTCCTTGGTTATCTCTCCGTATCTTGTCAGAAGATCTATATGTCAGACCAGATGTAGTAGGACCTCCTTCTGAAGTCATCTAGAGGATAACTTTGAAGAACAGGTCACTGACATAAACATTAACCGCCTGCAAGAGGTGGTAGATAAGTGACTCTACTTAACTGTCCCTGTAATGACATCGATCATCTAGTGAGCAACTTATGTCATCCCCGTTGGATCAGAAATGTACTTCAATGTCTTAAGTTGGTTTGAGGATTGGTTGAGTAAAACATCAGATTTGAGAGATGTTTTGACATTTCGAGTCACGACAATTTTAGAACAAAGCAGTTTTGGTAGATGATTTATTTGGATAGCCAAACGGTGTCCGTTTATGCTAAATTTTGGTAAGTAATTAGAGGACTCATGGGTCTATTTGACTACTAAAATTTGTACACAATGGAGTAGTAGTTTGTGAGATATGACCTAAAAATCAAGGTTCATAGAATCTACGATTTCTCTCTAGACTGCTATCACCCCTCCAAATCGAAGGTTGTGTTTGTAATTGATGTCAAGATTAGCAACATGATCAATATTTTGCTGATTAGGTAATTCTCTAGATGCCCTAGAGAAGACTCCTTGCACCCCTTGTGCCTTGCTTTTACCCTCTCATATCAACAATGTTGAGCAATCAAGGTGTTCTACAAGTCAAATTGTGCCATTGCGAGTCGAAAACAATTTGAAAAGTGTCAAACAACAGGTTTCAGTTTATGATTTTGAGTTGTTGATTGACAATTAGAAAGAAGCCTCAATGTTAAAAGTAGTCCAACTAGGCTAATTTTGCTACAGTGCAAGTCAACCCAACTTACTGTGCAATAGCACCATGAAGGAAAATTGTACTCAATCTTGGTGGTGTACTGTTTATCTAGTTAGTGAATACTTGCAACCTTTGTTGTCCTCCAGACCTCATTATCATCCTTCTTTAGTAATGATTTCCAAGGCGGACTTGTCCTTGGTACCTTCCATGTGTTTTTACCCAAGAGGTTGCCTCAGATTCAACCTAAATAACTGTTGTCGCTTGGATACGAGGATTCCCTCAAATAATGATCATCAAAAACGCTGAGTCAACAGAGTCAGCTATCACATTCACCGCTCACTCAATGAACTCAGATAATATAGTGTTATCCTTAGAGAAATAGAACTACACACATGGAACATTATGTAGTTTTCTATTGGTTGGCATCTGAGTGATTGAATAGTTACTACCGGCATAGACATTGTTTATTAGTTAGTTGGTTTCTTATAGCCTTAGAGGATGCTTACCCTGTCTATGATCTCATCCCTTATGGAAAGTTGTATTCAAGCTACCTTGGTAGAGGACTGCTTTTTGAACTTTGTGAATGAACATGGAACCATTATAATAAGTAGCTTCAGAAGCCTGTAGTCTAGTGCAAAGTTCACATGGTCCATACTATATTCACTAGGGAAAATAGATATTATGGGTAGTTAGTTCATGCTCCATAGTACTCTCCATATCCCGAGAATGAAGTGTTGTGCTGTATTAGATTCCTCCCAAAGTAACAAAGCTTCATGGAAGTCAATGAAAGAAATTGCTCAGACAAAAATTTACTACGAAGAGCAAATATCATAAAGTTGTCTAGACCAAATTAGCCTCTCTAATACTCCAAAGTTAAGTAGCCTAATGCTATCACTGGTGTTGGAAAATAGACAACATGCTTCTCTTCCCTTAAAAGTCTTTTGCACCAAATCTCGGGGCAAGATTCTCGTAAGGGGGGAGGGCTATAACACCCCGGGTGTAAGTCACAAGTTAAGTAGTGGATTTGGACTTAAGTAGGATATGTCAAGCAATGATTATAATCTCTAGTTCATAATTTTAAAGTGATGATGAAGGTGTTGTGGTCCAATCTATGAAATTGAGTCCCAACTTGAATTTGGACAACACACCTTTGCTTACATGTGGACCCTAATTAAGATTAGGCATGAGTAATGTTAAACATGCTTATTTCATGAAGATTACATCAACATGCATCCATCTTGACCAGTGGAAAAGTTTCATGAAGTTTGGAATCAAGAAGTCACATGAAACGATAAGTTATAACCTTTCTTGAATTACTTCATCAGGTGAATGGGAAAATGGGATGTCGACCAAACCTTGTGACCTTTCTCAAACAACTCTAATTGAACTCATGAACAAAAGTCATGAAGGGTTCATTGTTGAGCAAATGTCAAGAAAATGCTTCTAAGTATGGGAATAGCTAAAATTGTCTTTTTCATGATATGGTTTTGACCTGTGTTGACCAACTATTTGGAATGCTTGCATGGAGTTGGACCTTAAATAAAAGTTGGAGCTTGAGTGGAGTAAAACAAACTTTATTTTTGGACCAAGACCTAATTCAACACCTAAGTGGCTCAAAAAGTGGCCTAAAATTTGGATACAGTGTTGTTTTGGTCTCTCTAGGATTTGTCCTTGATTCACAACAACGAGTTGACATGTTGTGACATTTTTATCTTCCAAATTCATATGATAACTCAACTGGATTCCTTAATATGAGTTGAAGTACATTTTATGTTGAAAACAATAAAGTAAGTCTCATCAAGTTTGGAGGTCATGCCCCCACCATGGCTGATGCATGCGCCTGCTTCCCTGTCGTGCCTCTGTGTCCTCCTAGAGTGGGCATCGAGCCCTAGCTCACTCACCCTCACTCCCTCTGCCCTCCCTTCTCTCTCCCTCATGCTCTGCCTCTCTCTCCCTCCCTGGAGCGCTCACCATCACCATGGTAGAGCCAAAGCTCGAGCTGCTGCTGCTGCTATAGGTGTTGCTCCCTCTCCTCCTCTGCTGCAGTGCCTAGCCATGCCACACACGTGCCACCGTAACCCTAGCCACGACGGCCCTCTCCTTTCCCTTCCCTGTGGCACCATCTCCGGTGTCGTCCTGCCGCTACATCACTGCTGCTTCTGTGGTCGGGCTACCTCCGGTAGCCCCTAGCTAGGCTGGCCCCTTCCATGGGCACCCGTGGGCTAGGCCACCACCCAGCAGCCAGCACCGCCCACAACCGGCCGCTCCTGGCCAGCGTCGCCCCCAAGCCCGACCGCCCCCTCCGTCTCTGTTCGAGTTGAAGAAGAAGGACATCATGCCCAAATAGAAGCAAGTGTAGGGGGTTAAGTGAAGAAGCTATGACTCAGTTGAACAGTGCCTAGAAGGACCTGTTCGTTGGGATTTATTTTTGTGGAAGATCAGGGTTCTCGGTGCAATTTTATTTCTCTTTTATGGCTAAAACTTTGAAAAATCATAATAAATCGTAGAAAAATCGTAAAATAGCAAATAAGTACTTTTTGGAATCCTTATGAGTAGATCTACGCATTAGAGTCATAATATGATATGTGTTAGTAGAAGGTATTTGCTGTTTTTATTTATCTAGGTTAATTAGGGTTTTCTAGGGATAAATTTATATCTAAAGTTGTGGTGCTCCAATAGTTGTGAAAATTAGGGTAGGCTACTGATGCCATGTGTGTGTTGTGGTAAAAATTTCATGGTCATTGGATGTAGTATGATTGATTTATTAATTTAGTTTAAGTTCTTAAATGGCTCATGTGTGCATGCTCTTTGTTAGCAACAATTGTTACATTCTGAAATGGATATATGTGCATTTTCTATTGTTATGATAACTTCATTAATCAAATGATGTTTTATGTAGATATGTTGAATACAAAAGTTGTAGATAATTTCCTTATCTTACTTGTTCTAAAATTTCATGATTTTAGTCCTGCTGGTTTAGGAGTTATAGATTTTATAACTTTGCTATCAGCTTTTGCATGTCCTCTATATAGATTTGAATGATTGCTTTGGTTGTCTTATTTAAACATGGAATCATGTATTGGTGATAATAGGAGAGTTGTAGTTCTTTTGTTTAGATTTCCAAAATGTCTAAGATCACTGCTTTTGGTGGTCTAGAACTCCAGTTATAGCTGTTCAAAGTAGAATGATAGATTGTGTCTAAATCTGGATAGAGATGTCTTCTTGATATTGTTTAACCTTGTTAGATGTAAAATCATCTTCATATAATAATAAGAAAGTTATAGATAACTTAATAATATTTCTATAAAGTTAAGGATCATATTTACTGCATGTCTAGAACTTTATATATGCATTTCTAAAGTTACTATCAATTTTTTGTTCTTAGTTGTATAAGCTCTGCTTCATGATATATTTTGACCTGGATATTTGTTGAATCAGCTTTTGGTGTTAATAACAAAGTTTTAGATAATTTCATTAGCTTTCCAGAAAGTCTATGATCACCCTTTTTGGAAGCTTATAACTCTAGTTATGGTTAAATTAATTGTCTGCTATGTTGCTATCCAGATTTTGTGCATAAACTTGAAGTTGATTGCTTATGCTTGATCTTGATTGTATGATTACTAGGATTAGCTTGTGCTAGATGATTCCTTAAAGTAGCTTAATTTGAGTGTCTCATTGGTGAATGCTTGGTGTTATTTTCTTGCTACCTTACTATGATAAGCTTGTGCAATAATTAGTTAAATGGCTTGCTCTCTAGTGCTTAAGTCAATATGATGTTACCTTATCCTTGGCTTTGTATGCCTGTTGCAGTGCATCATGAGTTGTTTTCCATGCATTCATACATCTGCATTTTTCATCTCATCTAGGCATGCTAGATGCACCATGTGAAGGACGTGATGTTGGAGCCGAACCCGAAAATGGAGTTTGGTGAATCCATCTAGAAGATAGAAGGACTAAGCAAGTGCTGAGATGGGAGATGCTCACCAAGCGAGTGTCATCTAACAAACACTAACCTAGTGTTAGATCCCAGGCAAGCCCTGGAGCATTTTAAGCCTCCCATGTTTTACAAAATATCACTTGAGTCCTTTATGTTTGATGCATTAGGTTATAAGAGTTGATTGAAAACACATGATGCATAGAACTACCTTGTCCATATACATATATATACCTTTAACTCTATGTAGGTCTAGGATCGAATATATGCTTAGCCATGCTTAGACCGGTAGAGGTCGGGTGATTTCCTGTCACCTACGAGATATATGTGGATACCAAGGCACGGCTGGCTATATTTGCTATCGTAAAATATAACCATAGGGTAATGTAACTGAAGGCCAGGCGGAGTCTATGTGTAGGTTGACTCATGTGATTATATCTGTGCCGGTTAAGGACTATACCGTTGTTGGCACTTCTGACAAGATTGAACGCATGCCTCTCACTTAGCTGGTCGGATAACTCGTTCTAACCACAAAGCCGAGTAGCTCAACTTAGGTCGGGTCGTGTTCTATAAAAGTGAGCACTCTGGATGATAGTAAGGATGTGCAGGGAGCTAGACTTGAGCCTAAGGGCAGGCTAGGCCTGAACGTCCTGGCAATTGGTTGTCCTTGATTGTGCAGCGCTGGGCGAACCCATGAAATATGGACCTGAGTTGTACTAAAGGTGACCTAAGGTGACCGTTGATCTGGTCTGCCTGGGTTTGTGTTAGGAATAAATTCCCAGCTGGTTGAAATCGATTCGAATCGTTGTCTCTCCTGGACAATGAGAAACTTGGCTAGCCCCAACATCATAATAACTGTATTATAGAATGATGGTTATGATGAACATGTAATTATTACACCGGCTATGGTTACTATTGTTATGCTACTAAATGATATACCACATATTTGGCACAGATTAGTTGCTAATCTAGAGATGAATAGCTATAATTAACTTGATCACCGAATTATAAAATGTATAGCTGAATTAGTGGCTTTTATGTAAAATGTTGTCAAGCTAGCTCCACTTATAAAGCCTTATATAATCCTTGGTGTCACTTTATTTCTAGTTTATGACGGGTAAGTCTAGCTGAGTATATTTGAGTACTAAGGGTTTATCCCACCATGTTTCAGGTGAAATTTTTGGCTTAAGGAAGATGGTGGCTAACCACCGCTGGGCACGGTGACTCTATATTTATTTCTCATCTATATGCTTTTGTCAGAGGAGGTCACTTATGCTAGCAATGTATTTAGAACTTATATTAATGGGTTTATAATGAAAGCTATGTTGTTTTCCTTTAACCGATTTTAAAACCTAAACTTGTACTATTATTTGTGAACCCATTTGTAATATTATTTTCACTGCCACTCTGTGTATGGGATGTGTATTTGCTTAATCATGCGATCTTGGTTGTGATGTTGATTTACCGAGGTCCTTCGTGACACTCGACGGACTACCGGGTTTATATAAGTAAAAGTATGTGCGCATTAAGAAGTTAAACGGTGATAGCCATACTTGATGTTGTATAAATTGGGCGGTTCTATCATAAGTCTAGAGGTATCAATCCCAACCACTCTAAATAGAATTGGCTCAACGGCGGTAAAGTCAAAGGTCCAAATTGAACCAATCGGCTCTGATACCACTTGTAAGGGACCGTGAGCCTAAGAGGAGGGGTGAATTAGGCAACTTAAAATCTACTTCTAACTATGACCTCTAATTTCTACCTTAGCAAAACCTATGCAAAATAGTAATTTATGTAATTGTACCACTATGGTTTTACTAAGTGTGTTGCTATCTCTACCGTAAACGAGTTATGCAACCTAGGTTCCAATCTTATAAACTAGCCTATCAACTAAGCTAGGAAAGTAAGGCACACAACCAAGGTAGCAATGTAAGTGCAGAAGGTAAAAATGAAGTAGAGATGCAAACTTCCGTCGATGACTCTAGTATTTTTACCGAGGTATCGAGAAGCTCTCAAGTTTTCTCCTAGTCCTCGTTAGAGACCCTAGCAAGGAATCCCTCTGAAAGGTCCTTGTTTGGTTTTGGTAATTGAGTGACAACTTAGGTGGACTAATTGTGTTTATGTGAGATACACAGGTGATTAGTCCACAGGTACATGTGTGTGAGCAACATATGCCATGAAGGTGAAAATGGCTTGGAGATGTTGCAAAGCTCACACATGTGACGATGAAGGAGCTTATCGCACATGAGACATGACATTGAGTCATGTGATCAAGGTGGAGAAGATCAAGACAAGACTTGGCTTGATGGACCGGTTGCAAGCGTGAAGGGCAAGTCGAAGGCTTTGGAGTGATGGACCGCATGGCGGTGAAGCTTGAGCAAGACTTGGCGCCGATGGACGATGGCAACGGTGAAGAGCAAGTAGAGTCAAGATCGATGAACCAATATGATCATGTGATGATATGAAGTGGATCATATCATTGTTGATCGTGTTGGTGCATGTGTTGCATCAACATTGAAGGAGATGGAATGGAATGCGCAAGGCAAAGGTATAACCTAGGGCATTTCATTTCACCGGTCATAGGTGTGTAGAGAAGTTTATGATCGGGTTTAGGATAGATGGCCGTACTATCAAGAGGGGCAAACTTGTTTGCATATCGGTCATCTAGTGCCACTCGAGTGATCTAACTTTGCATTGTCGCTAGGATCGAGTGGCGTGGCAAGTTGAGTGGCTAACATCCTTTGGGAAATGATTGTGAAAATGCTAACACACATACACATGGTGGTGTACACTTGGTGGTGTCGGCGCTTTCGGGAAAATGGGATGCCTATTTTCTATTGCGCCGGATGCAAATTCTTGGTGGTTAGCTCATTGGAGCAAGGGTGAAGAAGTTAGAAGTGAAAGCGAGTTGATCGCGAAGATGCCGGCGTCGGTCAACTGACCGGACGCTGGATCTGAATGCACCGGACGCTGGCAGGCTGCGTCCGGTCGCGCTGACGTACGGTGACGCAGTAGCTGGAGTGTGACCGGACGCTGGCTGCGTCCAATCGTGTTTGACCGGACGCGTCCGGTCATGCTCGGGAGCTTACTGGAAACGACCGGACGCTGGGGGTTCAGCGTCCGGTCAGTTGAGTGCTGCTGTGTCCGGTCAGGTCAAGTGACCGTTGGAACCGGGACACGTGGTCGTCTGCGAGCGACCGGACGCTGAGGTCCAGCGTCCGGTCAACTCGACCGGAGCGTCCGGTCAGCCCGACCGTTGCCCAGTGAAGGGGTAACGGCTAGTTTAGCCCTTGGGGCTATAAATAGAAGTGGCCCTCGGCCATGGCTGGTGCTGAGCACCTTGGGGGACTTTGTGTCCATGCTTGAGAGTGCTTAGGAGCCCTCCATCACACATATACTTGATAGTGATCATTCGATTGTGTGAGTGAGCGATTCTAGTGCGATTGCATCGTGAGGTTGCATCGAGTGGCACTAGGTGATCGAGTTGCAAGCCGGTGGTGCTTGTTACTCTTGGAGGTTGCCACCTCCTAGACGGCTTGGTGGTGGTCTTCGTCGAAGCGCGCAAGAAGCTTGTGCGGCGCTCCGGAGAAGTGCTTGTGAGGGGCATTGTGCTCGCCCCGTGGGAGCCACGAAGAGCAACTCTAGTAAAGCGTGTCATTGAGCTACCCTCACTCAAGGGGTAGGTTCTTGCAGCGCCCGACGTGCGGGCTTAGCGGGTGATGCTAATTAGCCGCCGAACCACCAAGTGAGCGGTCGACACAACGAGGACTAGCGTGTTGGCAAACACGTGAACCTCGGGAGAAAAATCATCGTGTCAACCTTGTTCTTCCCGTTGGTTTGCATCCCCATTACACAAGCTTGCAATTACTTTTATACATATTAAGCTTGTGTAGTTGCTCTTGTAATTAGATAGCTTGTGTAGCTTGCTAATTACCTTCTTGCTTGTGTAGCATAGAAGTAGCTCCCTTGCGTGGCTAATTTGGTTTTAGTAACCTTGTTAGTCACATTGCTTAGTTTGTGTAACTAAGTATTTGCGCTCTCTAATTAGGCATTGGTTGCCTTGTTATTGAGCATTGCTAGTGAGCTTAGTTAGCTTTGTGCTTTTGCTTACTAGCATGTGTAGGAGCTCCCTTGTTGTTTAAAGTACTAGTGGCATAGGTTTGTGTGACCTTGCTCCTAGAATTGTTTAGGAGAGCTCTAGCTAGCCCGGCACCTTTGTTGCATAATTGTTATCTTTGCAAGGTGCTAGTAAACATATATAGTGGGGTGTAGTCTTGGCTAGACCGTTAGTTTAAATTCCGCATTTGTATCGGTTAGCCGACGCGATTAAGTTTTAGAAAAGACTATTCACCCCCCCTCTAGTCGCCATCTCGACCCTTCACCCTCGCAATAGCCAAATTCCTGGTCGGGTAACTCTATGGATAGCCTCGGGTTTTCCCCATGCATAAGTAGGTCTCCGGTGTGCCTTTCGGCAAGCCTCTCCCGGACCACTCCCCGCCATCTTCACTATCAAGTTTTTGGTCGAACCACCGTGGACCTTGTTCCCTTCGGTACACGGTGGCAGCCACACCACAAAGGCGGTTGGTGTGATCTCGCAAGACTACAAGCCCCTCCGATGTACAACAATAGTGCGCGCAAGCATCAAATGATAAGAGGTGTGCAAACCTCACTAAACACTAGGCCTAAACCTAGAGCAAGCACAAAAACAGTGGTTAAATCAACCTAAGCACATCGCAAAGCACCTATACTAATCACCTAATATTTCCCTAAGCACTATGCAAGTGGAGAATACTAAAATGGTGTATCAACACGCTTGGTATGTTTCCTCAGCTCTCTACACTTGTCTTGGCCGGTTGGAGGCATATTTATAGCCCTAAGTGAGAGAACTAGCCGTTGGAATCAAAACCAATGTTTCTGCTAGTGACTGGACGCTGTTGTCATCCTGACCAGACGCGTCCAGTCTTCCCTACCATTAGAGCGCGCGCGCTGATCGGACTCACTGCCGAGTCCAGTCATCATCGATCGAATACGTCCGGACACATTTGCACCGCTCTAGAACCTCTCTAGATACGATTAGATGCCACTGCGGTTGCACGGACAACGATCGGACACGTCTGGTGCCTTCATGGTAGCGTTCGGTCCTCTCTGTCGAGCCCCTTCTTCATTCGTTTCTTCGCGATCCTTGTGTCCGGTTTGGTTCCATCTTTGTGTCTTGGACTTGCTTGATTTCTTGGGTCTTCTCTTGTGCTTCTAGGGTCTTGCTTGAGGTGTTGATCATTGGATCATCACGTTGCCTTCGTCCAGGTCATATTGGCACCCTATTGGACTATAAAACAAACACTCGCAAACACATTAGTCCAATTTAGTTATATTGGTCATCAAACACCAAAATCCAAAGTAAATGGGTCAAGGGTCCATTTTCCTTACACACCTCCTATTGTTGACACCCTCTAGCCAATTGCCCATCAAATTCTCTCTCAATAGCTCCACCAATGGTGCTCCATCTGCACGCTCTTGCATGCCTGCTCTAATGAAAATGTGGGAGAGGAACATGCTAGCTGGCATAGACAGCTGCGAGGCAAACATTGTGGGAGTAAGAGGTGGCAGCAAGGGAGGGTGCTTTTTCGGCAAGGTCGCCAGTAGGATGGAGGTGGTCAATGTGGTGGTTGCGGACTTATGCACACGCCATAGTGTGTAAGTAGGAGATAGAGGGTGTCGACAACAGTGGTGTTCCAATGGACACTTCATCTTCTTGGACAAGGTCAGAAACGGTCAACGTGATTGCCAGCAAATTTCTACACGGAATAGACTATGTGGGCGGGATGATGAGTAGCACAAGGTAGAGAGAGTCATTGGAGGCGGCGTAGTGACAAAAGGGGCATCATGGATAGGATGGTGGAGGTAGCCAGGGTGAGCGGAGAGCACATTGGACTTTGTTCTTGTCGATCATGTCAAAGACTCAAAGGTACCACCGTGTCCGATGGGTTCACATTTGACCTCCTAGTCACAATGGTGTTGTTGGGGATGCATGTTGAGACTTGGGATGTGATAGTTGTTGCATCGGTATTCATGCCTAGATTTGTCATGGCATGTTTAGTAATATATATATGTAAAAGAAATTGCCAATATATACAAATAAGTATTATTGCCCAACAATGATGATTATTTCCATAAATATAGGTTTTAGACCATGTTTATTGGGTATGTGTATGTTAGGAATTTTTCTCCTGTTGCAACACATAGATATTTGCCTTTTAGATATTGGAAAAGAAGTCTCTAGCTTCATCCCATTAAGAGGAATCATATTAACTTATTACAACTTAACACCTCAAGACAAACAAAGGTTTTTTTAAGACAAGAACAACTCAATACCTAATTCTCAATAATAAAGGCCATCGATAGAACACAAAGAGTCGCATTATCACGATCTCTAGAGTTCAACAAGCCCCCACTATAAGCGCTTGTCTATTTTCACACCATTGCAATTGGGTAAGAACCAAAGCCAGTGGGTCCTGCATAGAACTTGCATAAGATATTTAGCTCAATGACGATTGTCGAAAACAATTTTATTTCTTGTTATCCATATTGTCGTTGAAATGGTTACCAATAAAAGGAATTGGAAAGTTTAATATTTCTGATAATTGCATTCGTTAAATGATTTTTTTGGCCATTTTGAGGTGGATTGATTCCTAACACTATATGGATTACTCCAAAAAAACATGGCCTGAGAATTATACGCACAAAATATGTCCTTTTCTAGAGCGGAATTAAACAAACGCACGACCAGGTAAAACAAAAGGACCGAAAGCCTATGACCACTTATTGGGCTAGCGTTAGTTGATGCAACCCAATCTATAGTTGAAAAAAGTCTACATTATCTTCTTCAACTTTTACAAAAGTTTATTTTTCCTCTCTGAACTCTAAAACCGGCTAAATCATCTCTCTGAACTTTTAAAACTATTCGTTTTACCTCCATAACCGGTTATAAGCGATTTTCAAAGGCGGTTTTCTTTTTCTTTTTTATTTATTTCGGCTGAATTTTTAAAAAATCATAGTAAATCATAGAAAATCATAAAATAGGAAAATCAATTTTGTTGGACTCCACATGTGTAGATATACACAGTAAACATATAATATGATATGATTTAGTATAATTTTTTTGTTATAGCTTTAGATCTATGCTTTCTGTAATTAATTCATAGCTGCAGTTTCTATGGTTCAATTATGGTGGGCTAATTATTGTATGCTTGAATTATAGTAAAAATTTCATACTCATTGGATCATATATAACAGTTATAGATTTATAAATACTTTATAACAAGCATACACCTAAATAAATCTATAACTAAGTTATACATGATCCAATGAGTATCAAATTTTTACTATAATTCGAACAAACAATAATTGGTCCACCATAAAAATTTCACCATAACTGGACCATAAAAACTACAGCTATGAATCAATTATACAAAAGCATAGATCTAAAGCTACAGCAAAAAAATTGTCCTTAAGCATATCATATTATATGTTCAATGTGTAGATCTACTCATGTGTAGTCCAAAAAAAATAAATTTTCCATTTTATGATTTTTTTTTTGTATGATTTTTCAAAGATTCAGCCGAAATAAATAAAAAATAGAAAGACAAAACCGTCTTTGGAAACCGCTTATAACCGGTCACGTTGGTAAAATGGACGGTTTTAAAAGTTTAGGGAGGTGGCTTATCCGGTTTTAGAGTTTAGGGAGGAAAAATAGACTTTTGCAAAAATTAAAGGAGGTAATGTTGACTTTTTCCACCATAGTTATACTCAGGCTGTCCAGCGCACAAAAAGCACACGGCATCACGGCCCTCTGTTCACGATCGTCCAGAAAGCCCAGCGTCGTTACCGTGGACTCGTGGATACGCCGCAAGATCTAACGAAGAGCCCACGGAGCTTCCCAGCCCAACGTGCTTAGCGGCGAACGGCCCCACGTCGGAAAGCCCGAAGAATCCCGCTAGGCCGTGGAGTCCCCCTGCCCCCTTGTCTCGGACGCTGGCCCACTACGGCGCCACCACCCTCCGCCTCTCCCCGGCTGATCTTCGGTAACGGCGCTCTCTCCTACTCCTCTCCCTTCCACCGCTCCTGACGATTCAATACAATGCTCCCTGTCTGAACACCGCTCCTGACGATTCTGCTTGTAAGTTGTCTGAACTCCGAACTAGGACGCACGTTACAATACAATGCTCCCTGTCTCATCAGCGCCGATAAGCCCGTACAATTACAAAGGTCGGATACAGGTCGAGGAGACTGATCGAGAAGATAATTTGGTGGTCATGAGCAAGGTCCCCCGGGAGGCTGGAGGCCGGGACCATGTTTTCATTCTGAATTAAATCTGCCAGACTAATTTAGATTGTTCCAAGCATCTCTAGCGGTTCTGTCCTGAATCAATCAGGATTGGATCCAATCCAGTGCAAGGGGACAGGAATGTAGCGATTGGATCTCACGGTCACAGTACCCGCCAGCCGCCAGGCACCACACACCAGCGCAATGCAAAAGATACAAAAGGATCACTGCACTGAATTTAATATGCCAGGTGTCATCAAGAATTAAGCAAGAACGTTCGGCGCCAGAAGAGTTCTACGACGAGTCTGGCAACTTCTTCTCACGGCCATCTCCTCTACAGATCTTGCTATTCCAGGTCACTCAAGGACCAACTTGAAGGACCGTGTGGTCACACGCTTAATGTGTTGTATTACCTGTGTCAGGGGCGGATCTACAAGGGGGGCTGGGGGGGCTCCAGCCCCCCCCTACAGCTGGTACATCAATGGAAATATAGGAAGGGTGATGGAGAAGAAGAGGTGGAGGAAAGAAGAAAAATGGAGAGAAAGAGGAAGAAGAAGATATCAGCCCCTCCTTAAATCTTGTTCTGCATTCGCCACTGACCTGTGTAATTAGTGTACAAAATAAGAACTGTGCATAAGAATGTGACGAATAGGGATGGCAACTTATCTGCTAACCATGATGCAAATTTCCAGATAATTAATTATATGCAAGATAAATGAATACTAGTTCTTGGGACATTTGAAGAGCTGACGGGAAAACTCCTGAAAGATCATTTCTATTTGGATTAAGTGCAGCAATATTGCAATCTGTTGAGATTAAGTGAATCTGTTTAGGTTACGGTTGTTTGATCTTTTGTTTAGGTTGATACAAGGGTATCTGTTTTCTGATATTCAGTATTGTTATTACCAGTAAACATGAGGTTGGCCATCTAAGATATTTTCCACTGCTAGTGTAACCAAAAGCAATGTTATATTATACTGCATGTAGATTATCGATGTCTTAGTTGTCTGCTATCTCAGAGAAAACAGTGATGTTGCATCCACTGAACTTCACCGTTATAGTTCATTTCCCTTGGGAAGCTTCGTTCGCACCATAGATGTCTTTACTTGCACTGATTCAGTTCTGAACACATGCTCAAATATTATTGATGGGCATGGCTTGAGTTCCTAGATCCCCTCTCTGCCATGTTTACAGACTAACTGGGTTGTGCCACTAAATTTGTGTTTCCTAAATATCCCAATGGGTTGGTGAGTATATAAGAATGGCTTTGACCTCCTTGCGCATACAACAGCCCTATTGAGAGGACAAGAGCTGCAGAACTCTGAAAGAAATGTCTTTTTTGTAATTATGGGTCCATACTCCATAGCCTTTATCTTTTCAATCATGCAGTAGTTTCATTTTTGTACTGTTTATTTTGACATGCCTAGAAAATAACTGTTGAAAGAATTTATCACTAAAAAATGTTTGATGGTTCTAGATTTACTATAAAAACAGTAGGGTCTGTCTCTGTTAGTTCAATTTTAAGTATGAATATAGTTGCTAGTGATAATAAAGTCAATTTGTTTTTTATAAGCTAACCACCGATCTGATGGAGGAACTCCTGTAGGACCTATAGCATGTGAGAAAGAGAGCAAAGAACTTTACGCACAAAATGTCCTTTTTCTAGAGCGGAATTAAACAAACGCACGACCAGGTAAAAGAAAAGGGCCGAAGGCCTATGACCACTTATTGGGCTAGCGTTAGTTGATGCAACCCAATCTATAGTTGAAAAAAGTCTACATTACCTCCTCAACTTTTGCAAAAGTTTATTTTTCCTCTCTGAACTCTAAAACCGGCTAAACCACCTCCCTAAACTTTTAAAACTGTTCGTTTTACCTCCCTGGCCAGTTATAAGCGGTTTTCAAAGACGGTTTTCTTTTTCTTTTTTATTTATTTCGGCTGAATTTTTAAAAAATCATAAAATAGGAAATTCAATTTTGTTGGACTCCACATGTATAGATATACACAGTGAACATATAATATGGTATAATTTAGTACAAATTTTTTGTTATAACTTTAGATCTATGCTTTTCTATAATTAATTCATAGCTGCAGTTTCTATGGTCCAATTGTGGTGAAATTTTTATGGTGAACTAATTATTGTATGCTTGAATTGTAGTAAAAATTTCATACTCACTGGATCATATATAACTTAGTTATAGATTTATAAATACTTTATAACAAGCATACATCTAAATAAATCTATAACTAAGTTATACATGATTCAATGAGTATAAGATTTTTACTATAATTCGAACATACAATAATTGGCCCACCATAAAAATTTCACCATAACTGGACCATAAAAACTACAGCTATGAATCAATTATACAAAAGCATAGATCTAAAGCAACAGCAAAAAAAAATTGTACTTAAGCATACCATATTTTATGTTCAATGTGTAGATCTACTCATGTGCAGTCCAAAAAAATAGATTTTCTATTTTATGAATTTTTTTTGTTTACTATTCATTTTATGAACTTCTTCTCACGGCCATCTCCTCTACAGATCTTGCTATTCCAGGTCACTCAAGGACCAACTTGAAGGACCGTGTGGTCACACGCTTAATGTGTTGTATTACCTGTGTAATTAGTGTACAAAATAAGAACTGTGCATAAGAATGTGACGAATAGGGATGGCAACTTATCTGCTAACCATGATGCAAATTTCCAGATAATTAATTATATGCAAGATAAATGAATACTAGTTCTTGGGACATTTGAAGAGCTGACGGGAAAACTCCTGAAAGATCATTTCTATTTGGATTAAGTGCAGCAATATTGCAATCTGTTGAGATTAAGTGAATCTGTTTAGGTTACGGTTGTTTGATCTTTTGTTTAGGTTGATACAAGGGTATCTGTTTTCTGATATTCAGTATTGTTATTACCAGTAAACATGAGGTTGGCCACCTAAGCAGGGCCGGCTCTACAATTTTAAGGGTCCTTGGGCAAGCAAGACGATAAGGACCTATTGAACTGTGTAAAGACCAAATAATAAAAGTTAATTTACAGCATATACTTAGTTTGTATAAAAGATAATGATAATACAATAAGAAAATTAAAAGAACAATAATTGTTATGATTACCTCAAATAAAAATATAACGCTTCAGTGCCTTGTAAAAAACCGTCTTTAGACATTTATTGATGCAAAATCTCTAAGAATAATATAAAGATCAATGTGACACAAAACATTCTTCCCAATATTTTACTTTTCTGAGCCCCCGACAAATGCTTCTTAGACAGCATCTAATAAGTATCTAAATAAATACATTAGATTAGAACTTTATAACCCTACCTCTGTACAAGTAAAGCGCATACACAAAACAATTAAACAAATAAGAAAAAATAGGCTTCAACACGGTAATGTCCCTAGCGCTAGCTTGCAGAGGTCCAAGTAAAAAATTGGAAATTGGAAAATACTAATCGGTCATGGGTATTGGCATGTTAGGGTTGCTTACTGTGATCGCATCTACTGTTCGCCGTCCCTGCATGCAGTTGCAGCTCGCGCCGTTGCGGCACCGCGGCGGTGTGCCGGTGTGCGGTGCGTCGGCGAGTCGGCGACCACGTCGGGTGAGTCGGTGTCTCCACGCAAGAATAACGCGTCCACATCGATGAGCAAGAACAGGAAGCGCCGACGCCGTCGGAAAACGAACGCTAGCTCCTCGCTCGATCCGCGGCCTGCGCGGCAGAATAGAAATATGTAGATATGGTACGGCATGAGCTGATGTTTGTTCGGCCTTTGAAAGCTAATGCCAAATAAAAAATTATATCTACTAATTACCTATATGCTCTTGGGCCCCCTAGCTCCTTTGGCCCCCAGCGGTCAGACCGGCTGCCCTCCTAGAGCCGGGCCTGCATCTAAGATATTTTCCACTGCAAGTGTAACCAAAAGCAATGTTATATTATACTGCATGTAGATTATCGATGTCTTAGTTGTCTGCTATCTCAGAGAAAACAGTGATGTTGCATCCACTGAACTTCACCGTTATAGTTCATTTTCCCTTGGGAAGCTTCGTTCGCACCATAGATGTCTTTACTTGCACTGATCCAGCGCTGAACACATGCTCAAATATTATTGATGGGCATGGCTTGAGTTCCTAGATCCCTTCTCTCTGCCATGTTTACAGACTAACTGGGTTGTGCCACTAAATTTGTGTTTCCTAAATATCCCAATGGGTTGGTGAGTATATAAGAATGGCTTTGACCTCCTTGCGCATACAACAGCCCTATTGAGAGGACAAGAGCTGCAGAACTCTGAAAGAAATGTCTTTTTTGTAATTATGGGTCCATACTCCATAGCCTTTATCTTTTCAATCATGCAGTAGTTTCGTTTTTGTACTGTTTATTTTGACATGCCTAGGAAATAACTGTCAAAAGAATTTATCACTGGCCAGGTTTCTGTTGCAGAGGATAAGAGAGGAGGAAGTAGGGGAAATAGAACTGAAAGACCTTGATTCCTCGGAGCTGATAGAACTTTGACTGCGGTCCATCAATTTTAATTTTATTTATGCCGAATATCATATGGAATATTTTAAACATTCCCTGTTTATGCCATATTTCCCTGTACTACATTCATTCAGAGTTTTACAAATTACAAGTCTCTCTATAGTCTATATAACTCAACGTTGTCTGAGACATGATGGATAGATGAGTTCATAGATACTACTAGTGTTAGCATTAAAACTTTAAGGTTCAGTTGTTGTCTGATGACTCTCCAAATGCCGGTTGTAATCAAAAGCATGCAAAGTCAATGCCGACTGTATTTCTTTTTTTTCTCGAATACGTAAAAGATTTATGTGTCATTGTAATTAAGAAAAAGAGTTTAACCGTACAAACAACACGCTTCTGAAGAGCGCGCTAGGTGGTCTCACAGCTAATACTGGACCAACTTAACAAACTGTTACAAAGTATGATATTACATAAATGATATACAACCGAACTAAGTGCTCCGCTGCAACCTAAGGAGCTAGGCATCACCCCTGCTGATTGCACGACCATCCTCCACCATCCGAGAAGAGCGCTCTTCTACCCGCTCTACTATTGGTCGCTGGGAACAGCTCATCCAAAGCTGCCACGTGGCTCGACGAAGTTCCCTGTGAATATGGCTTCGTATGTTCCCTTGGACGCAGACGACACTGGAGCTGTCGGCGGCACAATGCCCATCCTCTGCATGAGGAGTACCTCGCCCCGCTTGGAGGTCGGTATGTGCGCCAGCGACTGCGCGGCAATCCATCTGCTCCTGATTGGCAGGGACCTTTTGGTTGCCGCCTTCTGCCGTGGTGGAGTGGCGATTAAGGGCGACCTTCGCTTGAGCTGCACCTCCTCAGTAAACCGTGCGAGACGCCGAGTGGCCTCGCGCGGCGTGGGCGTCGCGTCGCTGGGTCAGTCGTGGCTTGGCTATCCAGCTGGCCGTCCTTCGTCGGCGTAAAAGGGTCGGGTGTGGCTTGGCCGACCTAATGGCCATCCTGCGTTGGTGTAGAAGTACCCGCCATGTGCTTGGCCGGCTCGAACACAGGTGGCTAGACCTCACCATAGCACCCGCGACAACGGGCGGTCCCATCAGTGAAGGCGTGTCATGCACAAGCGACGACAGAGGCAGATCCATTGCGCACTGAGTAGCTGTCACCGTATAAGTGATGACCACCAACGAAGCTTGAACCTCCTGAGGGGCGGATCCCACAGCATGCAGGCACCTAGGCATCGGAGTGACCGCTGGCCGGTTCGCGACGAGTAAGGCGGCAAGCTCGTACGGCATTGGGTCGACCGAGACGAGCCAAGTGGGATGGGAGGGTCTGCGCCCACGCACAGCGCCTCCGCCAGCGGATCTGGCTTGAGGAAACAGCGTGCGGCACTCGAAGGAGAGGCGTCATTGGTGTCGGCGGGCGTGCCCATGCTGATGTTCGTCGCTGGCTCACCCCTGCGCCGCTGACGTCGTCTCCGGCGTTGACGGTTGCCGTCGGCACCCCCCACGCCTTCCTGTGCGGTCCCGTACGAGGTCGGTGGGCTGCCGAGGGGTGCGTGCTGGGCTGCCGACTGTATTTCACAGGAAGTGATCTTCTTTTTCACACGGGGCGGAGCTCAGTATTCAGATTTCAGGGCTGCCGTATCAGGACAGCTCGGGCTTAAATCAATTGGTATGGTAGGTCGACCCACGAGCCACGATGTCCATCGGGGTAGGCAGGGCAACCAGTCAACTCTAAATGGAGTAACCGCTGCTCCCGTGTACGTTAAATGGTTCAACAGTAGCCATCTTTTATCTGCAGCATTCACCGTAGCAGATTGACTCATAACCCTCTTCCATATACATATAGACCATCCCTGCCGCGACGAGGATTCCACCTTCACCAATCACTACACTCATCTCTGTTCACGTAAGGCAACTATGACGTCCCGAACCCGAAGGTTCGAGCCGATCGAGCAGTGCGACACCGAGGGGCGGTCGGGCCAGACGGTCGCCGCCGACCTCGACGGCACGCTGCTCCTGTCCCGCAGCGCGTTCCCGTACTACCTCCTCGTGGCGCTGGAGGCCGGCAGCCTCCTCCGCGCCCTGGCGCTCCTCCTGTCCGTGCCCTTGGTGTACCTCACCTACGTCGCCGTGTCCGAGACCCTGGCCGTGCGCGCGTTCCTCTACGTCGCCGTGGCGGGGCTCGAGGCGAGCGACATCGAGGCCGTCGCCCGGACCGTGCTCCCCAGGTTCTACGCCGGCGACGTCCACCCGGAGGGCTGGCGCGTCTTCCGCTCGTTCGGGAGGCGGTGCGTCGTCACCGCCAGCCCGCGGGTGATGGTGGAGCCGTTCGCCAGGGCGTTCCTTGGCGCGGACGTGGTCATCGGGACGGAGATGGAGGTGGGCGAGTCCGGGAAGGCCACGGGGTTCGTCGCCGGGCCTGGGGTGCTCGTCGGCGAGCACAAGAGGCGGGCGGTGGTCAGGGAGTTCGGCGACGCGCTGCCGGACGTCGGCATGGGGGATCGCGAGAGCGACTTCGACTTCATGTCCATCTGCAAGGTAGAGTATAGCTTCTTCAGCTGCTTGTGTTCTCAGCTTCTGATTGAATGCATTCTACTGTACAGTTTGCTGCTAAAATTGTACAAAGCTGGATGACGGCTTAGTGCATCATGCACACGGCCGAAGGAATTATGAGATGTGATCGTACGATTTTTTTTAGAGTACTGTCTGTAAGTACCATGCGATGCCTCGACCACTAGATCTCAAATCTGCAAATTGCAATCTCAGACATCGATGAGACATGCACCAATTGTACGTACAAATAGTAGTTGGTTTGGTTGTCCGCATGCACGAGATAAGGACGCTGTGCTGTCACTGGTCCTGCAGGACTTTCTGGAAATGGGTAATTGGGTAATTGCTGTCACAGCTGATCGCTACTGTATGACGCTATGCATGCACTGTCCGTTGTGCTAATGGTGTCGCGTGAGTGCAGGAGGCGTACATCGTAACACGACAGAAGTACCGCGCGCTGCCCCGGGAGCAGCTTCAGAGCCGGGTCATCCTCCACGACGGCCGCCTGGCCCGGCGACCGACGGCGACCAACACGCTTCTCACTTTCCTGTGGATGCCGCTCGGCTTCGCGCTCGCGCTGATGCGCGTGCATCTCCACCTGCTCCTCCCGGTGCGCGCCCTCTCCTACGCCTATAAGCTTATGGGCGTCAAGCTGGTGGTGCGCGGCAACCGGCCGCCGCCGTCCAAGAAGGGCGGCCGGCCGGGGGTGCTCTTCGTGTGCAACCACCGCACCACGCTCGACCCTGTCGCGGTGGCCGTCGCGCTGGGCCGCAAGGTGAGATGGGTCACGGACGGCGCCTCCAGCAGGTTCTCGGAGCCCGGGTCGCCTGTCATGACAGGCGTGGCGCTGCCCGTGCCCAGCCGCGAGAGCGACGACGCGGGCGCCGCTGCCCGCATCCGGCGGCTGCTCGAGGAGGGAGACGACGTCATCATCTTCCCCGAGGGCACCATCTGCCGCGAGCCGTTCCTGCTGCGGTTCGGCGCGCTCTTCGCTGAGGTCACCGACCTCATCGTGCCCGTGGCCATCGACGCTAGGGAGGGCATGTTCCACGGGTCCACGGCGCGCGGGCTCACGAGAATGGATCCCTACTTCTTTTTCATGAACCCACGGCCGACGTACGAGGTCACGTTCCTGAATCAGCTTCCAAGGGAGCTCACCTGCGGCGGCGGGAGGTCGCCGGTCGAGGTGGCCAACTACGTCCAGGAGGTCCTGGCGGCGCAGCTTAGATTCGACTGCACTTGCACCAGCGAGTGCAAAAACGGGATGGTCTCCGGCTCCGACGGTTGCGTGGTGTTGAAAGAGGTGGACTAGGGGAGACAGAGCACGCAACAACTTACTGTTAATTGCCGTGTGTTGAGAGTTGAGAGTGGTGATCAATCCATGGTTTCACATTTTCCGTTGATGTCTGTGATAAGAACCATATGTCTACATATATGAGGGCCAGGTTTCAAATAGAGAAACATCTTTTATACAAACAGTGTTTATAGCTAGCTAACAACTAACAAGAAAGCAAGGCAACACCCGTCCCACTAGCTTAAAGGTTGATTATGTTCCTTAAGAGCACTCCAAATCTATATATCTGTTTTCTAATAAATTAATTAATTAATTAAAAAGAGTACCTCATAATCTGATATTTATCAAAGAAAACAATAGCTAGTATAGAAGGACAACGTAACACAAAACGACATCTTAAAAAATAAGAGTACATGAAAGACCAAATTGGAGCTTAAAATAAAAAGCACTCTTTCTTCGATTGTTTGCCGCTCGTTGGAGCTTAAAAATCACACGCTTCCTAGAGTGCAGGCGCCTGAAAAAGGAGAACCAAAGGCACTTCACAACGGAAAGGAAACAAACCAAGGAAGAAGAAGCTCCAAAGTCATCTGATTTAGATCCAATGAATAAAAATCATTGCCTGATTAGATGCAAAATTCAGACACCTGACATATAGCAGGTCTCTAAAAATAACACTGAAACAACAAGGGAAAGGACCCCTCTTGTGGTTTTACAAGTGTTGTGGATAACAAACTCATGGCCGACCAATGTTGTTTGTTTATATGGATTGCAGCAACCGTAAACAAATTCAAATATCCTTGGTCGATACTCTATGCGTGCCAATCTCAGTGGCCCTTCACCAACGTTATCATACATTGGCAACGTAAGAAGAGGTTGGAGAAGATCAAATTCGCTATCAACCATACCATATATAGACAAGAAAAAAAACTAATAAACTTAGGGCATTATGAGTGTCCGAACGTCCGGAGCTGCTCCAAAATATTGGACGCCTCCGGTCCTTTGCACGGGAGGCCGTGCCACACGTGAAAAGGCCTGTGCCGTCTGTTTTTGCGCGCGCCACCGTGTGGACCCCACGCTGTGTACCACCCTACCATCATGCTCGCTCTGCTTTTCCCTGACCACCGTGCCTACAGGCAGGAACCCATGTGGGTCCCAGTCACCTGCCCCTGCCTGTGGATGTTGCGCCACCGATGCGTCTGCCGGCCTTAGGAGCCTGTATGGTGACCCACGCCGCCGCCTCAGCAGCTGCACCAGGCGGCTGTGCCAGTTGGGTCCCATTGCAACATGTGCGATACCCGACCTATTTTTTCAAACATCCAGACGAAACACTTACAACTTATGTCCGAAATAGCTGAAACACTTGCAATATATGTCTGAAACACTTGCAAAAACACCAGAAAAACTTGGAAACATGTGTGTAGCCCTTGCAAACATATGCAAACATCCAGATGAAATACCTGCAACACTTGCATATATATGCAACATCCAGATCTACTTTTGCAACATCCAAGTGAAAGACACTTAAAACATACTGAAAGCATCTAGGCCCCTAGTTGGATTTCGGTGATTAATGTCAATACAAGATTACTATGACTAACGTGTGTTTTGCAGAGGCAATTAAGTTAGGTCATGGTAATGGAGATCGATTGGGCAATCAAGGTTGTAATGCCCCTACGATGGAAATCGTTTCGGTTTTCAAAGGATGGACGACAAGGTTAAGGATAACTAGTTCTAAGTGTCGATTGGAGTTGGAGAGACACTTAGAGTAGTTTAGGACTTTGTTTTTCCTTTGACCGTACTATTAAGGGGGGTATGAACGGGTAGCTTGACCTAGTTGAGTCTAGTGAGTTAGGTGTGGTGCACACTTGTTAAAACTAGCTCTAGGTAGCTCCTATGAATGCCTAAGATCCTTTGGAGCAAACTTCATTCACATATGTTCGAAAGTTGGAAGTGAATGGAGGGTCAAATACTGACCGGACGCTGGCTCCGGTGCGACCGGACGCTGGCCGCAGGGTCCGGTCAGTTCATTTGACCGAGGAGATCAAGTCTGGTATGACCGGACGCTGGAAGGTCAAGGTGATCGGACGCTGAGAGCCAGCGTCCGGTCGACTCCAGTAAGGGTCCAGACTTGAGAAAGAGCGACCGGACGCGTCCGGTCGATACTGATCGGACCCTGAGTATCCAGCGTCCGGTCGAGTACAGTAAGCATCCAAGAGCGACCGGACACGTCCGGTCATTGCTGACCGGACCCTGACAGCGTCCGGTCATCACTTGAAAACTGTTACGCGGGTTGAACTGACCGGAGCGTCCGGTCAAAATGATCGGAGCGTCCGGTCATCCCGCAGAAGCTCATAACGGTTCGTTTTTCAGGCTGCCTTATAAATAGAAGCTCCACTCGTGTGTGGAGTGACTTTTGCTCATTCCAACAGCTGAGAAACACGTTTGTGAATGCCAAGAAGAGCAAGGTCCTAGTGAGGTGTTTGTGATTTGAGAATCCAAGAGAGTAGCCTCACTAGCAAATCAAGAGTAGCAAAGTGTGCATCCATCTTCTCATTAGGCTTTGCGTGGTCAAGTGAGAGTTCGTGCTTGTTACTCTTGGTGATCGCCATCACCTAGACGGCTTGGTGGTGATTGGGAGTTTGGTGTTCACCCGGCGGAGCTTGTGGGTGACCCAACTCAAGTTGTGAGCGGCTTTGGGTGATTCGCCGTGACGGAGTGTCGAAGAATCAACCCGTAGAGAGCACTTGATCCTTGCGCGGATCAAGGGGGAGCTACACCCTTGCGCGGGTGCTCCAACGAGGACTAGTGGGGAGTGGCGACTCTCCGATACCTCGGCAAAACATCGCCGCGTTCCTTTCTCTCCCTATTTACTTTGAGCACTTACTTTGAGTATTTACTTTGAGCAATTCAATACTTGTTTTACATCCATAGAATTGCTTGCTAGAGTAAGTTTGGAACATAGGTTGCGAGTTCGTTGTGCATTAGTTTGATAGAAACACTTTTCTAGGCACAAGGGGTTAATTGGGCTATCCGTAGGATTTGATTATTGCAAGAGAATTTCAAATTAGCCCAATTCACCCCCCCCCTCTTGGGCATCTTGATCCTTTCAATTGGTATCAGAGCCTCATGCTCACATTTTTAAGCTTAATCGCTTAGAGCAAGATGTCTCACAGGGATGGACCTCCTCCTATCTTTGAGGGAGATGATTTTCCATATTGGAAAATCCGCATGGAGGCATACCTAGAAGCTCTAGACGTTGGAATACTTAGAGCCGCCTCTCAAGGGTTCCCAACACCTAAGAATGCCGCACAACTTCAAGGCGATGAAGTAAACTATGAAAAATGGAATGCAAAGGCTCGCAACACCATCTTTAGAGGCCTTTGCAAAGATGTGTTCAATCGTGTAAGGAACCACAAAGACGTCCATGCATTATGGTCGGACGTTTGTGCGCTCCATGAGGGAACCAAGAGTGAGCGTGAGGAACGCTATCATCTTGTAATTAAGAAACTAAATTCTTTTGAGATGTTTCCCAAAGAAAGTGCTAATGAGATGTATTCTCGTTTAAATGTTCTTGTAGAGGAAGTCAATGGGCTTGGACTTACTCAAATGTCACCATCCGACGTTGTGAGAAAAATCTTGAGTGTCCTCCCCATTGACAAATATGGGCACATTGTGACCGTGCTACATCAAGGTGATCTTTCCGCCGCTACACCGACACAAATCTTGGGAAAGATCAATGCTCATGAGATGTATATGCACATCACGCCACAAGATGGCTCATCCTCTACAAAGAAGAAAGAGAAGGACTTAGTATTCAAAGCTAGCCAAGATAAGGGCAAAGCAAGACTTGAGTATGAGAGCTCAAGTGATGAAGATGATGAAGAAAGCCTTGCTCTCATGGTGAAGAAGACCACCAAGATGCTAAAAAGGCTAAACAAGAGTGGCATCAAGTTTGACGGCAAGAAGAAGAAGTTCTTCACAAGCTCAAGAAGAAAGCCAATCTCCGAGATGGATTGCTACAATTGTGGCAAACTTGGTCACCTAGCTCATCAATGCACAAAGCCCAAGAAAGACAAGATCAAGAACAAGGGCAAGAAAGATGATTCAAGTGATGAAGATGAAAAGAAAAAGAACAAGCCATACAAGAAGAGAGATGGCAAAAAGAGGGACTTCTACAAGAAGAAGAAGAGTGACAAGGCCTATATTGTCGGTGATTGGCTCACGGACATTGATTCATCAAGTGGATCATCCGATGATGATAGTGACGATGAAAAGGTGGCCGCCATTGCTATTGATCTTGCATCTTCATCGCCATCATCCTCTACACACCTATGCCTTATGGCCAAAGGTGAACGCAAGGTAACTAAGAGTGATGATAGTAGTGATGATGAACATGCTAGTGATGATGATAGCGATAGCGATGATGATGACTCACCTATATATGATGATCTTGTCAATATACTAAAAAAATATACTAAGATCATTAGAAAGAGTAGAGCTACAAATAAAAAACTTGATGCTAAAAATGATTCACTCTTAGCTAAGTGTGATACATTAGAAAAGGCTAATGATGAGCTCAAAGAAACAAATGATTCTATATCATCCAAACTCAAGGAGCTCAAATCTTCTAAGAAAGAGCTTAAAGATAAAAATGATAAACTTGAGTGGGTGCACAATGAGCTTATCACTAGTCACAACAAGCTAAAAGATGAATATACAACTCTAAAGATCAATTATGATACCCTTATTATTGCACAAGAATTCTTACCAAATGAGTCACATGATGCTACTAACCATGTTGTTAAGATTGATATAGCTACCTCATGTGATGATTTAATTGATGAAAGCATTGAGCATGGATCTAGTAGCAAAGGCAAGCAAGTGGTTGAGTGTAATGACTATGATGAGTATGTCAAGCTCAAGAGTGACAATGAGAAGCTCATGAAAGATCTTGAAGAGATGAAAAGTCACAACACCATTGTGCTAGAAACTCTTGATCATGACAAAGAGGTGATCCTTGAGAATGAGAAGCTAAAAGAAGAAAACAAGAAACTCAAGGAAGAGAAGAACAATGATATTCTCAAGGAAGAGAACAAGAAGCTCAAGATGGAGAAAGAGCATCTCAAGGTGGGATTGAGCAAGTTTGCTAGAGGCAAGCATCTCCAAAGTGAGCTACTCATGAATACCGTCATGAAGATGGATAGAAGTGGCATTGAATATATGGCAAGTGTAGAGAAGAAGAAGGCCCAAGCTCAACACCAACAATCAAAGCCAAAGCCAAAGCTAAAGAGATGTTTTGAGTGTGGACAAGAAGGCCACTTTGCTCATGAGTGTCAAACTCCACCACCACAACCCTTGCCTAAGCATGCTAGACCCTTTGCTTTCAATGCTCACTACATGCTTAGAAAAGATTCGAGTGGAAAGATGAAAGTCATGTTCTTAGGTCCCCCCAACAAGAGTAGGCCTAAGAAGATTTGGGTGGCTAAGTCACTTGTTGAGAAGGTGAAGGGCCCTCAACAAGTTTGGATCCCTAAAGCTTGAATCTCTTGTGTGTAGGTGAACTACAAGACCGGTGGAAGTCATTGGGTTATTGATAGTGGTTGCACTCAACATATGACCGGTGATCCTCGTATGTTCACCTCACTAGATGAAGAGGTAGATGGACAAGAGAAAATAACATTTGGAGATAATTCAAAGGGCAAGGTTAAAGGATTGGGCAAAGTGGCAATATCAAATGATCATTCCATCTCCAATGTGCTCTATGTTGCTTCATTGAGCTTCAACTTGCTATCCGTTGGGCAATTGTGTGATCTTGGCTTTCAATGCTTATTCACCGAGAAGGAGGTTGTTGTATCCAAGGTAGATGACAATCAAGTGATATTCAATGGATTTAGATACAACAACTTATATCTAGTTGACTTCACCTCCGAAGATGCAAACCTAAAGACTTGCCTATTCACCAAAACAACACTTGGGTGGCTATGGCATAGAAGACTTGCTCATGTTGGGATGAGCTCACTCAAGAAGCTTATGAAGAATGATTTGGTGAGAGGGTTGAAGGATGTGAAGTTTGAGAAGGACAAGCTTTGTAGTGCATGTCAAGCTGGCAAGCAAGTTGCAAACACTCATCCAACCAAAGCTTTCATGTCAACCACAAGAGTGCTAGAACTCCTACACATGGATTTATTTGGACCAACAACATACAAGAGTTTGGGAGGAAATCTCTATTGTCTTATGATTGTGGATGACTATTCAAGGTATACATGGGTGTTCTTTCTTCATGACAAATCTGAAGTTGCATCTTGTTTCAAGAAGTTGGCAAGAGAGCTCAAAATGAATTTGAAGTGAAGCTCAAGAAGATAAGAAGTGACAATGGCAAAGAGTTTGACAACACAAACATAGAAGCTTATTGTGATGAAGTTGGAATCAAACATAAAGTCTCCGCAACCTATACTCCTCAACAAAATGGTGTAGTTGAGAGGAAGAACCGGACTTTGATCACTCTTGCAAGGACAATGCTAGATGAGTACAACACCCCCAAAGCTCTATGGGTAGAAGCAATCAACACCGCATGTTATGCATCCAACCGCCTATTTCTTCAAAAGTTCCTTGTCAAGACACCGTATGAGTTGCTCAATGGGAAGAAGCCGGACGTCTCCTTCTTTAGGGTGTTTGGTTGCAAGTGCTACATCTACAAAAAGCGGCAACACCTAGGGAAGTTTCAAAGACATTGTGATATAGGTTTTCTTATTGGTTACTTATTGAAGTCCAAAGCATATAGAGTATTTAATCATGCCACCGGCTTGGTTGAAGAAACATATGATGTGGAATTTGATGAATCTAACGGCTCCCAAGGAGCACATGAGAATCTTGATGATGTAGGTCATGAACCATTGAGGGAGGCTATGAAGAATATTCCGGTGGGAGACATCAAGATAAAAGATGATGAAGATGATGTACAAATCATTAACCAACCTTCTTCATCAAGTGTACCACAAGATGGTGAAAAAGATGAGAGAGTAGAAAATGAAGATACTCATATCTCTCATGAGCAAATGGTGGTACAAGCACAAGATGTTGATGCTCCACAACCTCCTCCTCAAGAGGTCAATAGAAGAAATACACCTCTCCTACAAGATCATCCACAAGATCTCATCATAGGGAGTCCATCAAAGGGTGTAATGACTCGATCTCAAAAACTTACTTCATTTATTGCTCATCACTCTTTTGTCTCTTGCTATGAGCCTACCAAGGTAGAAGAAGCTCTTAAAGATCCGGATTGGATCAATGTCATGCATGAAGAGTTGAACAACTTCACTTGCAATAAAGTTTGGAATCTTGAAGAGCGACCAAAAGGTGCAAGAGTCATTGGAACAAAGTGGGTGTTCCGCAACAAGCAAGATGATCAAGGTGTTGTTGTGAGGAACAAGGTAAGACTAGTTGCAAAGGGGTTCTCTCAAGTTGAAGGTTTAGATTTTGGAGAAACCTTTGCACCGGTTGCAAGATTAGAAGCCATCCGTATCCTTCTTGCATATGCATCACATCATGAAATGAAACTATATCAAATGGATGTAAAAAGTGTATTCTTAAATGGCTTTATTAATGAACTAGTCTATGTTGATCAACCTCCCGGGTTTGAAGACCCTAGATATCCTAATCATGTTTATAGGTTGTCTAAGGCACTATATGGGCTTAAACAAGCCCCAAGAGCTTGGTATGAGCGCCTTCGGGACTTCCTTATTGAGAAGGGCTTCACCATTGGGAAGGTCGACACCATACTATTCACCAAGAAGCTTGATGGGCATATCTTCATTTATCAAGTATATGTTGATGATATCATCTTTGGATCATCAAATGAAGACTCATGCAAAGAATTTGGTGAATTGATGTCTAAGGAGTTCGAGATGTCAATGATTGGTGAGCTTACATTCTTTCTTGGTTTTCAAGTCAAGCAAATGAAAGAAGGCATCTTCATCTCTCAAGAGAAATACACAAAAGATCTTCTCAAGAGATTCAAGATGGATGAATGTAAGCCAATCAAGACACCAATGCCTACCAATGGATATCTCGACCTAGATGAGGGAGGTAACTCGGTTGATCAAACTCTCTATCGTTCTATGATTGGTAGCTTGTTATATTTAACCGCATCTAGGCCCGACATCATGTTTAGTGTGTGTATGTGTGCTAGATTTCAAGCTAGTCCTAAGGAAACTCATTTAATTGCCGTAAAAAGAATCCTTAGGTATCTTAAGCACACACCAAGCATTGGCCTTTGGTATCCCAAAGGAGCTTTATTTGAATTAATTGGCTATTCCGATTCGGATTACGCCGGATGCAAAGTTGATAGAAAGAGCACATCCAGAGGGTGCCATTTGCTTGGTAGATCACTTGTGTCTTGGTCCTCCAAGAAACAAAATAGTGTGGCTTTATCCACCGCCGAAGCGGAATACATTGCCGCGGGTGCTTGTTGTGCACAAATATTATACATGAAACAAACTTTGCTATACTATGGAGTAGTTCTAGAGAAAGTACCTCTTTTGTGCGACAATGAGAGTGCGGTAAAACTTGCAAATAATCCGGTTCAACACTCTCGCACCAAGCACATAGATATCCGCCATCACTTTCTAAGAGATCATGTGGCTAAAAATGATATATCACTAGAAGGTGTAAGATCCGAAGATCAATTAGCGGATATCTTCACGAAACCGCTAGATGAGGCTACATTTTGTAGATTGCGGAATGAGCTCAATGTACTTGATTTTAGTAACTTCACTAAAAATTGAGCTTGTGTTGTCCCTTGCATTCATTGTATTATACAACATGTTTAATTTGTGGCAATGCATATAGGGCTTGTCTAACATGGTTAAGATAACCGTCGAAAAGCGTGTGAAGAAGCTTAACCTTGGATCAAACTTGACAAGCAACTAGTTTTACTTACAAGTATTGCATATGCATGAATGTTGTTTGTCGTTTTGTTCCATTTGCCCTCTTGTTGTCTATTTTCTTAAAAAGATTTATAGCCTAAGGCATAATATTTTGAAAAATATGAGGGTTTGAGAGAGGTCACTCACATCAGTCCCAATTGGTGTTTATTTGGATCTTATTCATGTTGGGACTTGATTAGGAACAGGCAGCGCGAAGGAAGTTTGAAAGTTTGCTGGAAAAAGTGCACCAGACGCTGCACTGGACGCTGCTGTCCAGCGTCCGGTCAGTTCACAGGAGGTGAACTGCTGGTAAAGGAGTGACCGGACGCTGCGTCTATGCATCCGATCAGGAAGGGTTCAGCGTCCGGTCGGTCGAAGGAAGGACAAGTTGTACTGACCGGACCCTGCCTGCGTCCAGTCATGGACCACCGGACGTGTCCGGTCCTGATTCTAGAGGATTTGGACCTCTCTGGAATCGACTGGACGCTGGGTGGTAGCGTCCGGTTGCTACCACCGGAGCGTCCGGTCAGTGGATCTCGCGCGGCTTCAGGACTTCTTTCTCCGATTCCTTTTCTGTCACGTGTGGGGAACTATTTAACCGCAAGCCGTACCCTTGTTTCGCCCTCATCCCACCGTGCCCTAGCCCGAGCCACCGTAGCCTCGCCGAGCCGCCGCCAAGTTGCGCCTCCCTTGCCCATGCTCGCCCGGCCCCCTCGTCAGCCGTGCACCACCATGACCATGCGCTGGCCACCTCGCGCCCACGCCGCCGTGCTCCAGCCTCATCGCGCCACTGCGCTCGAGCCTTTCCGCAGCGCCACCACGCCAGCACAACTCGCAACGCCGCCGTGCCTCCCCGCGCACCACCGTGCGACCGGCCCTCTCTTCACCGTGAAGTGCCGTGTGCCCTAGCCCCATCTCCTCTCGGTAAGGCTAGCCCGTTGTTTCAATTTCAAATTGCGTAGATCGATTTGCAATCCAATGCACTGATTTCACAAATACAGGGCCACCAGTTCATCATTGCTCCGTGTAACCCTAGCCCCTGCCGGTTCCGTGGTTTCCCCGCGTGACATCTTATCTTTTCTCAGATCGCTGATCGTCAGGTAGAAAGCCATTCGATTCAAATTCGCATCTACATTGCTTTCTCTATTAGGGTTTCGCATCTATTAGACATATGGTATTTATTTGTATATCCATCTATTCTATCGTGCAGTGAGTCGGTTCCGTTGTGTTTCTTCTGGCAGTTGGCAGTCAACTCAGAGCCAAGCTCGCGAGTAAGGATCGAGGCCAAGCCTCGAGAGGTTCAGTTTGTCTGTTGATCCTCATCAGCGTTAGTTCATCATCTTGTCAGTTCAGATGGCCTGCACCAAGAATGTTGGTGGTGGCCCAGGTGATGATGATCGGAGGCCCCTACCTCGCCAGCCAGCCGGATCTAAGGGCAAGTCAACCAAGCAGGTGACATCCAAGAAGCGGAAGTACCCTGACGCAGAGACAGCGAGAGCAGCAGCTGTTGCAGAGGCCGCAGAGCGTGCCGAGAGAGGTGGTGCACGCAACGGCGTTGTCATTGCAGATCAGCCGGTTTCACCAGCACTGAGAGCTGTGATTGAGAATGTTGAGCATCGTCACGGTAGTCCAGCTGGGACTGCTACATTTGCAGGACGACGGGTTGCCATTGAGGAGGGTCCGTCAGCAGCGCAGGAGCCAGTTCAGCAGACTTAGGAGAGCGAGCAGGCTCAGTAGACCCAGCAGACTGAGGAGACCGAGCTGGCACCTTAGCTACGCCACTCGAGTCGTACTAGTGCTGTAGTTCCACCGAGGCCAGTCACACAGCGCAGGGGTTCACGCCCTCCGCCCAGACCACAGGGTCCGCCTCTAGTGGTACACCTCGACTTGAGGGCCGCTACAGCCAGGCAGGTTCAGCAGCTGCGTTTTGTTGAGTTTGAGGTTTGGTTTCCTCCGAGGAGGGATGAGAGAGCAGCTGAGGGGTTCTACACGCCACTGCAGGAAGATTTCTATAATGCTTATCTCAACAGTGGGGCAGTGTTCAGATCGCAGAGAGTCTGCCGCATAGAGTCCATTGTGGCAGCAGCCGGAGAGCACATTCGGCCTTACTTATCATATCTGCCAGGGTTGACAGATTTGATTGGACGGACGGGCATATATGTACCATCTTGGGTCCGTCAGTTTTATGCTTCACTCTTCATTGATCCACATCACAGATTTATTCACTTTGCTTTCAAAGGCAAAGACTACAGAGTGACGAGTGGCAGAGCCAGAGAGATACTGAGGCTACAGGAGCAGCCTGTTAAGATGCATGAGGTTTGCTATGGACAGCAGGAGCCTCCTAGGCGTCCTCATGGAGGATTGGTGCCCCCTATAGATTTAGTGCGACATTGCTTCAAGGAGCCGTTTGGAGAGGGGTCGAGCAGGAACCCTAGTGACTTGACTCCTACAGCGAGGATACTAGAGGCCATCATCAGGAGGACACTGCTTCCCAGGTTGGGATACAGGGAGGGCCTGACTCGCTTACAGCTCTGGCTTCTCAATGCCATCATGCAGAGGACAGTATTTGACATCTGGGACCTCCTTCTTTCAGAGATGGAGGATACTATAGCTGAGGGATTCAAGGGTCACAGGCAGCTTCCCTATGCTCACTGGATCACGTTCCTCATCCGCAGAATAGTGCTTGATAAGCCCCCTGGTATGATGGATGAGTATACAGGTGCCACCACAAAGTTCCTAGCCTACAACCTGTCACAGAGGATCAGACACACCACTCCTCAGGCACCCAGACAGCCTAGCCATCGTCCCGACATGCCAGAGTCCGTAGCTCAGTAGGATGAGATCATCAGAGGGATTGCAGCCACTGAGGAGGAGGAGCTAGAGGCACAGCAGGAGGTGAGCGAGTACAGTGACAGCTCTGATGACGACTACCAGCCTATACCTCAGATGCCTCCACGTAGACACGATGCAGAGGCTGGTAGCTCCAGTTCTGCTCCACCTGCTCCGTAGACAGACCCTGCTCTCATTGCTATTCTTGAGCAGATGCAGCAGGATCAGACACGACAGGCACAGGAGACAGCTGCCAACTTCGCACAGTTTCAGGCTCGTCAGGACGAGTTCCAGCGGCAGCAGCAGCTCCTTCAGCACCAGCAGTTACTTATGCAGCAGCAGCTCATGGGATTCATGCAGCATGTAGTGACAGCCATTGGGGTCCCATTGCCACAGCCTTCGCCCTAGCTTGCACAGCCTCCTACCACTTCGACGACTCCAGCAGTACAGCCCAGTGGGCTTCAGAGTCAGGGATAGCCTCCAGCTCAGTTTACTTCACCTCTTGTACATGTGTCCCAGTGGTTAGCCTCACCTGGTGTAGCCCCGCAGTTCACTCCTTATCACACGGGTTTCTCACCAGAGCAGTCTCCCTCGCTATTCGTGCCTGAACGTCAGTCTCCAGGAGTCTTGGAGCATCTTTCAGTGAGTTGACCGGCATGCCTACTCCGCCTCACATGCATACTACCGGTCCGTCTACAGCAGCTCTAGCTATCATGACTACTCAGCGGCTCCCCTCGTCTGTCGCCTCGTCAGATCCTACGACAGACATACTAGCAGCTTCACAGGCAGCACCAGCCCCAGCTCAGACCTAGACCGCTTCAGCGACACTTCCTGCCACAGAGGGTCAGTCAGTTCAGAGCTCAGGGTCAGATGATGATGGCGCTCAGTTCCATATTGCTCCACGTACTTCAGCGCCCGACTCGTCCGCTGCAGCCCCGCCGACCGACCCTTAGGTTTTGGTGTTTGACGCCAAAGGGGGAGAGGGTTTGAGTATGTAGACTCAGGGGGAGCGAGTTTTAGGGGGAGCTAGTTTTATAGTATTAGCTTATTATATACTTTTGGAGTTTTATTTGTGTGATACACTATTACTTATGCATTCGTGTGTTTACTTTCATGCATACTATTATATATATGTGATAGTGCTATCTATGTGATTGTAATATATGACATGTGTGTGATTTCTACTTTGCATTATCTATATGTCATATCACTTGTGTTATGCTCATTTGCTTTTGCTTCCGCGTTTATACTTCGAAGCAAATGAGCTTTGTTATTTGCACTCATGCTTAATTCATATCCTTTGAGTACATTGTGTTGGCTTGGGTCATATAAGCTTGCCTAACTCTTTTGTTCTTATTGACAAAAGCTTATATGAACCAAGCCCGTCTAAAAACCTCACTCCATAACATACTCGAGGTGGTATTGTCATCAATCACCAAAAAGGGGGAGATTAAAAGCATCTAGGACCCTAGTTGGATTTTGGTGATTAATGTCAATACAAGATTACTATGACTAACGTGTGTTTTGCAGAGGCAATTAAGTTAGGTCATGGTAATGGAGATCGATTGGGCAATCAAGGTTGTAATGCCCCTACGATGGAAATCGTTTCGGTTTTCAAAGGATGGACGACAAGGTTAAGGATAACTAGTTCTAAGTGTCGATTGGATTTGGAGAGACACTTAGAGTAGTTTAGGACTTTGTTTTTCCTTTGGCCGTACTATTAAGGGGGGTATGAACGGGTAGCTTGACCTAGTTGAGTCTAGTGAGTTAGGTGTGGTGCACACTTGTTAAAACTAGCTCTAGGTAGCTCCTATGAATGCCTAAGATCCTTTGGAGCAAACTTCATTCACATATGTTCGAAAGTTGGAAGTGAATGGAGGGTCAAATACTGACTGGACGCTGGCTCCGGTGTGATCGGACGCTGGCCGCAGGGTCCGGTCAGTTCATTTGACCGAGGAGATCAAGTCTGGTGTGACCGGACGCTGGAAGGTCAAGGTGACCGGACGCTGAGAGCCAGCGTCCGGTCGACTCCAGTAAGGGTCTAGACTTGAGAAAGAGCGACCGAACGCGTCTGGTCGATACTGACCGGACCCTAAGTATCCAGCGTCCGGTCGAGTACAGTAAGCATCCAAGAGCGACCGGACGCATCCGGTCATTGCTGACCGGACCCTGACAGCGTCCGGTCATCACTTGAAAACTGTTACGCGGGTTGAACTGACCGGAGCGTCTGGTCAAAACGATCGGAGCGTCCGGTCATCCCGCAGAAGCTCATAACGGTTCGTTTTTCAGGCTGCCTTATAAATAGAAGCTCCACTCGTGTGTGGAGTGACTTTTGCTCATTCCAACAGCTGAGAAACACGTTTGTGAGTGCCAAGAAGAGCAAGGTCCTAATGAGGTGTTTGTGATTTGAGAATCCAAGAGAGTAGCCTCACTAGCAAATCAAGAGTAGCAAAGTGTGCATCCATCTTCTCATTAGGCTTCGCGTGGTCAAGTGAGAGTTCGTGCTTGTTACTCTTGGTGATCGCCATCACCTAGACGGCTTGGTGGTGATTGGGAGTTTGGTGTTCACCCGGCGGAGCTTGTGGGTGACCCAACTCAAGTTGTGAGCGGCTTTGGGTGATTCGCCGTGATGGAGTGTCGAAGAATCAACCCGTAGAGAGCACTTGATCCTTGCGCGGATCAAGGGGGAGCTACACCCTTGCGCGGGTGCTCCTACGAGGACTAGTGGGGAGTGGCGACTCTCCGATACCTCGGCAAAACATCGCCGCGTTCCTTTCTCTCCCTATTTACTTTGAGCACTTACTTTGAGTATTTACTTTGAGCAATTCAATACTTGTTTTACATCCATAGAATTGCTTGCTAGAGTAAGTTTGGAACATAGGTTGCGAGTTCGTTGTGCATTAGTTTGATAGAAACACTTTTCTAGGCACAAGGGGTTAATTGGGCTATCCGTAGGATTTGATTATTGCAAGAGAATTTCGAATTAGCCCAATTCACCCCCCCCCCTCTTGGGCATCTTGATCCTTTCACATACGTCTGAAACAGATGAAACATTTAAAACATAAGTGTATAGACATTGCAACATGTGCAACATCTCGATCTGCTTTTGGAACATCGATATAAACACTTGCAATATAGCTCTGAAACATGAGAAACACTTGAAACGTACGCTTGTAACATGTGTTTTCAGTGCAACATCTACTTGTTGCTTGGACGAATGGAGGCTTGCCGGCACGCAAAGCTCGATGCCGGCACGGAGATCGACACTGGCGCAGAGTCGGGGGTGCAGCGTGTGGGGCAGGTGCAATGCTCGTGGTGAGCGACCCTCGCGCTGGAGAAGGCTGTGGTGGGCGGGCGGGGTGTGGTGCCCACGGCACGACGCCCCTGCGCTGGGAAAGGTTGCAACAGTTGGGGCACGGTGCCTGCGGCGGGCGAGCACAGACGGGAGTGAGCGACACGGGCGGGACGTGTGACAAGCTGAAGCAAGCGGCTAGACTGGGAAGGGCGGTATTTGGACGGACGGACGCCCTGAGAAGAGCATTATGGATAAACTTAATCTATACAGAAAGCAGGTCTCCACTTTTTTGACCGCCGGCAAGGGAGAAATAAGGGTGGGCAGAGATTACGCTGTTTGGTGAGCTGCATTTTACTTGAACTACTGTCTAAAAATGCAATATATTTGCCCAACTAAAATGTTGTATGTGACCCTATCTCAGTGCTTAGGATAAGAGAGAGAAAAATCTACAAGTATCTATCACTGTCCTTGTCTCAAGAATTTCACAAGAATTAACTTAATTTAACATGAGAAATCCTTGATTAATAAAAAACTCCACGTTCTAAACGGGCCTAAAAACCATAATCCACCTATCATAACCGTTTTGGCACCCCGGCTCGGAGTCGGAGGCCATAACTACTGCTGCTAGCCTACAACGGCATCATCACAAGGAAACAGCAGAACATCATCTCTACATGGTCACTCAAACTCATTCAAGCTGACAAGCATTTGGTATCTTCTGGAACTGGAAGGGTACAAATCCAGTAACTATATGGAGCTCCGCAGCAACATGCCATGCCACGCATCAGGCGCTTCACTCTGTCACCGTGTCACGGTGCAGGGGAGGACACGTACTGCAAGAACTCCTCGTCGAGGAGGAGACGAGCCATGGTGTCTGGCGCGAGGCACACCTCCACGTCGACGCTACCGTCCCCCGCCTGGCCGGGGAACGCGGACATCTTGGCCGTCGAATTTGTTCGCGCGGTCGCTCCGCACGGCGAGCGCGCGGCCCCACCCGAAGTCGTTCCCGTCGTACATCGGGAACCGAGGCGAGCTCCCCATCGTGAGCGCCGCGCCGTCGGGGTTGCCCAGCGGGAAGCAACGGGGCGCGGCCTCGCACTCCGCCGCGGCGCGCCGGATGGCGCCGTCCTCGTGCGACGTCACGGTGGCGTGCAGCCGGGCCGCCGCCCAGCCCAGATCGTTGGACGCCAGCTCGGCCACGGTCGCCGTCGTCGCCACGCTCTGGATTGCGTTGCCGAAGTAGAGCGGGGAGATCGCCGGGCGCAGACGGTGCCGGCAGTTCACGGCCATTCGGAACGTCGTCGTCTTGTCGTCAGCCAGCGATTGGAATGATAAGATTTCAGAGGAACAACGCCCATGAAGTCTGGAGTCATGCACGAGCTTGCCGTTAGCCTCAGCGTCTTGATGACCTGTTCTTTTCGAGTGGTTTGCCGTCGCCTTCAGCTCCCGGATCGCGGCGGCACTGAAGTGGAGAATCCGCTCGCGGAGCGGCGCCTCGGCGTCGAACGTGACGGCCGGGCCCACGCCTCCGGGGAAGCGTAGGACGGCGGTGGAGTCGGCAAAGAAGTTGCGGCGGAAATCGGGCTCCTGGATCGGCGCGCCGCGGCACAGCCCCGCCCACGTGTTGAAGAAGTGCCAGAAGGAGGTGCCATCCACGACGGCGTGGTTGGCGACGAAGCCGACGAACACGGCGCCGTCGCCGAGCACGGTGAGCTAGAACGACGTGAGCGGGCGCGCGTGGCCGCCGTAGCTCACCGTCCGGTCCATGGGGAATAGGGCATTCGTGAGACCGGTCGGCACGGTGAGCTAGGAAGTCGCCACGCGACAGGGACGGCGCGACGGCGTGGTAGAACTCGACGGCCGCGTCGTCGCCGCCGCCGCACCGTATCACGATGCTGTCGTCGTGGAGCGTGACGAGGCGGCCGGCGAGCGCAGGGAAGATGCCGAGCCCGCGGGAGAGCGCCGTCACGAGCGACGACACCAGCGAGGCCGTCGTGAGCACGCCGGGAGGCGGCGGAGGGAAGAAGAGCCCCTTCTGGATGTAGTGGCACGATAGCATCGGCATGTCGGACACCGAGAGCCTGAGGTCTCCTCCGACCGGCGCCGACGCGCCGGCAGGCCGAACCGTCTGCTTCGAGACGACAGAGATGGCCGCCGGCGCGCGCACGTCCTTGCGAACCATTCCGTTTGGCGCGATGGCTGGGGACGCGGCGACGGCCGAGGCTGCCTCCACCAAGCAGGCATCGGCGGATATCGGTGGCGCCATCCTCGGACCGTGCTTATCTGGAATACTTGTAATTGTAGTGTGTGTGGTGCCGAGGACCTTATATAGGCATCCAGAGAGCTTGGATTCGTGCACCTGCACTTGTCCAATCGCATCTCGACTGTTCATGTCGTGTTCTTGGGCCCATTTCCATGGAGCTTCAGCTTGAGCCTACCGATCAGGGAGTTGAAGATCACCCAAGATCCAACGGAGCAGCCAACCAAACACAAGTATCTGTATCTGAGGACCTGCATCTTTTTTTGCGAGGAGGACATGGACATGCAACAGCCTGCTTTTGGTTGCTGTGCCTTTTTTTTTTCTCGTAGCCTAGGCGAACCGGGTGGAAATGGAACGGCTGTTGCACGCACGTATCCCCGCGACGGTGCGGCGTTGCTGTCATCCTGTCACGGGCTGGAGGCTGGCCGTGGCCGTGCGGGAGCGGGAGGGAGAGCACGGAGGCACGGAGCAGAGCACTGGACGCGGACAGACATCAGACAGCGGCCACCGGGGCCGCGGGCGGGGGCGGGGGCGGGGGCGGGGGCGGGGGCGGGGCCAGCGCCCACGCGCGGCCGAGGGTCGCGGCAGCCGCGGCGGGTGGCAACTTGGCAAGTTGCAGCCCAATTATGATGGGCCCAGAAACTAGGCCTTGAGCGCCACCCACGGAACAAACTGACTGAATCGAAGTATGAGGCCTGCTGTCGTGAAGCCTAGAAAGTCGGTGTCACTTACTACGCTTCTAGCCCAAGCAACTCCTAGCCCAGCCTGTTTGCACCTTTGTTTTGTGGCCTGTTCTGCCTCCACTCAAACTTGATATATAATACTCCGATCGCCCCTCAAAAAAACAAAAAAAAAGATATATACTCCGATCGCGAACCCTCCTCGTCGCTAGTCTCGTCAGTCTTCACGGTCCTCCACCAGTCCACCGCGCACTGCGTAGGCTCGTTCGCTGGTGCGGCAGCACTAGCACCTGCAGCTTTCAAGTGGTAATATCCACAGTTCCGCGCTGCCTCCGTACCGACGCAATCCGCCATCGTTCCTACATCCGTGTCCTACCACGTTGGACGTTGCTGGGCTGCCCACGACAACAGCCAACAGGGCCAGGGCGCAGAGGCTGCCCCACCATGTGTACCGTACCCCGGCAACAAAAGCTGCGAGACAGCCACCATCCCTCCCCTCCGTCCGGTCCCCACCACTGTCACGAGACCCGCCGGCGGAGCCATATTTGCATGGGCCGACCTAGGACAGCAACAGCCGGCGAGCAGATACGGCGAACCTGGAAACCAATCGATTGAGCAGTTGGCTCATTGGCTGCTGCGAATTTGGCCTTGGAACCGCTTGCATATGCAAAGGCGAAGAAATATCTTCTATGTAACCGGCACAAAACAACTGCAAACTACGGAGTACCATGTACTGGCCTCAATCGTCGTCGAGCAACCGTGTCATCTGTCGTCTCGCAACCGTGTCATCTGTCGTCTCGTTGAGGACGCAACAGATATATGGCCTTCTAGAAGTCGGAACAGCATGGGTAATGGGTAGGGTGGATAACTTTGATGTCTCAGATGTGCCGGTGGCTGGTCTCGTACTCTCTCGTCTACCCTCCAATGACGTTGTGGCGTTAATGCTAATATGCTATGCTTGAGTTCCTCTTCAGTTGACAAAGACCAAGGCAGCAGGTGTGTAGTTTTTCCCGTCTTCGAGCGACAGATACTAATGACGGTTCAACGGGGAAACAGTAGTGGTACGGTGCCGGATAACAAGTTACACGAATCAATTAACCTCTACAAGCTCTCGACCCGTGGGCCGTGCTAAAAGGATTGACTCTAACGTGAGGACAGATCTCAGTTAACAGTAGCAGTACCGAACAACAGTTACATAACAGAGCAAACAAATATCACAAACAAAATACATGAAACGTGTTGATGCTTAATTAGGTCAACACACTGGTAAGGAGCTAGATATAGGGCTTAGCCGACTTTTGGTCGGCTGGCGCCTAGGATTGCTCGCATTCGAACCGTGTGCTTCCGGCGATGAGCGCGATACACAATACATGTCACCGGAGGAGCCTCGTTGGGAACGTGATACGCAAGACACGCCGACGAGGTCTCTTAAAAGCCAGCGGCTATGGGACGCCCTAGTCGGCCTGGCCGCTCTAGAGCTTCGCCATCGTCGATCCACAAGCGGTTCAACGGCGACGAAGAACGAGGTGAAGAGTAGATGGAAAAGGAGGGTAAAGAGAGATAGTAGATTGATTTTTGTGTGTTTCTTGATTCACTCCTTGAGAGGAATGCAATGGTACAATGTATTCTTTGGTTTAAAGAAGTAAAAAAAATCAGCCTAGTCAGTTTTGGAAACCGGCTAAACCTGCTTTTCTGGGCAAGCCCCCCCTCGAAATTGCCTTTTCTTCATCCGGACTCCCAACGAGATGATCCATAAATGTTTTCTCGATCGCCTCAATGAGAGGAACCCACAATAATGGGGTCCATTATGCCTTTTGACAAAGTGTCAAAACCGACCTAGTCGATTTAGGAAACCAGCTAAGCCTGTTTCTGCTAGAAATTATGCATTTAGGCTTCCTTGACAATTTTGGCTGTCAACACACAGGATATGTCTTCACATTTCCTGGAGTTTACCCTCTATATACCTAGCTCTTTACTTACCATGTTCATTGATAGAGCTCATGCTTTGCTTGTGTGACATTTAACTTGGTAGATTAGCTATAGGCTAGTTGGTAGGGTTGGCTCTAGATTGCAAAACTCTTTTTGTTTGAGGATAAGTTAGAGCACACTAGAAAAACCTTAAGTGCGAATATTGCTAAGAGTAGTTTATGATTTTTCTAGTGGTAGATTAAATTGAGCCCTAGGTTTAAGTTTGAATTTTGAACACCTAATTCACCGTCTCCTCTTGGATGGGTGCTCACGAGATCTTCCAATTGGCGCAATGATAGAGTCAACCAATAGGTGCTTAAACAATATTGTGGTGAATATTGAGATACTTTAGGTCAAAAAATACAACAATGAATCCATAATAGAATATAATGTATATGATGACCCCAAATTTGAATTCAGAAAGAACAAGAAATTAAACAATTTATGAGAGATGACTTGACAATGGTTTTATTCAGGAAAATCTGCCTTAGTTTACACAAGACTTGCCACTACGAAGACTTAAAATGAGTGTCTTTTAGGATTTGAACCCACAACTGTCAACACATGTAGCACCTCTCTGCCACAAGATTACACACTCATCTTTGAGTATATATAGGATGCTATCTTTTTTATCAACATTATTTAATCTTGTATATATAGCCCCTAAATGATTTCAATAGAAAAGTTTCAAAACATTATATATATATATATAGGATGCTATCTTCAACTATAGAGTTTAGATCTTATCAAGCTCTACAATTTTTATATAGGGTGCGTCTCCATCCAAAATAGTTTAAAATTTTCAAAAAAAACGAATATAAAAAACTAGGAATTTTGAAATGAATATCAAGAACTCTAAATATTTTCAAGTGAAAAATTTGTTAATTGCAAAGTTGTATATTATTATGTTGCCAACTACAACTTTGATATAGATCATGTCAACGTCCTAATGATGTATAAAAAAGAACGGAGGGAGTAATAATAAAATAGGCCTATGGGATACACGTTGATTTTAAATGAGTGTCAAAGTAAAACCATTAAATGAGTGAAAGCATCTAGGCCCCTAGTTGGATTTCGGTGATTAATGTCAATACAAGATTACTATGACTAACGTGTGTTTTGCAGAGGCAATTAAGTTAGGTCATGGTAATGGAGATTGATTGGGCAATCGAGGTTGTCATGCCCCTACGATGGAAATCGTTTCGGTTTTAAAAGGATGGACGACAAGGTTAAGGATAACTAGTTCTAAGTGTCAATTGAAGTTGGAGAGACACTTAGAGTAGTTTAAGACTTTGTTTTTCCTTTGGCCGTACTATTAAGGGGGGTATGAACGGGTAGCTTGACCTAGTTGAGTCTAGTGAGTTAGGTGTGGTGCACACTTGTTAAAACTAGCTCTAGGTAGCTCCTATGAATGCCTAAGATCCTTTGGAGCAAACTTCATTCACATATGATCGAAAGTTGGAAGTGAATGAAGGGTCAAATACTGACCGGACGCTGGCTCCGGTGCGACCGGACGCTGGCCGCAGGGTCCGGTCAGTTCATTTGACCGAGGAGAACAAGTCTGGTGTGACCGGACGCTGGAAGGTCAATGTGACCGGACGCTGAGGGCCAGTGTCCAGTCGACTCCAGTAAGGGTCCAGACTTGAGAAAGTGCGACCGGACGCGTCCGGTCAATACTGACCGGACCCTACGTATCCAGCGTCCGGTCGAGTACAGTAAGCATCCAAGAGCGACTGGACACGTTCGGTCATTACTAACCGGACCCTGACAGCGTCCGATCATCACTTGAAAACTGTTGCGTGGGTTGAACTGACCGGAGCGTCCGGTCAAAACGATCAGAGCGTCCGGTCACCCCGCAGAAGCTCATAACGGTTCATTTTTCAGGTTGCCTTATAAATAGAAGCTCCACTCGTGAGTGGAGTTACTTTTGCTCATTCCAACAGCTGAGAAACACGTTTGTGAGTGCCAAGAAGAGCAAGGTCCTAGTGAGGTGTTTGTGATTTGAGAATCCAAGAGAGTAGCCTCACTAGCAAATCAAGAGTAGCAAAGTGTGCATCCATCTTCTCATTAGGCTTCGTGTGGTCAAGTGAGAGTTCGTGCTTATTACTCTTGGTGATCGCCATCACCTAGACGGTGGTGATTGGGAGTTTGGTGATCACCCGGCGGAGCTTGTGGGTGACCCAACTCAAGTTGTGAGCGGCTTTGGGTGATTCGCCGTGACGGAGTGTCGAAGAATCAACCCGTAGAGAGCACTTGATCCTTGCGCGGATCAAGGGGGAGCTACACCCTTGCGCGGGTGCTCCAACGAGGACTAGTGGGGAGTGGCGACTCTCCGATACCTCAGCAAAACATCGCCGTGTTTCTTTCTCTCTCTATTTACTTTGAGCACTTACTTTGAGTATTTACTTTGAGCAATTAAATACTTGTTTTACATCCATAGAATTGCTTGCTAGAGTAAGTTTGGAACATAGGTTGCGAGTTCGTTGTGCATTAGTTTGATAGAAACACTTTTCTAGGCATAAGGGGTTAATTGGGCTATCCGTAGGATTTGATTATTGCGAGAGAATTTAGAATTAGCCCAATTCAGCCCCCCTCTTGGGCATCTTGATCCTTTCAATTGGTATCAGAGCCTTGTGCTCATGTTTTTAAGCTTAATCGCTTAGAGCAAGATGTCTCACGGGGATGGACCTCCTCCTATCTTTGAGGGAGATGATTTTCCATATTAGAAAATTCGCATGGAGGCATACCTAGAAGCTCTAGACGTTGGAATACTTAGAGCCGCCTCTCAAGGGTTCCCAACACCTAAGAATGCCACACAACTTCAAGGCGATGAAGTGAACTATGAAAAATGGAATGCAAAGGCTCGCAACACCATCTTTAGAGGCCTTTGCAAAGATGTGTTCAATCGTGTAAGGAACCACAAAGACGCCCATGCACTATGGTTGGACGTTTGTGCGCTCCATGAGGGAACCAAGAGTGAGCGTGAGGAATGCTATCATCTTGTAATTAAAAAGCTAAATTCTTTTGAGATGTTTCCCAAAGAAAGTGCTAATGAGATGTATTCTCGTTTAAATGTTCTTGTAGAGGAAGTCAATGGGCTTGGACTTACTCAAATGTCACCATCCGACATTATGAGAAAAATCTTGAGTGTCCTCCCCATTGACAAATATGGGCACATTGTGACCGTGCTACATCAAGGTGATCTTTCCGTCGCTACACCGACACAAATCTTGGGAAAGATCAATGCTCATGAGATGTACATGCACATCACGCCACAAGATGGCTCATCCTCTACAAAGAAGAAAGAGAAGGACTTAGCATTCAAAGCTAGCCAAGATAAGTGCAAAGCAAGACTTGAGTATGAGAGCTCAAGTGATGAAGATGATGAAGAAAGCCTTGCTCTCATGGTGAAGAAGACCACCAAGATGCTAAAAAGGCTAAACAAGAGTGGCATCAAGTTTGACGGCAAGAAGAAGAAGTTCTTCACTAGCTCTAGAAGAAAGCCAATCTCCGAGATGGATTGCTACAATTGTGGCGAACTTGGCCACCTAGCTCATCAATGCACAAAGCCCAAGAAAGACAAGTTCAAAAACAAGGGCAAGAAAGATGATTCAAGCGATGAAGATGAAAAGAAAAAGAATAAGCCATACAAGAAGAGAGATGGCAAAAAGAGGGACTTCTACAAGAAGAAGAAGAGTGGCAAGGCCTACATTGTCGGTGATTGGCTCATGGACATTGATTCATCAAGTGGATCATTCGATGATGAGAGTGACAATGAGAAGGTGGCCGCCATTGCTATTGATCGTGCATCCTCACCGCCACCATCGCCATCATCCTCTACACACCTATGCCTTATGGCCAAGGGTGAACGCAAGGTAACTAAGAGTGATGATAGTAGTGATGATGAGCAAGCTAGTGATGATGATAGCGATAGCGATGATGATTCACCTACATATGATGATCTTGTCAAAATATTAAGAAAATACACTAAGATCATTAGAAAGAGTAGAGCTACAAATGAAAAACTTGATGCTAAAAATGATTCACTTTTAGCTAAGTGTGATACATTAGAAAAGGCTAATGATGAGCTCAAAGAAACAAATGATTCTATATCATCCAAACTCAAGGAGCTCAAATCTTCTAAGAAAGAGCTTAAAGATAAACATGATAAACTTGAGTGGGTGCACAATGAGCTTATCACTAGTCACAACAAGCTAAAAGATGAATATACAACTCTAAAGATCAATTATGATACCCTTGTTATTGCACAAGAATTCTTACCAAATGAGCCACATGATGCTACTAACCATGTTGTTAAGATTGATATAGCTACCTCATGTGATGATTTAATTGATGAGAGCATTGAGCATGAATCTAGTAGCAAAGGCAAGCAAGTGGTTGAGTGCAATGACTATGATGAGTATGTCAAGCTCAAGAGTGACAATGAGAAGCTCATGAAAGATTTTGAAGAGATGAAAAGTCACAACACCATTGTGCTAGAAACTCTTGATCATGACAAAGAGTTGATCCTTGAGAATGAGAAGCTCAAAGAAGAAAACAAGAAACTCAAGGAAGAGAAGAACAATGATATTCTCAAGGAAGAGAACAAGAAGCTCAAGATGGAGAAAGAGCATCTCAAGGTGGAATTGAGCAAGTTTGCTAGAGGCAAGCATCTCCAAAGTGAGCTACTCATGAATACCGTCATGAAGATGGATAGAAGTGGCATTGGATATATGTCAAGTGTAGAGAAGAAGAAGGCTCAAGCTCAATACCAACAATCAAAGCCAAAGCCAAAGCCAAAGAGATGTTTTGAGTGTGGACAAGAAGGCCACTTTGCTCATGAGTGTCAAACTCCACCACCACAACCCTTGCCCAAGCATGCTAGACCCTTTGCTTTCAATGCTCACTACATGCTTAGAAAAGATTCTAGTGGAAAGATAAAAGTCATGTTCTTAGGACCCCCTAACAAGAGTAGGCCTAAGAAGATTTGGGTGGCTAAGTCACTTGTTGAGAAGGTGAAGGGCCCTCAACAAGTTTGGATCCCTAAAGCTTGAATCTCGTGTGTGTAGATGAACTACAAGACCGGTGGAAGTCATTGGGTTATTGATAGTGGTTGCACTCAACATATGACCGGTGATCCTCGTATGTTCACCTCACTAGATGAAGAGGTAGATGGACAAGAGAAAATAACATTTGGAGATAATTCAAAGGGCAAGGTTAAAGGATTGGACAAAGTAGCAATATCAAATGATCATTCCATCTCCAATGTGCTCTATGTTGCTTCATTGAGCTTCAACTTGCTATCCGTTGGGCAATTATGTGATCTTGGCTTCCAATGCTTATTCACCAAGAAGGAGGTTGTTGTATCCAAGGTAGATGACAATCAGGTGATATTCAATGGATTTAGATACAACAACCTATATCTAGTTGACTTCACCTCCGAAGATGCAAACTTGAAGACTTGCCTATTCACCAAAACAACACTTGGGTAGCTATGGCATAGAAGACTTGCTCATGTTGGGATGAGCTCACTCAAGAAGCTTATGAAGAATGATTTGGTGAGAGGGTTGAAGGATGTGAAGTTTGAGAAGGACAAGCTTTGTAGTGCATGTCAAGCCGGCAAGCAAGTTGTAAACACTCATCCAACCAAAGCTTTCATGTCAACCACAAGAGTGCTAGAACTCCTACACATGGATTTATTTGGACCAACAACATATAAGAGTTTGGGAGGAAATCTCTATTGTCTTGTGATTGTGGATGACTATTCAAGGTATACATGGGTGTTCTTCCTTCATGACAAATCCAAAGTTGCATCTTGTTTCAAGAAGTTTGCCAAGAGAGCTCAAAATGAATTTAAAGTGAAGCTCAAGAAGATAAGAAGTGACAATGGCAAAGAGTTTGACAACACAAACATAGAAGCTTATTATGATGAAGTTGGAATCAAACATGAAGTCTCCGCAACCTATACTCCTCAACAAAATGGTGTAGTTGAGAGAAAGAACCGGACTTTGATCACTCTTGCAAGGACAATGCTAGATGAGTACAACACCCCCGAAGCTCTATGGGCGGAAGCAATCAACACCGCATGTTATGCATCCAACCACCTATTTCTTCAAAAGTTCCTTGTCAAGACACCATATGAGTTGCTCAATGGGAAGAAGCCGGACGTCTCCTTCTTTAGGGTGTTTGGTTGCAAGTGCTACATCTACAAGAAGCGGCAACACCTAGGGAAGTTTCAAAGACGTTGTGATATAGGTTTTCTTGTTGGTTACTCATTGAAGTCCAAAGCATATAGAGTATTTAATCATGCCACCGGCTTGGTTGAAGAAACATATGATGTGGAATTTGATGAATCTAACGGCTCCTAAGGAGCACATGAGAATCTTGATGATGTAGGTGATGAACCATTAAGGGAGGCTATGAAGAATATTCCGGTGGAAGACATCAAGCCAAAAGATGATGAAGATGATGTACAAGTCATTAACCAACCTTCTTCATCAAATGTACCACAAGATGGTGAAAAAGATGGAAGAGTAGAAAATGAAGATACTCATATCTCCCATGAGCGAATGGTGGTACAAGCACAAGATGTTGATGCTCCACAACCTCCTCCTCAAGTGGTCAATAGAAGAAATACACCTCTCCTACAAGATCATCCACAAGATCTCATCATAGGGAGTCCAACAAAGGGTGTGATGACTCGATCTCAAAAACTTACTTCATTTATTGCTCATCACTCTTTTGTCTCTTGCTATGAGCCTACTAAGGTAGAAGAAGCTCTTAAAGATCCGTATTGGATCAATGCCATGCATGAAGAGTTGAACAACTTCACTCACAATCAAGTTTGGACTCTTGAAGAGCGACCAAAAGGTGCAAGAGTCATTGGAACGAAGTGGGTGTTCCGCAACAAGCAAGATGATCAAGGTGTTGTTGTGAGGAACAAGGCAAGACTAGTTACAAAGGGGTTCTCTCAAGTTGAAGGTTTAGATTTTGGAGAGACCTTTGCACCGGTTGCAAGATTAGAAGCCATCCGTATCCTTCTTGCATATGCATCACATCATGAAATGAAACTATATCAAATGGATGTGAAAAGTGCATTTTTAAATGGCTTTATTAATGAACTAGTCTATGTTGATCAACCTCCTGGGTTTGAAGACCCTAGATATCCTAATCATGTTTATAGGTTGTCCAAGGCACTATATGGGCTTAAGCAAGCCCCAAGAGCTTGGTATGAGCGCCTTCGGGACTTCCTCATTGAGAAGGGCTTCACCATTGGGAAGGTCGACACCACACTATTTACCAAGAAGCTTGATGGCATATCTTCATTTGTCAAGTATATGTTGATGATATCATCTTTGGATCATCAAATGAAGACTCATGCAAAGAATTTGGTGAATTAATGTCGAAGGAGTTCGAGATGTCAATGATTGGTGAGCTTACATTCTTTCTTGGTTTTTAAGTCAAGCAAATGAAAGAAGGCATCTTCATCTCTCAAGAGAAATATACAAAAGATCTTCTCAAGAGATTCAAGATGGATGAATGTAAGCCAATCAAGACACCAATGCCTACAAATGGACATCTCGACCTAGATGAGGGAGGTAACCCGGTTGATCAAACTCTCTACCGTTCTATGATTGGTAGCTTGTTATATTTAACTGCATCTAGGCCCGATATCATGTTTAGTGTGTGTATGTGTGCTAGATTTCAAGCTAGTCCTAAGGAAACTCATTTAATTGCCATAAAAAGAATCCTTAGGTATCTTAAGCACACACCAAGCATTGGCCTTTGGTATCTCAAAGGAGCTTTATTTGAATTAATTGGCTATTCCGATTCAGATTATGCCGGATGCAAAGTTGATAGAAAGAGCACATCTGGAGGGTGCCATTTGCTTGGTAGATCACTTGTGTCTTGGTCCTCCAAGAAACAAAATAGTGTGGCTTTGTCCACCACCGAAGCGGAATACATTGCCGCGGGTGCTTGTTGTGTACAAATATTATACATGAAACAAACTTTGCTAGACTATGGAGTAGTTCTAGAGAAAGTACCTCTTTTGTGCGACAATGAAAGTGCGGTAAAACTTGTAAATAATCCGGTTCAACACTCTCGCACCAAGCATATAGATATCTGCCATCACTTTCTAAGAGATCATGTGGCTAAAAATGATATATCACTAGAAGGTGTAAGATCCGAAGATCAATTAGCGGATATCTTCACGAAACCGCTAGATGAGGCTATATTTTGTAGATTGCGGAATGAGCTCAATGTACTTGATTTTAGTAACTTCACTAAAATTGAGCTTGTGTTGTCCCTTGCATTCATTGTAATATACAATATGCTTAATTTGTGGCAATGCATATAGGGCTTGTCTAACATGGTTAAGATAACCGTCGAAAAGCGTGTGAAGAAGCTTAACCTTGGATCAAACTTGACAAGCAACTAGATTTACTTACAAGTATTGCATATGCATGAATGTTGTTTTGTCGTTTTGTTCCATTTGCCCTCTTGTTGCCTATTTTCTTAAAAAGAATTATAGCCTAAGGCAAAATATTTTGAAAAATATGAGGGCTTAAGAGAGGTCACTCACATCAGTCCCAATTGGTGTTTATTTGGATCTTATTCAAGTTGGAACTTGATTGGGAACAGGCAGCGCGAAGGAAGGTTAAAGGTTTGCTGGAAAAAGTGCACCGGACGCTGCACCGGACGCTGCTGACCAGTGTCCGGTCAGTTCATAGGAGGTGAACTGCTGCCGAAGGAGTGGCCGGACGCTGCGTCTGTGCGTCCGGTCAAGTGGACCTTCAGCGTCCGGTCGATCGAAGGAAGGAAAGGCAGTACTGACCGGACCCTGCCTGCGTCCGGTCATGGACCACCGGACGCGTCCGGTCCCGATTCCAGAGGATTTGGACCTCTCTGGAATCGATCGGACGCTGGGTGGTAGCGTCCGGTCGCTACCACCGGAGCGTCCGGTCAGTGGATCTCGCGCGGCTTCAAGACTCCTTTCTCCGTTTCCTTTTCTGTCGCGTTTAGGGGAACTATTTAACCGTACCACCGCATCCTTTTTCCGTATCCCGCCGTGACCTAGCCTCCGAGCCCTAGCCTGCACCGCCACCAACTCGCCGCCGTAGCCTAGCCCGCAGCCGTGCTCCGTGCCCCGGCCACGCACGCCACCGCACTCAGCCCCCTCGCCAGCCGCGCGCCGCCATACCTCACCGCGCCGCCGAGCCGAAGCACCGCGCCCTCCCCACGCTCTCCCCTGCCTGCACCGCCAGCGGCCGTGCCCCGTGCCGTTGATCCTTGCGCCAGCCTCGCTGGTCACCGCGCCACCGCTGAGGAACCCTCTGCCAAGCTTCACCGCACGTCTCCGGTCTTCCTACTAGTCATCTCACGCTGTGTGCCCTAGCCCTACCACCTCCTTGATTGGTAAGGCAAGACTTTTTCAATCTTGATCTGTTCAATTGTGACCTAGATCAAATTACAATGCACTGATTCCCCATTGCATTCAGGGCTTTTGACCTAACCCTAGCCGGTTCCGAGGTTCCCCATGCGACATCTTATCTTTTCTCAGATCGCTGATCGTCAGGTAGAAAGCCATTCGATTCAAGTTCGCATCTACATTGCTTTCTCTATTAGGGTTTCGCATCTATTAGACATATGGTATTTATTTGTATATCTATCTATTCTATCATGCAGCGAGTCGGTTCCATTGTGGTTCTTCTGGAAGTTGGCAGTCAACTCGGAGCCAAGCTCGCGAGTAAGGATCGAGGCCAAGCCTCGAAAGCGGTAATTTGATAGTTAATCTTGGTCAGTGACAATTCATCATCTTGTCAGTTCAGATGGCTCGCACCAAGAACGTTGGTGGTGGCCTAGGTGATGATGATCGGAGGCCCCCGCCTCGCCAGCCAGCAGGATCGAAGGGCAAGTCAACCAAGCAGGTGACATCCAAGAAGCGGAAGTACCCCAACATAGAGACAGTGAGAGCAGCAGCTGTTGCAGAGGCCGCAGAGCGTGCCGAGAGAGGTGGTGCCCGCAGCGGAGTTGTCATTGTAGATCAGCCGGTTTCACCAGCAGTGAGAGCAGCGCTTGAGGAGGTTGAGCGTCGTCACGGTAGTCCAGCTGGGACTGCTACGCTTGCAGGACGATGGGTTGCCATAGAGGAGGGTCCGTTAGCACAGCAGCAGCCCCCACCAGTAGAGCCTCAGCCAGCCCAGGAGACTCAGGAGGGTCAGCAGACCAAGGAGACCGAGCTGACACCTCAGCTATGCCGCTCGAGTCGTACCAGTGCTATAGTTCCACCGAGGCCAGCTACACAGCGTAGAGGGTCATGCCCTCCGCCTAGACCACAGGGTCCACCTCCAGTGGTACACCTCGACTTGAGGGCCGCGACAGCCAGGCAGGTTCAGCAGCTGCGATTTATAGAGTTTGAGGTCTGGTTTCCTCCGAGGAGGGATGAGAGGGCAGCTGAGGGTTTCTACATGCCACTGTAGGAGGATTTCTACAATGCTTATCTCAACAGTGTGGCAGTGTTCAGATCGCAGAGAGTCTGCCGCATAGAGTCTATTGTGGCAGCAGCCGGAGAGCACATTTGGCCTTACTTATCATATCTGCCAGGGTTGATAGATTTGATTGGACGGATGGGCATATATGTACCATCTTGGGTCCATCAGTTTTATGCTTCACTCTACATCGATCCACATCATAGATTTATTCACTTCGCCTTCAGAGGCAAAGACTACAGAGTGACGAGTGGCAGGGCCAGAGAGATACTGTGGCTATAGGATCAGCCTGTCAAGCTGCATGAGGTATGCTATGGACAGCAGGTGCCTCCCAGGCATCCTCATGGAGGGCAGGTGCCCCCTACAGATTTAGTGCGCCATTGCTTCAAGGAGCCCTTTGGTGAGGGGTCGAGCAGGAACCCTAGTGATTTGACTCCTACAGCGAGAGTGCTAGAGGCCATCATCAGGAGGACACTGCTTCCCAAGTTGGGATATAGGGAGGGTCTGACTCGCTTACAGCTCTAGCTTCTTAATGCCCTGATGCAGCAGATAGTATTTGATATCTAGGATCTTCTGCTTTCAGAGATGGAGGATACAATAGCTGAGGGATTCAAGGGTCACAGGCAGCTTCCCTATGCTCACTGGATCACGTTCCTCATCCACAGAGTAGTGCTTGATAAGCCCCCTGGTATGATAGATGAGTATACAGGTGCCACCACAGAGTTCCCAGCTTACAACCTATCATAGAGGATCAGACACACCACTCCTCAGGCACCCAGACAGCCTAGCTGTTGTCCCGATGTGCCAGAGTCCACAGCTCAGCAGGATAAGATCATCAGAGGGATTGCAGCCACTGAGAAGGAGGAGCTAGAGGCACAGCAGGAGGTGAGCGAGTACAGTGACAGCTCTGACGACGACTACCAGCCTATACCTCAGATGCCTCCACGCAGACACGATGCAGAGGCCGGTAGCTCCAGTTCTGCTCCACCTGCTCCGCAGACAGACCTCGCTCTCATTGCTATTCTTGAGCGGATGCAGCAGACACAGGATAGACAGGCACAGAAGACAACTGCTTCTTTTGCCCAGTTTTAGGCTCGTCAGGACGAGTTCCAGAGGCAGCAGCAGCTCATCCAGCAGCAGTAGCAGCAGATGCATCAGCAGCAGATACTATTGCAGCAGCAGCTAATGGTTTCATGCAGCATGTAGTGACAGCTATTGGGGCCCCACTGCCACAGCCTTCGCCCCAGCTTGCATAGCCTCCTACCACTTCGACGACTCCAGCAGTATAGCCCAGTGGGCTCCAGAGTCAGGGACTTCCTCCAGCTCCATTCGCTTCACCTACTGTTCAGGTGTCCCAGTGGTTATCCTCACCGGTGGTTGCCCCGCAGTTCACTCCTTATCACACGGGTTTCTCACCAGAGCAGTCTCCCTCGCTATTTGTGCCTAACACGTCAGTCTCCAGGAGTCTTGGAGCATCCTTCAACGAGTTGACCGGCATACCTACACGGCTACACCTCCTCACATGCATTCTGCCGGTCCATCTACAGCAGCTCCAGCTATCATGACTACTCAGCGGCTCCCCTCGTCTGTCACCTCGTTAGATCCTACGACAGATATACTAGCAGCTTCACAGGCAGCACCAGCCCTAGCTCAGACCCAGACTGCTTCAGCGACACTTCCTACTTCAGAGGGTTAGTCAGTTCAGAGCTCAGGGTCAGATGATGATGGCGCCCAGTTCCATCTTGCTCCACGTACTTCAGTGCCCGACTCGTCCGCTGTAGCCCCGCCAACTGACCCTTAGGTTTTGGTGTTTGACGCCAAAGGGGGAGAGGGTTTGAGTATGTAGACTTAGGGGGAGCGAGTTTTAGGGGGAGCTAGTTATCTCGTATTAGCTTATTATATACATTTGGAGTTTTATTTGTGTGATACACTATTACTTTTATGCATTCGTGTGTTACTTTCATGCATATTATTATATATATGTGATAGTGCTATCTACGTGATTGTGATATATGACATGTGTGATTTCTACTTTGCATTATCTATATGTCATATCACTTGTGTTATGCTCATTTGCTTTTGCTTCTGCGATTATACTTCGAAGCAAATGAGCTTTGTTATTTGTACTCATGCTTAATTCATATCCTTTGAGTACACTGTGTTGGCTTGGGTCATATAAGCTTACCTAACACTTTTGTTCTTATCGACAAAAGCTTATATGAACCAAGCCCGTCAAAAACCTCACTCCATAACATACTCGAGGTGGTATTGTCATCAATCACCAAAAAGGGGGAGATTGAAAGCATCTAGGCCCCTAGTTGGATTTCGGTGATTAATGTCAATACAAGATTACTATGACTAACGTGTGTTTTGCAGAGGCAATTAAGTTAGGTCATGGTAATGGAGATCGATTGGGCAATCGAGGTTGTCATGCCCCTATGATGGAAATCGTTTTGGTTTTAAAAGGATGGACGACAAGGTTAAGGATAACTAGTTCTAAGTGTCAATTGAAGTTAGAGAGACACTTAGAGTAGTTTAGGACTTTGTTTTTCCTTTGGCCGTACTATTAAGGGGGGTATGAACGGGTAGCTTGACCTAGTTGAGTCTAGTGAGTTAGGTGTGGTGCACACTTGTTAAAACTAGCTCTAGGTAGCTCCTATGAATGCCTAAGATCCTTTGGAGCAAACTTCATTCACATATGATCGAAAGTTGGAAGTGAATGAAGGGTCAAATACTGACCGGACGCTGGCTCCGGTGCGACCGGACGCTGGCCGCAGGGTCCGGTCAGTTCATTTGACCGAGGAGAACAAGTCTGGTGTGACCGGACGCTGGAAGGTCAATGTGATCGGACGCTGAGGGCCAGTGTCCGGTCGACTCCAGTAAGGGTCCAGACTTGAGAAAGTGCGACCGGACGCGTCCGGTCAATACTGACCGGACCCTGCGTATCCAACGTCCGGTCAAGTACAGTAAGCATCCAAGAGCGACTGGACACGTCCGGTCATTACTAACCGGACCCTAACAGCGTCCGATCATCACTTGAAAACTGTTGCGTGGGTTGAACTGACCGGAGCGTCCGGTCAAAACGATCAGAGCGTCCGATCACCCCGCAGAAGCTCATAACGGTTCGTTTTTCAGGCTGCCTTATAAATAGAAGCTCCACTCGTGAGTGGAGTTACTTTTGCTCATTCCAACAGCTGAGAAACACGTTTGTGAGTGCCAAGAAGAGCAAGGTCCTAGTGAGGTGTTTGTGATTTGAGAATCCAAGAGAGTAGCCTCACTAGCAAATCAAGAGTAGCAAAGTGTGCATCCATCTTCTCATTAGGCTTCGCGTGGTCAAGTGAAAGTTCGTGCTTGTTACTCTTGGTGATCGCCATCACCTAAACGGCTTGGTGGTGATTGGGAGTTTGGTGATCACCCAGCGGAGCTTGTGGGTGACCCAACTCAAGTTGTGAGCGGCTTTGGGTGATTTGCCGTGACGGAGTGTCGAAGAATCAACCCGTAGAGAGCACTTGATCCTTGCGCGGATCAAGGGGGAGCTAAACCCTTGCGCGGGTGCTCCAACGAGGACTAGTGGGGAATGGCGACTCTCCGATACCTCGGCAAAACATCGCCGTGTTCCTTTCTCTCTCTATTTACTTTGAGCACTTACTTTGAGTATTTACTTTGAGCAATTAAATACTTGTTTTACATCCATAGAATTGCTTGCTAGAGTAAGTTTGGAACATAGGTTGCGAGTTCGTTGTGCATTAGTTTGATAGAAACACTTTTCTAGGCACAAGGGGTTAATTGGGCTATCTGTAGGATTTGATTATTGCGAGAGAATTTAGAATTAGCCCAATTCACCCCCCTCTTAGGCATCTTGATCCTTTCAATGAGTATATTTTTGTGCTCTCCACATGTGAGTTGGAAGTAAACAAGTCAAATTATAGAGAGCAACTATTACGGTTACGGGTGTCCTAAGGGCATGTACAGCCTATCCATATGTCTCGACTGTAAACTGTTTATTTTGCGAAAAACACCCCACCATTTCGACTTGAATTAGGAGAGAGAGTGCACCCGTCGTCTCGTGAGGGAGAGTCTGTCTATGTTATGGATTCCAATAACTTACAGACAGACCCTGTCTGTGTGTTGTACATGCCCTATGGATAAAAATGGACATGTTGCTTGATATGCTTAAGATGTTCATCGTCTAATAAATTGACTGACCATTTGTAGCTTGACCATGCAAAAAAAATTTGGATGTTTTGAAACAGACTAGACGAATTGCGGTGATGATCGATGGATCGATGGAGACATCTGGCACCCTGGGAGGAAAACTGCAGCTCTCTCCCAAGAGGCCAGAAAGGGAGAGGCAGAGACATCGAGCCACGATAAGCAGATTTTAGAAAAATTCAGCATTGCGTGAAGAAGAAAGTGTCGAAGCTTATGTTGTCTTGATTGAACCCTGGGTTAGGTTGTCTCTCTCAGACTTTTTGATAGAGCCACTTGCATACAAGAGATTGATTCATATTTTAATTCTCGTGAAGTACAACTTAAATGTAGGTGGATTAGCTATTGGCCACCGTGCCCGCAAGTTGCTGCCGGTCCGCCGGCGCCGGCCAGACGCCAACTAGGCCGTATCCACATTGTGCTAAAGGCGTATTTGATCACCTGGCTAAACTTTAGATGAACTAAAAGGTGGACTGATTTTATGTTTTTAGTCCACTCTAGCTAGTTATTAGCATGTATCCGAATAATACAGGACTAAATTTTAGTCAACTAAACTTAGTTATCTAAATGTTAGTTAGACTAACAACTAGTAATCGAGATGATCCATACATGCCATAGTCATTAGTAGTAGCAACGGGGTGTGCTAACCATTCTTACATTTTAGGCCATGTTTAGATCGTCTAGAGAGCTAATTATTAGTGCACTAGTTTCTAGAATCAAAGTTTAGGTAACTAAAATTTAGTCCTGCACTTTGATACGTAGACTAATATGTACTAATATTCTTGAAACCAGACCAGAGTCCCCTTGCTTTAATTTGGGGGAGATAGAAAGAGGTAGGTAGTAGGGCATTGATACGATTTCATGTTGTGTGTCAACTTTTAGTCCGAATTAGTTCGTTTTGGTTAACTAGTAAACTAACAATATGTTGGAGCTAGACTCATTTAACCTTTTAATCTACACGTACATGATATAAGACTAAATTTAGGCGACTAAAATTTAGTTAGAGCAACTCCAACAGACTGGGTAAATGTACTCATGAAGCCATTTTATAACTATTGTGCTCCAAAAAAACATTCTAACAGCTCGTCTATATTGTTTTTTATTTTTTCAAGCTGGCTATCCCACTGTTCTCGCTGGTCATATTTCCCTAGCGAGCCCTGCTTGCTATATGTGTTTTCCAATTTAGCTAGGTTGTTGTAAAACTCTACATTTTAGATGGGCTTTCTATTTTACATAATGGCTAAATCTTATAATTTAGCATTTAATTTTATCAAATCTCTTGAAGTTGCTCATCCAAACAGACCCTAACAAGTTGAAGATTATTAGGAGATGCTAAATTAACGTTTAGGCAGCGCTATTGACATTTATACTAAGTGGTATTCTAAATCGCCCTCTTTTTCTCTCAATCACTTTCTATTTCCATGAAATTTGGATGTCATGTTTTCCAAAATATATGTTATTTGAGATAAAGAAACTGTTGGGAGAGAAATATTAGGGAGAACTTTCTGTTGGGATGCATCTATATGAAAATGCAGGCAAATTAAATTTAGAAGGATTCTTGGAGATGGTGCTGTTGTGTATGCTACTTTTAGTATTCCCTCCATTTCAAAATAATTACACATCTTGTTTTTGAAGCATTCAAAATTTTAAATTTGACGAAATATATATATGAAAATATAATAGTAGTTTTGATGTATAAGAAGTGCGTCTAAACTGACAGTGTAATATGTTTTCATAATAAATATATTAGAAGACATGCATGTTGATAATATTTTCTAAACATATTCGATTTTTTAAACATAAATAAAAAAACAATATACATAGTTATTTTGAGAGTAATTGAAACTACGCATAAATTCGTGCAGCAGCCTCAACGACCTGCTGGTTTGTTAACTAGCTTTCTGACGGCACCGTTACAGCACGGCCTCACCCGCCAACGGCGTGCTCCGAGTATTTTAGTAAGGGGCTGTAATCGCCTACCGCAATTCAATTTAGACCATAACTAGTTTTATACAACTAAAAAAACTAGTATAATGCTCTCTATATTTTAAATAATAAAGTATTTAGTTTTTAATATATTGCTATTTATTATGTATCTAGGCATGGTGTATATCTAAACACATATAAAATACTTTATAATTTAGAATGGAGTAAATACCATCCTCTTTCGTCTCCGAGTGAGAAACGGGAGGCTGGGGCTAAAGATGGCAACGGGTAAAATCCGCGCGGATACTAGCCCTAGATATCCATACCCGCGAGCAAAAATCCGTGCCCGTTAACCGTCACGGGTAGAAAACCATGTCTGTGCCCGCTATCCGCGGATATCACATGCCCGCGGGCACACCCGTATACCCGCAAAAATGAAGCAACAAAGCACCCAACCATATCTTAATAGCAAGTAAGAAACAATATATCAAAAAATAAACGTCTATATCTCAACATTAGATAAAGTATGACACATTGACCATACAAGAGTAATCAAAAGTACGTCTACATTAGTGTATCTCAAGTCATCACAAATTAACATGAATAAAGACATACAACCGTATATAGACTTATAGGGTCATTGGCGCGGATCTAGCGGGTTTGCGGGTGCAGATATCATGTTTCCATGCCCACGAGTAAATATCCATCGGGTTTAGAATCACACCCATGTCCGTGCCCGTGGGCACAAACTTAAACCCATATTCATGTCTATCGGGTTTTCTATATGCGGGCACGCGGATATTTTGTGGCCCTTGCATCTTTAGCTGGGGCTGCGGGAGTGCGGACTAGTGACCGAGCTGGGGGAGCGTGGAGCGCCGGCCGTTGCCACCTGCGCGACGGACAGCCGGACAGGGGTGCGTGGGCGCCGCGCCGGATCAGGCAGATTCTCCCCCTCCCTAGAGATCCGCGGCTCCGGCACGCCGCACGCGGCAGCAGCTGCCCCTGCCTGCGTGCGTGACTGCGCTTGCAGTTGCATGCATGCTGCCTGGACTGCCTGCGCGTCTGCACCGGCCTCCGCCTCGGATGCGTCCGTCTACCAGTAGTCTCCTGTCTCCAACAGCTCCATGGTAGGTATGGGCACCAGAAGATCGTGTGATCTGTGGACTTGCACGGACGCCTCGCGGCAAGGCAGCCAGGAAAAACAATTTCCGAGCAAGTGGATATATATCGTGTGCTGACTGTTGCAGATTAGTACTACTTGAAAAGCTGGTCCGTAGACCAGTAGGCTACCGGTATAGATAGGTTGCCACAAAAGGGTAGGGTTGTTGACATCCAACGCTGCCTGCCAGCGCTTAATTCGACTCGTCATTGGTCTACGCTACTGAGCAATCAGGTGGCAAGCAACACGGACACAGTTGCTAGATTTGGAAAAAAAAAACTGAAATCGTTTTCTTTTCATTGTTTCTTTCAGTTTGAAGCAAAGCAAAGCAAAGCTAAGATGACTTTCTGTTAGGCAGAAGCACAGACCATTTTCTCGATACTAGTAACTCCACAGATGAACGAACAGGGCACACACACAGTTCGGTTCTGGCCTTCTGCTGGCTTGAATGAAGCTTATGATTAAGAAGAAAGTAAACTGCCATCTTTTTAGGTAATGGTGGTCACACTTCCCTTTCCGTTTCTGGCGCTGGCTAGCTAAGCTAGGCAAACAGTGCGCTCACCTTTCACGCTACTGATGGATGGTTGCGCGCCTTCTGTTCTGCGTGCTGGCATTTTTAATGGAACAAACACGGACGGGTCATCTTCTTATCTTCCCCATAATACAGAGAACTACAAACTGTACTCTTATTATAAAAAAGTGCAAACCGTACATGCAAGTAGTACAGCGTATTTGGCTTATAAGCCATGGCCGAAAATATTGTTGGCTGATGTGGTGTGAGAGAAAAATACTGTTCGTTGGCTGAAAACAAGCCAAACACGCCCAAACGAACAGGGCGAGGTTGGTAGTACTGTGTACGCAAATCTACTACTATTTGGCGATCGGTGTGGTAGATGCAATCTACAGTACCATGTCGGATTTCCGTATTGGCAGTTGGAGAGTTTTATTTATTTATTTGGCGACCGGTGTCCCGGTGAGCGCAGCAGCGGCGCACCGAAGACACGCACTCGTCAGATCAAGCGGGCCGGCCAGGGGGTGTGGGGGCGGGGAAATCTCAGCCGCGTCAGTGAGGCGGGGAGGAGGAGGAGGAATATGATAGGCACATGTTCGCTTGTTCGTATACAATCGTGGATTATAAATTGGAATAATGTTTTTCTTTTACACTAAATCAGCTAGCAGTAAATAATGTACGATCGTTTACGGCCTGCCGAACATGACGATGATAGACACTCACGCTCGCGTAGCGGCGAATGAGAGGCATTTTTTATGCACTAAGACTGACTCCAACGGCGTGACCCAAACTTAAAAATGGGTTGTTTACATTGCTTTTACCGGCAAAAACAACCTCCAACGGAGTACCCAAATGAGCGACGCATTTTGGGTTGGTACCGACGCGCGACGCAAACATGCGTCCTCTCTTCGTCGTTCTGCGTCTCCACCCAGGCGTGCTACTGCGAGAGCGCATGCTCGTGCGTCCTCTTGCTCGTCCGCCATGGACGCTGCCTGAGCTCCGCCGGGACGGCGATTTCAGCCACCAATCTTGAATCCAAGAGTATGGGAAGGAAGAGGAGAGGTAGGGGATGCATGGAGGCTACCCACCTCGGTCTATTGCTGCTTCAAGGAGGAGATCGACTCCGCGAACTTCACCTCGGGAGAGAGAAGTTGAGAGAGAGGATTTGTGAACTTAAGAAGAAGACAACGGTGGCGCGTGACGGCGTCATGAAAGAGGCTGTGGGCGTCGCCTTTTATAGGCCGGCGAAGCGGGAGCTGGGCCATCGGCTACCGGCTCACCATGAATGGCGTTGCTCTGGCCGGACGACGGGCAAGCAGGCGAAGTGATGGTCCGAGGCCGGCGGAGCTCGTGCTCGCGCTTGCGGCCGGCAGAGCCCCGCTCGGCGGAGCTCGCGCCCGCGCTCGCGTCCGCTCCCCTCCGGCAGCGGCAGCTTCGTCCACGCCCGGCCTCGCGCTCGCGCTCGCGGCCGCCATCCCCTCCGGCAGCGGCGGCCTCGTCCACGCCCCGCTTCCCCTCGCGCTGTTGGAGACGGATAAATTTGGGTGGCCACGCTTTCACTGTGCATGACCAAAGATTTGTATTTGGGTCCTCTTCGTTGGAGTCAGTCTAATGACGTACGGTTTGTCCAGAGATGCCCACTAGCGAGCCGAGCTGAGGGCCAGTTTGGATGCCAAAATTTTTGGCAAAATGCTACTGTAGCGTTTTCGTTGTTATTTGGCAATTAGTGTCTAATCATAGTCTAATTAGGCTTAAAAGATTCGTCTCGTAGATTTCGTCTAAACTGTGTAATTAGTTTTATTTTTTATTTATATTTAATGCTTCATGCATGCGTCCAAAGATTCGATGTGACAAAGAATCTTGAAAAATTTAACATTTGGGGTGCAACTAAACAGGGCCTGAGGCTCAGATCGGGGAGGGGATGTGAGGCTCAGATCGGGGAGGGGATGCATCATATCCCGCCCGCCGGCCCCGCTCGTTTGGGCCAATCGCCGACCTGCTTTTCCCGGCCGCAGGGGGAAAAAAACTTAAGAAAATGGCATGATTGCTGGTGAATGGTGATGCCAAAGCCGTGCCATGCTACGTGCACCCGGGCTTTTGGTTTGGTTTTGTGGAGTAGAGCGTTTTTCTAATTTCTTCTTTTTTTGAAACCGGAAGCGATCTCCAGTACGAAATAACCGGGGCCAAATCGTTGGCCTACTAAGGTCTATAAATTGTGCGCGGCTCTGGACACACCCCCAATAAATGAAGTGGTAGACCGTGAGGCGTGACTTGCAGCTACCTGTTCTAGCTAGAGTAAAAACAGATAAAAAAATGTCATGATTCTCTGGAGTATAATGCTATGATGTAAACCTTCTATCCATCAGGTCATTTTTCTCTTCAAAAAAAATCAAATTTGTGTTTTTCCCCTTTGACAAGAACATCCTTTTGCAGTTCTCTAATTCATTTATGCAATAGTATTCATCTACCTTTTACTCATTTATTTCCATATCACTATGCCATGCTTGTTCCCTTGCTATGCATTGATAAATAAAAATGTATTGGGCACTTCAACATGATTTTTTTTAAAAAAAAATCAAATTTCATAAATTATGCCATTATCTTGAACTTTTGGTGATAGGAAGATAGTTAGAAGAATGAAAACTAGTTACTTAGCTCCATGCTCAAAGCGCACCCAACGATTGTTTGTCAAGAAAATGTACCAATCGCACGAGTCTGTACTTAAAATGTACTAATAATTTTAAGTCGGCCATACTAAGACAATGCACCATAATAGATGATTATGCGAGAAAATAGTATCTTATAGGTAAGCAATCTATAGTTGCGTACGTGGGTGATAAGCTATGTATATATTTTGATGTTGTGACACGTCTACTAAATGTACCAAAACCAGTGACCTTTTTTTCAATAGCACCAGATGTAGAATCTCTTTCTAAGGACGCGTTTGGCGCTGCTCCAGGCGGCTCCGGCTCCTCACCTCGGGCACTGTAGCAACACTGTAGCAGGAGCCGTTTCGGAAATCGAGGCGCAAAATGAACTGAAAAGAAGCCGAAAAGAGGAGGAGCCGGCGAAGCCACGATTTCGAGCTCCGCCGGCTCCGTGCTACAGTACATGAACAGTGCCGGAGCCGGAGCAGCCGGGAGCTCCTCCAAACGGGTCCTAAGATTTGGTTGTACCGTTGCGTATCTGTATGATAGGTTATGCATATCCTATAAAATCATGGCGTGTCTAGAACAACTGAGGCTACTGTATTTTTTCAATGGTTTTGCTTGTGAGCATGACACTTAGATGGATGCCGTAAGACTTTCTTAGGTGCAAAAATAACAACTACGAAGGCAATTCATGGTTATGCACTTAATGATCTAGAATGTGTTGTATAATAAAAATTCTAATGTATCCACTAAAATCATGTTAGAAGTTCATGTTGCATAATGCTTTTGTTGTTACATAACCACGATTTAAAATATTGAATTGAACTAAAAAGTAAATGTTGCTTCAGAAATTTACAGTTTTATTTCCATGTGATGTGGTATTTGTATCTTAAAAACCATTGCATTCACTAAGGCAGCTACTTCTAACTATGTTTATTATAATATTTAATCTCTAAGCATGACGTGAATGCATGCTACATCCACTAGTATATAAACGGGCTTTACTTCCGGTTGGAAAACCCCTTCAGTCCCGGTTTCCCAACCGGAAGCACGAATCCGGGACTAAAGAGCCCCTCCTTTAGTCCCGGCTTCTCGTCCAGGACTAAAGATGCACATTTAGTCCCGGTTGGTAAGACCAACCGGGACTAAAGA